>NW_020799098.1:22438506-22547179 GCF_003259725.1 Athene cunicularia
ATATATATATATATATTTAAAAAAAAAAAAAAAAATTACCTCTAAGCAAGGGAAGTCTGTATTGAAAGTAAGCTTACCAGGAATTACTCATCACTCATGTAGACTCCTGACAGGTTCTGCACATAGATTCACCAATTCTTTGTTTCTGTGCCAGCATCTGCTGAAAGAGAAGTGTTAACTTGGACAAAGTAACACATTTTTAAGATTGTAATGTTCATGGTGGCATCTGAAAAAGCAAATTCACAACCAGCCTAGAGCTGTAACTGTGTCACTGCAGTCTGGCAGATTATATACCTTTTATCTCTTCAGAACTGGTTTTCCTTATGTGTTCTGAGAGCTTTTTAGTCTTATTATGATCAGACCAGTGCTCCCTACTCCTAACTATAGGTTTGCCATCTTGTGGACAGATGGCAATTAGCCATGAGCAAACTGGCCACATCCTTTGCTCCTTCAAATGAGGTCCCAGGCGCCAAACCAATTAGGATGACACATGTTGTGGAACAGGGAAACATAAGAGCATGTTAGCACTGCCTATAAAAACACGCAGCTGCAAGTTTCTTTCAGTCTGGAGGAACAGTGTTAGCAGATTTTGTGAGAATCACATTTTTGATCAAGGAACTCAGAATTACTTAGAGTCTTGAATATATCATGGCGGTTGCAGTATCACAGTACCTATGTCCATGTATTAGAGCATTTAGTCTATTCCAACAGCTTCCAAACTTCCACTGCCTCCAGTAGGTGATGATTCAGGTCATAAAAAATATATTCAAATGAGCTTACAATTTATGAGTTATGCTGATGGCATTCCTCCTACTCAATAAGTCTTGTCTCTGTCTAATGTGGTTACTCTTCACTAAAATAAGTCATAATACATTACTCAATGGGATGCCTGGAGGAATAGACGCACAATAATACTATGATTTCAAGAGGTGCTGTTACAATGTGTGACCAGACACTTTTCTGTAAAGTTCATTCTAAAGCTTTGAATAGACTTGGCTGTTTTGATTATGATTCCACTGTCAAAAAAGTCTGTTTTTATACATAGACATCTAGCTCATGTTTGCTATCTTGCACTAAAATACTCAGGAAGAAAAGACATTTATAATTTATCCAGCTGTTGCAATCAAGTTATATCCAGAAAAATAAGAATATAATATTTAATACCCTTTGCCATAACTTCTGCAAATCTGTCTATACCTTGTCTTTCTTAGGCTTTCACATTAATATGTCTATGTAAATCCAGAAATCATAAGTCTTTAACTTCAGCTCACCTGATAAAGTTAATAGTAATATTTGAGGTTTGGTGCAGCCTAAATTGTAGCAGAGACATTTGAATACTGAAACAATGTCAAAAGAGTGTTCAACTAAATCATCACAAGTGTGTTCAATTATTCAAATAATTTAGAAGTTATTTAACTGGAGTTAAACTATTTTGCTGATCAAAATTCATTAGAGATTATGTAAGAAGGTCGATGGTTTCATGAAGCTCAGGAGTAACGGGATATTTTGCTGCATATGCTTACAAGATTTTTAAAACAATAAAAATGCTGGAAAGGATATATTTAATTGTTGCATGGGATGGAAAAAAAATTGATGTGAGATAGCTGCTTCTTACAGCAAATAGTGAAATAGCTGGATATTTAATTCATTTAGCTGTTGTATCTAAACTGATTTACTAACTCCTGTGGCAAGATTGGAGAAGTCTCAAATTTCTGTTTTGTTTTGGGGTTTTTTGATTGGTTGTTTATTTAAACTCTATTGTTATAAACTAACAGTAAACTATGTTGTATTTGGGGGAAATAGGATATGTGGATTGCAGTTGATTTACCTTTTTTTTTTTTTTTTTTTTTTTTTAGAGCTTATATAATTATAACATAATCAAAATAAAAGCTCTACAACAGAGACAATATTGTAAAAAGGCCTAGAGGAAACAATAAAGGCTATTAAGGTGATGATTTTACTTTCACTAATGAGCATATATGCCAAAACACAATAAGGAGAACAAATAAATCAATGAACAGCCACAGAAGAAAAAATAAACAACAAAACAAAGAACACATGGAAACCAAACCATTTCCAGGACTGAGAGACCTAGAAAAAAAGAAGCTGAAATTAATCCAAGAAGTTATTTTAATGCAATGTCTTTGAAATAGCCTTAATTTTATTATAGCTGCTTGTCTACAACTCCTGTCTCCTCCTTCATCTCAACACAGAAGTCATAGTAAGTCATTAAATAAGTTAGTGAAAACAGGAAACATATAATTGAGAAATAAATGCATTCTATCAGAGCAATTAGAGCAAGAGTTTCTTTTGTAGGAGCCTGAGGAGTTTCACATTATTTGTAAGCAAGAGCTTAGTTTCTCGTCCCTGTTTTAATAATGATGAACATCCCTCCTGTGTATTCAGTTCTAAAAGCTCCATTGCTTAAACTGAATAATGATTTGATCATGAATTTAATTTCTAACAGTTCTATTTCCTCATATGAACATGTTATGCTAGCTGGCTATTGTTGGATATATGAAACAATAAACTCTCATACTTCGATGGCTGTGATGTCATGTGCCATGAATATTCAGTGACTTGGTATAGCTTCAATCTGTCATCTCTGCTTTGAGGAAAAGAATGTAGTCACTGTTTGTAATCAGCTAGTACAAATGTAACACCATGTCATTCAAAACTTCACAAGTGAAAGAGTATTTCTCTTTTGTAGAGTGGAATTTTTTTCCTCCTTTATATGACCTTCAGTTTAAAATATAGTTTCAACGTAATGAACATGCATCAATCTGTAGCTTCATAGTGTTTTGATTATTATTTCCCAAATAATCAAAAAAAGCTTAGGTAAAAGTATAAAAAGAAAATAATCATATTGTGGCATTTCCTCAGAAAACTCACTCTTTAGTGGGACACAGTTCAAGGATTTTTTAAGCCACTGGCATTATCTTTTATTTAAAAGTCTTCAATGGATTTAGTACTTTGAATGATTTAGAATACAAAGTATGGAGATTAGGCTTTTGACAAAGAAGGCTGAAATTAAGACTACATAGTCTGTGGTTTTATTGTCAGTATTATGAAAATCATGTCAGTGATTAAAACAGACTGAATTTGTCCTCTCAACAACCTAAACCACAATATCTTAAATAGATCAATTGTTTACCTTTCATACAAAAAATTTGTTTATAGGAGACTGCCTTTCTGAACAGACACACAGTCTAGCTTGTTCTCTGCCTTGACAGTATTCTGACAAGATATCTAAAGAATTTATATTTAAATTAAAAAGTATGCATGCTCACCATAAATATTAATGAATAGTTTTGTTGATTTGTGGAATCTAAGAATACTGTTCAAGGCAAAGATGGTGAGATTTTGATGTTCTGTGACCATTTCATAGCATTCCAATCCGTATCAATCACATTTTCACTTTGGCTGTGAAGTCAGGATATTTGCTGCCAAATATATACTGCCAGTCAAGAGGGGATAGGTAGATAGATACAAGTCCATGAAAATTTTGAAGAAACTATTATGATAACTGTAACAATAACAATAAGATCAGACGGTCTCTTCAGAAAATAGGAAAATTGACTAGACCCAGCAGAATCCGTGAAGGTTTTGTCATTGTTCCCAATAATATTTTTGTACTTCCCATCTTAATTCTGTACACAATATATCTATATTAAAGAGACACACATTGTCTAAATACAGAAACCATTACAGCACCTGCATTTATGTCTCTGGAGAAAGTAATTTGCTTGGACAGGCAAATAACTATACCTATAAAAAAAAATAATAGAGCATTACAAACACACCAGAAAACCTCTTCCAAGCATATCAATCAAAATTCTCTCCTGTTCACACTCTGATGGCATTGAAATTATTTTATTTCAATTCAATTAAGTTACTTTTTTTCATTTGCTTATCAAAACAATATGATGAACAATGTTGAGAGATCAAATGATCCTCCCATCTATTTTTGATTTATGACTTGGTATCAGGCTCATAATAAACATTACCTCATGTTTATACAATGTCAGTTCACTGCATCTAAGTTTTTTTTCATGGAAATTCTTGGTTAAAAAAAAAAAAATAGAGTAGTTTTAGTAACTTTAAAAATAGATATATAATAAAAATGGAGAAAGGTCCCAAACAGAATTGCTACTGAAAATTTTGAGTGCTCATTGCATCACAGTTCAACTACTTTTTTCACAATCTGTATATTTTACAGTTATCTGGTATTTCAATACAGAGAGCGTACAAATAAAATTACAGTACTGCACAATGTCTATTGCTGTTAAATCAACAAACTTTTACTTTCTCAAAATGGTCTTGAAAAACAGAAGAATTCATAAGTGGTAATGTTATAAGTCCAGTGCTGTTCAACATCTTTGTAAGTGGCATGGACAGTGGGATTGAGTGTACCCTCAGCAAGTTTGCTGATGACACCAAGCTGTGTGGTGCAGTCGACACGCTGGAGGGAAGGGATTTCATCCAGAGGGACCTGGACAGGCTGGAGAGGTGGGCCTATGCGAACCTCATGAAGTTCAACATGGCCAAGTGCAAGGTCCTGCACATGGGTTGGGTTAAACCCAATGCAAAATACAGGCTGGGTGATGAGTGGATTAAGAGCAGCCCTACAGAGAAGAACTTGGGGGCGGTGGTTGACAAGAATCTCAACATAAGCCAGCAACATGCCCAGAAAGCCAACCGTATCCTGAACCAAATAAAAAGCAGTGTGACCAGCAGGTCAAGGCAAGTGATTCTTCCCTTCTACTCCACTCTTGTGGGACCCCACCTGGAGTACTGTGTTCAGCTCTGGGACACACAACATAAGAAGGACATGGACCTGTTGGAGCAAGTCCAGAGGAGGGACACAAAGGTGATTAGGGGGCTGGAGCACCTCTCTCATGAAGACAGGCTGAGAGAGTTGGCATTGTTGAGCCCTGAGAAGTGAAGGCTCTGGGAAGACCTTTATAGCGGCCTTCTAATATGTAAAGAGGGCCTACAAAAAAGCCAGACAAAGTCTTTTTGCAAGGACATGTAGTGATAAGACAAGGGATAATAGTTTTAAACTGAAAGAGAGTGGATTTAGATTAGATGTAAGAAAGAAATTCTTTACTGTGAAGGTGGTGAAGCACTGGAACAGGTTGTCAAGGAGGTTGTGGTTGCCCCCTCCCTGGCAGTGTTCCAGGCCAGGTTGGACGGGGCTTTGAGCAACCTGATCTAGTGGAAGGTGTCCCTGCCCATGGCAGGGGGGTTGCACCTAAATGATCTTTAAGGTCTCTTCCATCTCAAACCATTCTGTGATTCTATAATTCTATTACAAGTTTGTTTATATTCTCAAACCAAATAAAATACTAGTGTAAGCTAAAAAATATTATAGAAGCTCTTCAAACATAATTCAAAGAAGTGATATACAACCAGGAGCAGGAATGAATGAATTTTTAGTAAGTGTAGTGTGTTTTGAAAGTAATAGACAGTTTGATTTCTTACTACCAGTTACTGGATGGATTTTTTTTTTTCTCTCAATGGATCAATTTCCCAAGATGTTTTCTTTTGAAAATTCATATTTAAGTTTAATACCTCCCACCTTCCTCCAATGGCAACTTTTGAGTATGTCCAGCCACAGAACAGTCGACTACTTGGACAATATTATTTTTTCCCAGTCCCTGCATGAATAAAATTACCCATATTTAGAAGTCTATGTGTGTAATCCATAACTATGCAGTTGTAATGGAAAGTAGCCCAATTTAGAAAACGGGAATGCATGAAAGATTGGGTTTTGTTTTGTTTGTTTGTTTGTTTGTTTTCTTTCTTAAGAACATTCAATTTCATGTAGATGGGCATTGCTGGGGGCCAAAATATATCCGTGAGTAATCTGTCATTTTTGTAACTGGTATATTTAGAACATAGGACCATAAGACCATAAGAATGTTATGTTAGAACATAACATTCTAGCACCATTTAGGTTATACATAATTAAGATTTTCTTGGCACCTGTGTCTGTAAGAATGCTGTAAGCCCAGAAAGCATTAGGACTATACTGGAAGCCTTGCAGATGACATTGTATCATGGAGTTAAGAGATCATGAGCAAGCCTTGTCTGGCCTATTGCTTTTTATACTTTGAGACTGAGCGGCCTGTATGTTAGGAGAGGCCTCCATGCGTAGCTGCTGCATAGGAATCTGCTGAAAGTGCTCTGTGCCAGTCTGTGCTGTGCTCTGGTGGACATTATAACAGAGATAACATAGCAGACAGCCAGGAGAAGTTCTGATTCTGTTTGTTACACAAAATAAAGGGCACCATGGAATGAATGGAAGGAAGGAGGAACCTCTCCATGGATTGGTTCTGTGCATGATGGCATGGGAAAATCTGTCTCGGGTCTATCTGATACTGCAAAATAGATGGGTTCCCTGCATCTGAAGGGATCTAAGATTTACTCATTATCTGTACTCTTCTTGTTTTTCTGTCCTGTTAAAACAGACATTCTATTAAGCCATTTGCTGTTGAGATTTTCTTACTGAGATCCAGAAGAAACCTGCACCATAGCTCTCCCTTTCTCACCTCCCTCCTTCCTCCCTCCCCCAGCACAGGAGGATTCTTCAAGGAATGGAAGGTTGAAGATAGAAGTCAGAGCAGTTCAGTTGTAATAAGTTGCAGTGACTGAGGGACTTCTTTTTCCCATGGTGGTACAGTTTTGGGGTTTTTTTTTTAAATTTATTTATTTTCCTCTGTAATAATTAGAAACTTTTAATTGTCTAGGTAATATCAACACCTGATGATGGACATTGTAGAGAGGTTGGTGCTGGTCTCTTCTCACAGGTGATTAGTGACAGAACAAGAGGGAATGGCTTTAAACTGCAACAGGGGAGGTTTAGACTGGATATTAGGGAAAAAAAAAAAAAATAAAAAATCACAGAGTGGTCAAACAGTGGAATAGGCCGCCCAGGGTGTTGGTGGAGTCACCATCCCTGGATGTGTTCAAGGGTCATTTAGATGAATTGTTGGGGAATATGGTGTAGGGGAGAACTTTGTAGAGTAGGGCTGATGGTTGGACTCGATGATCCCAAGGGTATTTTCTAACATGAATGATTCTGTGATTCTGTGATATAAAACCCTACTCAAACAGTACCGTTAAATTTGTTCTTTCCTTAGCTAAAGTTCATCATGTGTGTGTCATTAATAAACTTGTTAATAAAATGCTGTGGAAAGGAACTTCTCTTATTTCATTCTACTTAACAGTTTATATTACACATACCTGCAAATCTAAACAATGAGCAATGTAACTAAGGCTCCACCATGAGAATATTTGTCTAAGCAAAATGCGTTGGGTTTGTGGCTAGTTTCAGTTCTACATGGAAAAGAATGGCACAAGGACTTTTACCTTCCCATATTCTCATTCCACTGAATAAGAGGCTTGATTTTAACACCATAAAATTATTGATGGCTTCAAAAACAGAACCACGCTTGGTTTGTGATAGAATTAATAATGTCACTTCATAACAGTACTTCACAGAGAATATGCAGAAATTTACTACAGGTAAATTGAACACAAACCATCGGTTTTCAACCTGGCCTCAGAACAATGCTTTTGCCTATACTAGGAAATTATCTATTGCAGTGTGGAAGAGGAGCTACTCATAAGATGAAGGAAATGAGGGAGCAGCTGTGTGCAGTTTAATACAGAAATGTGTTTGACCTAGCTTGGATGATGCAATACGTGGGAGTACTTCTCTGTTAGCTCTTCAGATCCTGCCTGATGTTTTAAAGAGGCAGAACTATCAAAGGAGAGTCTAAAGAGATGCTCTCAAACATTTTACCAAGAGGCATTTTACTTAGTTGGGTTTTGTCATGAGGACCATTCCTCAAAAATACTTTACTGAACACAGATTCTGTTTGAGAGGTTTTGGAGGACTTCCCTTGGAAAGGGGTTTTAGCATTTTTATAATCACTATTATTATTTTCTTTCTCTGAGTAGAAATGCTCATTTATGACATGTTTATCTTAAAAAGAAAAAGCTCTACAACTACTTGATATTAAGACATGAAGCAAACATTTCAATATAGAATGATTGTAGCTCCAAAATAAGATCTTCCATTAGGAACAGGATTTTACACGATCAGTTACTTAAGATATACATTTTGATACATACCTCTAGGAACAAGTGATTTATAAAATTGTTTTGAAGATAATTTATTATTTCATATCTTATCACTCTCTTACGCCTTTTTTTACATTCATTTGAATGTTACCATCAACTTGTGGTTTTCCTAATATAGACAGAATGAACTATCTTGCATTATTTGCAAGACGAAGTTACAAAAAAAAAACCAAAACAAAACAAAAAAAACATAAGATTTTTTTTTACTAGAAAATGAAATGGAAATATGTGCAATGTGAATTTCAGCCCAGTTCACTAAAAGGTTAAAATTTTCAAGGGGTGCATGTTCATATATGTTATATTTATAAGGCAGAATATTGACAGAAAATTCTGCTACAATAATTTATTTTGTATTAATTTCTGATAGAAATACAGTGAATGCTTCTGTGAACAAGAGAAAGTTGAAGAGATTTATGAGACTCTCAGGTAGGAATATGTTATACAATGTGTAGTACTCGGTCTGGGATGCAGTAGTGGCAAAAATTTATAAGCAAGACAATTAAAGTATTCCAAATCATTATCCATTTCAAAATTATCTTCTATACTTCTAAGAATCCAGAGCTTATTTATAGGTGTTCTCATTCAGTCACTGTTTCCACTGGCTTGCAAACAATTTTTCAGTTTTTGGTATTCAGAAACTTCATACAGTCTATTTATTAAAGAGTACTGTGGATTTGACTGGAGTTGCTAAAATTAAAACTTAACACAAGCTTCCAAATTCAGTTGCCTGATGCTATGATGAATTTTGTGTGTAATTGTTTAGTGTGCAATACAGAAATAGTCCTCAGAACAGATGAACTTCTTAAGAGTTAGACTATAGAGTCCTCCTCTCAGTCTTTTTCTTCCCATTGAATATTAAGTTCCTTTTGCAAAATGGAAATGATTCAGACTGATAATTATAGGAATTGGATTAGATGGTCCTGGAGGGAACTTCTCAAAGTTGTTCTGGATAAAGGTTATGCTTTTATAGATATTGTCTATGTTCCTTGTTTCTACACATACATCTTTTTTATCAACATCAGTAAAAGTTTCACTCAAATCTTTTACTGTGTACATCCAGTTTACATAGACAGATGGCTTCATATGTTGTTTCTGTTCTTGGTCTTATTTACATGGTTTCAAATTATCTTTGTATCATCAAGTAGGTTTTAACAGCAGCTATTATGGATTTATTTCAATTAATTTAACATTAGCTCCATTAGACACACATGAAATACATTTTTATTCAATAATAACCTCCTTTCTCTAATTTCTAGAATCTGATGTTCAGAAGACCTGCCATATTAGCAAATATTTTCTCATATTAAGTGCCACTTTTAAGCCAAAAATCTAGAACAAATCCAAAGCCTAGGAAACTTTATGTGAATTACACTTGAAGAGTAATCTTAGCAATCAAATAAATATAACTGCTTGCCAAAATATGATTGTTTTGTTTTGTTGGTTGTTTTGGTGTTTTTGGTTTTGTTTTGTTTTGTTTTTTTTTTCTCTTCATAAAAGCATGCCAGTGAAAATTAATACTAACCTCAATTTAAAATAATTGCATTCTGATTCACTTATGCCAGCTTTTTTCATTTACTGTCTTTAATCACACTAAGCCCTTAAAACTGGCTAGGTCATCCCATTCTATCTTTATTAGCAAAAATTATATATTTTGTTAGCTTTTCAGATTTTATTTAGTATTTCACAATTTATTTGGACATAACATTACCAGCAAATATATATCCTGAGATTTTAAAATTCTTGGGCAGTGTTACACTCAGATTCTTGGTATGAGAAAAAAGGCATGCACATTCTACAGGGAGCTAAGAATTTATTCTTAGATCAGCTAATATTTTATCAGTCAAACCAAAATAATAATAATAATAATAATAATAATAATAATAATAATAATAATAATAATAATAATAATAAAAATAATAATATTATTGGTCAAGTTACAGTACTAACGCTATTGTCCAAACTACCCAATTGATAAAGAAAAGCCCTTTTATAATAGAGTTAAAACCAGTATACAAAACCTTTCATTATTGATCTCTTTCTTCTGGCTTTTTGCTCAGACTTCCAAAGGATGCCCTGGGATCCTTTAGTCTTCACAGAAGGAGGGAGAAAGGGCTTTCTGATAAGTGACCAACATTCCTCATGTCTTTCTTTTCAGTCTTGAAGTTCGTTTGGGTTTTTTTTTAAATGCATTTAATAATATATAAAAAGCTTCCTTCTCACTGGTTTAGAACTAAAATTCAGAAGTTACACAAGATCCTCCCCCAGTTCCAGCTGACAGACAGATATTTCACAGTGACCTCTGCTGGTCAGACCTTTACCACAGGAGGGATTCAGACAGTTTGCCTAAAGCAGTTGAGGTGAAAGGGTTGACAGGGCCGTAAGGGCACCACCAGGCCTGACTGTCCCCAGCCATCACCCTAGGGCTTCCCCCACCCTGCCCAGAAGCCCTGTTGAGCCCCTCCCTCGCCACCCACAGCTGTCCATCCCTGGCTCAGCCACACTGCAGCAGGGCTGCTCTCCAGCTCCCCTCAGCACTGCCCAGGTTGGCCATGGGTCCAGACTGGCCATGGCCAAGCCAAGTCAGACTCTACCTGTGGGCCTAGCCCCGACCCAGGCTCAGCCCATCCCCAAGGCCCTGCCCAGCCACCCTGGGGCTGTGTCTAAGCCTGGTTCCCCTCACCAGGCCTGACTCTACCAGGGGCTCACCAGGGGCTACCTCTTACTACCCTTCAGCCTGCCTGAAATAAATACCACAGTGTGAAAACTATGTGGTGTCTGTCGAGAGCACCTTGCTCTGTATTCATAAAGTAATCATTATAAAAAGGGAAAGTGTAACAAATGCATGAAAAATGTGTTTAAAGTGTCAAAATTTGCTAATTCATGGAGGTAAACGTGGAATAAGCCTCTAGGGTGACTCTTACTATTCAGTTCCTAAACCAGCAATAATCCAGTTCCAGTTACAGGAACAATCAGTTCTAGGGGTTCAAGAAAGCCTCGTAAAAGATATTAATTTATCATAGTTTGTCATGTGCTTTTGCACTGATGTACCCAAAAAATAATATGCATTAAAAAGTAGTACTGTCAAGCTTGCTGTAGGCAGTGCAGAGAATTATTAAGTTGTCTTTCCATCTGCAGCTTGGGGGTTCATCACTGTAGTATATTTTCTTACACAGTTCAAAATATATTTTATCAATGAAATACATTAAAGCCATTTTCTTACACTTACTGTGTATGTTTATTGCAACGCTTATTGAAATGTCAAGTCTTTTTGCTAGGGAAGGCGATATAATCTGATTAAATATATTTGGAAGCTTTTGATATTGAGTAGCCTGTTTGATTTCCATCTCTAACTGACTCAGAGTAGTCTGGTATGTTTACCCAGTGGATGGTGTCACTCCTGAGCTTCTGTACTGTATTATACATTCAGTTACAGCTCAGAAGAAGTTGTAGACCAGAACATTATGAAGATTGATGTAAAAGGCTTTTGACATTTTGAACTATTGTACATGATGTTTTAATATGGTATAAAAATAAAATTTAAAAATCAATACATTTTACAAATCATTTAAGTGTTGACATCCAGACATAATGAACATTGGGTCCTTACTGATGTATCCTTTCATAACTAACCAGAAACCTGGATCATAGTAGGATATATAATGATAATGTGACCAATTCTTTCACTTCTATTATGTGACCAAATCACTGCTGGAGGTAAAATTATAGTTACGTGTATACAGTTTGTTCTCTAAAACCAAAACAGTACAGTCTTTATTAAAACCTTCTGTGTCCTAAATGGTGTAAATGATTGCCTCCATGCTTTGACAGATGTGCTTTTAGGCAAGTGGAATTAGCCTGAAATGTTGGATTTAGGGTTTTTTTTTTTTTTTTTTTTTTTTTTCTCAAGACAAACTGCTCAAAGTAGGGCCAATGCAGATTTTAAAACTGTGATAAAGATTCCCACCTGACTGTTCATTTGACAGCTTGAATTTCAGAAGCATTAAGGTATTATCATCAGAAGTACTAGAGACATCAAGGCACTTCTGAACATAGGTAAGGATTTCAATACCATATCTCTTACCTCTTGAGAAGATGTTGTAACTACTCATCCTAGAAGAAAGAAAACCTGGAGAAATAACTCTGAGGTCAAGAACTGAGATTTAACTATCCCACAGATAACTTCCTTGCTATAAGTGATTAAGAATCTTATTCCTACTATTATAATGACTTTTACGCTATTTTCCCTATAATGATACAATTTCATCTGATTATAGTGGACTGCCATTGACCCCATGCCTTTACATCCCATGAATATACACTTGTAGTCCAGTAATACAGTTCTGCCTTAACTAGTAAGAAGCCCCAGGTTTTGTGCTGACTTTGCAAGGTCTTAGGATGAAGACATGTCAGATTTGTTCAGTCTGAACTTGTCTTGACCTGTCTGGAGCTTTATTTTCACTTCATTTACCTGTAACACATTTCCTAATGACTGGGTGCTTATGGCTAGTTTGTTTTGCTTACTTTAGTATGGTAAAACCATCTATTTTCATATATTTAGTAGCAACAAGTAGATGTTATCTGTAGAATAAAACAAAAATAAGCTGGGTTTGAGCCTACGATAATGACACAGTGCAAGTACATTACAGTAACGATGCAAGTACATTGATGCAGCCCTGGTATGACAGTAGAGACCTTGAGATGTGGGGACAGAGGGTGCAGTGTGCATGAGATAAGAAGAGATGGGACCTAGGCAGACACCAGAGATGCCATGGATAAAAATACCTCCCCAGTGATCAGATGAAGAAATGGAGATGTGGAGCTGGACAAAAAAGTTTAATGGTTAACATGGAGAGTAAAGTATTATGATCAAACATACGTAAATCATGATGTATATGTTATAGTCAAATGTAATGTGGACTTGCAGATCAATAGAGAAATAACGAAGTGTAAAAACATGTTGGCAGACATAAGAAAGAGTTCAACCAAATCCCAGTGTGAGGAAGAATAATCCATCAACATCACACTCCTCCTGGTGAGGTATTTGGGACACTGAGGACTCATGCTACCATCATCCCCCCAACACCCTGCACCCTTTCCCCTCCCTTCTGAAGTTAACTTCATTAGGACCCCAAGAAAAAAAAAAAAAAAAAAAAAAAAAAAAGGATTAGATAGTAAGAAGCATGCATATAAAAATTTGAAGTATATTATTGGGTTTGAGATTTTTTTTTCATTTAATAATAGTCTTTTACCCTTTTCCCTTTTTTCCTTTTTTCCTTTTTTTTTTCCCCAGTAATTAAATGCTGACTAATAATTCTTTTTTACTAGACTGTTAAGATTTCCATCATATTAAAAATAAACTCCTGGCTTTGAAAAGATGTGCCTTCTTTTTTGCCTATAACCAGATTTGTCATAATATAATAATATAGAATAACACAAAATAACAATGCTTATGTTGTGGCAGATGCTATGATTCTGATCAGATTCCCTAATCTTTCTCTTATAAAGTTAGTACAGTCTTTTTTTAAAACCTACTGTGTTCTAATAGGTGTGATTGACTTCATACTTTGAATCCTAAGTGACCAATGTGATTCTTTGCAGTCCTTAGTATACAACTAACACAGAACTTAGACAAGGCCTATGTTACTGACAGGAAATGTTCAGTGATTCTGAGTCTAAAGAGAACTACCTGGTTCATAGTCACATAACTAAGCTATTTTTTTTACTCCAAGATAGACTGCCACATTCAAAGTACCCATTGAAAGTGGTACATGTCATGTATATGCCCTGAACAGTGCTCAGGATTTTCTGGGAAAATGCCAGTTGGCACAATTGGAAGCACTGAAAGGAAGTGTCAGTTAATTTTGTAGTATAGGTACTTCCAGAACAGTGCTTGAGCTCGTACTTTAACCATGCTTGATCTGTAGTGTAGAAATAGCCTAACACATCTCTCTCAAAAGAGGTTGAGATTGCGTTCTGAGACAACCAACTCAACTTTCCTATGTCACTGTTTTCAACCCAAAGGCTGGCATTGTGATATTAAACTGGTTTTCATTCCTATTGATAGGTCATATATCTTTCTTTATAGCAAAAATAATGTCTGGGTTATTATTTTAGAAAAATCACAGTTCACTCATAAAACAAATTTAGGATCACAAAGAAGCTGTATACTAATTATGGTTAACATAGACTGAAAATTTAACTTTATTCAGAAGAATAAGATTATTCTGAATTTTGCCATTTGAACATGCTTACAAAGACAAAGGATAACATTCTTGTAATACCCAAAGAAGTGTTCTGAGGTTTATCATTCTTCTAGTTCAAAATAAGTCCTTAGTGATGCTGAAGTATCTGGGTAATTAAATGTTCATTTATTTCCTAGTCTGAATTTATAAGTTTATAATTATAGTTATAGAAAGTGAAACTCACTTTCTCCACTTCTTTTCATATACATAAAATATTATTTTGATAAGAACTGAGTTCAGATACCTTTACGATGGTTCTAGTCCTGTTATCTCTATTTTTTATTGATATCCCTGATTTATACTTCCATCATTTTTTATCCACAGGGAACAATTATTTTACAGTCCTAAAAATGTTGATTGATCAAATATTTATATGGAATAAATGCATAAATATATATTTAATTATAAAATTAATTTCAGTAGTTTTTTGCTAGAAATAGAAGTTGATGGAAAGTGAGAAATTCTGATTCTATGACTGACATTCTAACAATACTTTGCACCTGACAGAGTCACTACCTATCAACTGTTGTTTTCTATTTTCTTCTCACCAAGTTGCTATAAACCAGTTTTGTGGCCTATGTGAGAAGTCACTTTTTAGTGCCACATAATCATTACTGTGTTTTCTATTCTACCTTCACATCTGGCTCTTCAGATGGAAATTGCTGTTAAGGAGTTTCTATGACATGATGAATATCTGCAGCTGAATATTCCCTAGGCAGATCATAATAGCATATATTTCCCAGCCTTCCGTACAACCTATTTTCCTGCAAGATGTAATTTTTAGCTTGATTTTTTTTTTTTCACATCTTACATCAAACATGAGATTTGATCCCACAGCCATCTGAAACAGTCATTAGTAGCTTAAGAGCATATATTGTCTTTTCAAAATAAAATAACATCGGATATTCCCACATATTTGTGCTAAAAACATAGAAATGAAACAGATGTAAGTTCGTGAGAATGCCAAGAGACACTGTTCCACACTAAAAGCTACAGAAAATGCTAAAGTTTGAAGGAATGAACTAAAGTATTCCTTACTACAGAAATGCTGAGTTTTATAGTGTTAGTTTTAGACAGTTTCTTAGTATTCCAGAGGTGTTTTTGAGAAAGTTTTGCATATCTTTGCCACAGCAATGATATTTCACTAGTGACTTTTTAGCAATGATGCAATCAGTATGTGTTTGCTTTTATAATCAACAGGCATTATAAAACATCTGACAAAGAAGATCTCTAATGAAAAGAGGAAAAAAAAAAAAAAGTTATTTGAAAAATGTAAGGAAAACTGTAGAGTTCTATTGATGTTTTTGTCCCCAATTATGAATGTGTTCTTTGAACTACAAATAATAGAACCATTATTATATTATTTAAAAACAAAACAAAACAGCCATGGATTTTTAATAAAAGTAAATACTAGAAAAATAATATTTGGGGGATTTTTGAAGTCATTTGTTAATTTCTTTTTTTTTTTTTCCATCTTGAAGAGAAGTGCCATTATTGATTCTTTCTAGTATTTTAGGAGGACTCTTCTGTAGAATGAGATGAAAATACCTAAGAAAAAGCTAGTAATCTCATCATGTTTTATGTAAGAGAAACACAGACACAAGTTTGAATAACATAAAATGCTTCAATGCCTTATAATTTTGAAATAACTTGGGCTGCCCTAAAGCAAAGCATAGACCTTAATAAAGAATAAGTCTTTATGACTGTTTCAATTGATTGCTTTTGAGCAGAGGAAAATGAGAAATCATTATGTGCACTAGCAGAAGCTTTCTTTTAAGTGGCAGTTCAGTTTAATTCATGTCACCTTACTCATGTCAGCAATAACAAATAAAGAAACTGAGGATGGATTCCTAGGGATAATTAAGCAGTGTTGATCTCGGGAAAGTTGTCTTTTCAATGAAACACTGATTGCATTGTTCATAACAAAACTACCTCAGCATGACAGAACTAATTAGTGACCATCTGAACTTACTTAGCCAAACGAAAAAAGCAATTAAAATGCCGTCATCACTGAATCTACCACTGAACAGCTGGTTATATTGATAAGCAGTACAGCAAGTTAAAGCTACTTTGGAACACAATGGAACTTAATCTGCTTGCTAAGTAGTAATTAGAAAGCAATAAGAGAATATGAGATTATTGTATAGAAACTGTTATTATGAGGCAAACAACTTTCAAAATGCAGTTTGATTCCCCACCCCCCAAAATAAAACATTTTTTAAATAAGGAAAGTGGATGAAAATCTTAAATTTCTCAGGAGTGGAACTCATAATGCCTCTAGAAGGTTTTCACTGATTAGGTGTTCAGTGATTTGAAGAGGTTTATGGAGTGCAAAATATATGATAGGGTGTACCTTGCTTATCCTTTGCAGTCAGGATGACCGCTGAAATAAACAGGAGCAAGGAGTTCAGAAATTCTGGTGGATTAGTCAGTTACATAATTACCTTTCTTACACATTGCTTTTAAAAATAAATCAAAAAGAAAATAAAATAGCAAATCCTCTCTTAATATTTTGAAAAAGATTGAAAAAAATTACAAAAAAAGAGAGAAATTAAATAGTTCATTAGGTGATGTTTACAGATATTATTTGTATTTCTTGTTTCTAATTTGTATTGTTAAAACACAAGTGATATAGAAGATTTACAAACATTATATATTTTATAGAAGGGGTTTTTATAGGTATTCACTGTATGTGGATGAAAAGCTTTCACTCAGCCTGAAAGAGGTGTGTACCCTATATAAAAATAGATGTAATGACTTTGTCAAAAACTGGGAAAAGCAAACAACATAAAAGCCTGTCAACCATTGATTTTAAGGTGGAATATAATCTGTATGGTTGTTTAGGGTTTTTTTTGTTTGTTTGTTTGTTTTTTTTTGTTTTTTTTTTTTCCCCTAGGTTTTCTTATTGGTGGCTCATACTCAAATAAACAGCAATGGCAATTCTTCTCCCCAGCAAGTCAGTCCTTTACTCCATCTTTTATTGTAAATATGAAATAAGTATTTGTGCCCTAGTAACAAAACCTGATTTTTATCAAGAACCTTTTTCAAAAGATATTCTCCTTAAAAGATGCTGGAAAATGTTATGCAATATTGGAATATTAAGATATTTGCAATATTTGAATATTAAGGTACTGGATTACCTAACATATCCTGCACAGTTTCATTTGTAAGTCTGGGCACACAATTCAGGAAGCACTATCCATTAATTTAAGTCAATCCCTAATCAAGGAAAAATGTAATGTTAAATACATATTTAAATTCTACACAGAATGTTTCTTTCCAGTATACTGTATGACTAATTCAGTATCAGCTGTCGGGTGCTGTGTTGGAACTCAGTAGGTTATGGCTCAGATACCTATGTTTTTTTGTCATGCTTCACAAAGTTACTCTTTGTTCTATATCTATGTTTAACTGCTTCTTTTATGATGTCCCCTCATTAGCCCAGGACTGACAAACTATTACATAGTTTCAACTGCTTTCTAACTTTATGAAACATAGTATCGTGGCTTTAACCCATTAGAGTAATAGAAGAAAACCACCAGGAGCTGAACAAATCCTGTACAGTAGCTACTTGAGTGATGCTAACAGTATTAGTATTACCTAAAAAAAAAAAAAAAAAAAAGAAAAAAAAAGAAAAAAGTAATATAAAAGAAGGATATGTGAATATCTTTTTTAGATACAAGTTCTGTTAGATCCAGAGAATGCTGTCACAATCTTTGGAAAATAAGCATTAGTTCAGCTTGCCATAGAGATAAGCAGTAACCTTGAACAGAACTCTGTCCTTCTCCCCCAGAATTAACAATAATTGTTTTCTGACTTTCCTGTGACTGATAAGGATAGCCATAGGTAGTTCTCTAGGCTAGTCCCTTTGAATATAGGTAAGGTTGCTCTCAAGATAAACAAACAATTCATATAGGCCAATGGCTCTATAGTTGTGATTAAAATTTTCCATGTTATTGAACCGGTTTCCTTTCAAACTAGATAAAGTATATTTTGGGCATAGGTCTTCATTGCACTTTTGGCCCAACCTGTTCAGTCTTACATTGCTATGAGTCCTTTTCTCTGCTCTTTCTTCTCTGCACAGTTCTTTCTCCTCAGCATCTCCAACATTTATTTTATCTGTCACAACTCCATTTTGAAAAAAATTGAGGACATATAGCCACTCTCTCAGGTTCCAACCCTCACAAGACAGGGAAACAGACAGATGCAGAAAGATTATGTGGAAAGCTAAGGCACAATACATTTTCTCTTAGATTACCAGTCTAAAACTCTGGTGCCTGGTATTGGAGGAGACAAGGCACTCAGTACAGTTTAGTACAGGACAACAGGGCAATTACCTCAACTTAATACAAAGTAATGGACTTTGACTCTCTCAGTGACATTAGCCAGGCACATCTAGAGCAGTAGGATAAATTCCCTGGCAAGCAAGAGGGAAACAGATAAAACAGGAAAGAAAACGTAAAAGCAATAATCTGGATCTTGAGGACAGAAAGCACACATAATTCTTATCACTCTCAGAAATTCACCTTTTGCAGAATCAAATCAGCAAAAGGAATCCTGCCAGGAATGGATAAATGAATATATCAGCTCAGTTGCCTGCATATAGAGAAAAAAAAAAAAAAAAAAAAAAAAAAAAAAGAATGGTCTTTTCAATTCATGACATGCAAATACAGTATAAACAAAACTGTTTAGCTGTAGACATCTGTGGCATAGCTTTGGTAAAAAATTGCTTTGTTTTCCTGATTGGTCCCTGTAAATGTTTAATTTATATGTTGACTTTTTTGTCTGGCATTGAGGTATGCATATTTTCAAGGATGCTTCTAATGCTGAACTTAGTTTTGTTTCTGTTGATGGTTTTTTTTCTGCCTTCATTTATATTATGAAGCCATTAGAAGTCTTGCAATCAGGTTGCTTTTTCCTAGATGAAAATGAAGAACTGTAACAGTAATAATTTGGTTTCATCTTTCAACCACAGTTCTCAGGTGAATTTTTTCTTTAGAAACTTCCCCCCAGACTTTAATCTGAAAATAATTTGAAGAAAACACCTTGTGTTTATTTTACTGTGATTGGATTGAGTTTATTTTAGTATGAATTAAAGTCTCAGGTTTTTGATGATTTATATGTAAAACTGAATGGTGTTTTACCTCATTGAGAAAAAAAAAAGAGCTCGCATTTGTCATATGGCTTAAAAAATGTTGTATTGGTTCTTTTTTGTCTTTTTTTTTTTTTTTTTTTTTTTTTTTTTTTTTTTCTCTCTTTTTAAATACCTTAGATGGAACAGATTGTCTTTTCCCTATATGGGGAAAATCTTTCTTCTTCCTGCTCCACTCCAGCCTCATGGATTCACAAGAAGAATATATGTTTATTTAAACATGCAACTAACCAACTGCCTAAAAACAAACATCTGGGTTTTTTTTTCAGGTTTTAACTACTGCAGAAATATTGTCAAATGGTATTTTTGAAAGATCAAAAATTTGGACTAGAAAATGTCTACAAATGCACACAAAATGGGAAATAATTTGGGCCAAAACCAAATATTTCACACAAACAAAGTAAAAAAGTCCTATATTTACTATTTCTGTACTGCTTTTTCTGGTGCTACTTGTCAATAAATTAATACCAGTAATAACAGGACGTGACTGTTGATGGCACTTCATTAGAATTCCCTTCATGTGTTGATGGCACTTAATTTTAGTGGTTTCTATTTAATTTACTTTCCACTGTGTTCAACATTTACCAAAGATTTCATATAATAATAATAACAACAATAAAAAAAAAAATAATGATGATAAAATAATAATGTGTTGATGATAGCATTGCAATAAATCTTAATTGAACTATTGCCTAGGAAATCCAGCTATGGATGAAGACTCCCTTTTTTTGCCTTACAATACTGACATGGGGAAAGGGTAATCTCTACTATAGAAAGCTATAAGTGCGGTATACAAGAAAGTAGATGAGAGAAAAAAAGACACAATAATGAATACTAAAGAAAACATGCTATATGTTTGTTTTCAGTTGTTGATTTAATAATTCTAGAAGTAGTACCTTTTAAATATAATGCAATATTTATCATAAAGATTTAACATATAATAAAGAAGAAATTATAAGAAAACTACATCCTATAGAATCATCCTGTATTTATTCTCTTAGGATAAACATATTTCAAATCCAATTCTGAGAGAAATTCATGCTGTGATGTCAAAGTGAGGACTTAATTAAAAAAAAAAAATCAAATTACCTATTCTGCAAAGTAACTACATGTTTTCTATATACAAAATTATATTTAAAAAAATGTGGTTTACCATTGAAGTTACTATTCTTTATTGGCAACTTTGAAAGCTATTTCTGTATAGTATTGCTAAAAATTTGCAAGGATTTCCAGTCTTTGGAATGGATTATATTTCTTTCAGTAAGAATCAGTCAGTTAATACAAAAGTTCTTAAGCAGTCTGGGAGAAGCAGCAGTATCCCATGACTTGGAAAAGCAATCTGATGAATACAATGAAAATCAATATAATGAATACAAATCAGAATGGATAGTTTAATAATACTCTTTAAGCTGAAATACAAGTGACAAATATATTCAAAGACATTTTGTATGGCTTATTACTGACTCAGAAATTATAAAATGCAGAACAAATATTTGTGGCACCTTTTCTCCCTTTCCATAAACTGTTGTCTTTGTCCAGACTGTTGTCAAAATATCACGACAGAAAGGCTTGCAGGATGAGAAATAATTTTTACGTCCTATGGTGACAGACTTTCTAGTAAAATATACAAGATTATATTCAGCATACAAGATACTTTGCTTTGTTCATCTGAAAGACATCAAAGATCCCTGAAAATTTTACATCTGAGAAATGCAAGTTACCACCTGCACAGTTGTTTTTCTGTTTTCTTTAACATAGTCTCAAAAAAAAAAAAAAAAAACAAAAACGACCCAAACCACTTTTCTTGTGCTGAGAAAAATAAAATTTACTAGGAAGATGTACCAAATGCGATAAAACTAATGTGTTCATGTTACTAATATATGTTAATGGATATAACTACATTGGTAATTTTAATATCCTATATGTACTTGCATCATCTGCATGTTTATCAATAGTCTTACCACAAACACATGATAGTTCAGATAAACTGTTAAAATGATTAGCTAAATAAGGAATTTTCTGGTCCTTTAACCTTCTAATATCTTCTCTGAATCCCTAGTTTCATATCTTTCTACAAAATTCTGAGAGAATTTTGTAATCATTACTACTTCATGATAATTTTCAGATTGGTACCATGATAAATGCATTCTCTCAATAATAATATATTTTTAAAGAAATATATTTGAGACCAAGAATTAGTTGGTTTAAAAAATGAAAGAGATACTTTAAATGAATCCTTTTCAATGAATGAAGTAAAATGTAAATCTAAAAGAGGATCTCGGCTATTGATGAGTATCACAGTTATTAATTCCAGAATTGTGTGTCTACTGTTTCCTTCAATTCAAATAATTTATTCTTTTACATATTATTTTCAGTCTTTCCTTCTTTTGTTATTTCCACACAACCTTGAATTTTTTTTTTTCTAGCCAGTCTCTTCTTTTCAGACATTAAAGAGTTTATCTTTACTCACATATTCATGTTCACTAAGTTTCTTCTCATAACAAGCTTCTACAAAATGAATTTCATTACGTTTTCTGTCCATGGAATCTTCAACATACTGCAATAAGCGAATTGTTGTGTGTTTTCTTCTGCTTTAATGTTTAGAGCTGTTTGAAAATACTGAATATAAATTTCTGAAGTATACATATATTAATCTTGTAATTATTTGTCAATTATGTTGCCCTGATCTAAAAAGTTTCCTAGGTAAACTGACAAGCTTTAATATATAGCCTGAAGTAATTATGAAAGGGTGTATCTATCAGAAAATATTAAACATTCAAACATAAAAAAATCAGCAGAAATAGTAACAGAAAAGCTAGCTTAAGTTTATCAAGGTTATTGTAACACTATCTTCTCACAAATGTTCTTCATAGAATAATTAAAGTCAGAAAGGGGACTCTGGATGTCTCCTAGGAGCAATTTCCAAGGAAAATCATACCACAGAGGGCTTGTCTAGTAGAGTTTGAAAATCTCCAAATAATAAGACAATACTATCAGGATAACTAAGTACGTAAACTGCTATGTTCTAAACTAGATGCAGGGGTTTTTTTTAGGTTTGAACTTCCATATTTATCTCTGAAGAACGTCAGTGATCCAGCCTGTAGGTCATGATTAATTTTAATGTGGTTAATCCTGAATCTCACAACTGTCTTGTCAGCAGTTAGTTGAGAAGAGCTGTAAAGTCTTAGGCTATTATTGAGGATTTTTTTCTTTAATATTGAAAAGGCTAGTGAATAATGTGATTTGAATTTTGAAATTTAAAGCTTCATAAGATTCCATAAGTTAAAATACAAACAATATTTTAAATATAGTACTTAGCTGGTATGAAATGTACAAGTTCCATTGAAGATGGTGGTTTGTATCAGAAAGCTATTGATATTGGCTGAAGAGATTATACTTGATAAATATTGTTCAAAAATACTATATATAAATAACAGATATGATAGAATATTTTTCAATAAAACAAAAACTACAAAAAGCGTTGTTTTATTCAATTACTA
Source organism: Athene cunicularia (assembly GCF_003259725.1). Taxonomy (NCBI): domain Eukaryota; kingdom Metazoa; phylum Chordata; class Aves; order Strigiformes; family Strigidae; genus Athene; species Athene cunicularia. Next base: position 22,461,552 of record NW_020799098.1, read on the forward strand.
TTTTTTAAGGGTATTGGTGAGTTAAAGATTAATATGACATGATATGGTTTAAATTGAGAGGCTTTTAGTGGAAACAGTCATATTTGATGTTTATTCAGGTAGTCCATCTCACCTTATATTTACTAATTTTCCATATCTTTTTAGAACACTATAACTAGCTTGTTAACAGGGAAGGTACCATTTTAACAGATGGTTGAGAGTGTAGAAACCAAAAGAATGAACATCATATGTGTTTGCTGAAAGCATGAGTCCCAGTCAGAAACACCCAAACATCTGTCTGTCCTAAGGTTATCATCCTATGGTTGAGGGGATATGCCATCACTAATCTATTTTTTAAACAGAGATGTTTATATGAAAACTATCAGTTGATAGCTATAATTCTATTAGGGAGAAAATATATTACAAATTAAACTTTTGCCTCATAAAATTTCCCTAACCTGGTTGCAGATTAACAGCTTTGAGTTTTCACAGTAGCTTATAGGCACTTAGCCACAAACAACTGTAAACTCAAGATATTGCAGTGTTCTTCCTCCAAGGAGTTCTGACCAACTCATTTTCTGCACATTTAAAAATGCTTTCAGCTATAATAAATAAGAAGCTTTTCCTAGTGGTCAAATGGCAGAGCATATGGGAATAGGGAGAGATTCTTGCCATAGGAAAGTTGTTACCTTTAAGGATAGTATGTTTGTAATGCACTACGATAATTATTTCTAATTCTTTTTCTCTAACAAAACAATTTCTAATGCCATTGACTCCACCAAGGGTTGTTTGATTTTTTTTCTTATTGTGTTGGTTTAAGTCCTGCCAGGACCAGAGACGACGTTGCCGTTGCCCCTCCCTCACCCTCAGCCAGTCGGGCTGGCAGTGAGACACAAACCCGGGCTAAAATAAGAAGAAATTTATTACAACAGTGTGATAAACAATCTGAACAACAACAGTAGCAATGATAACAACAATAAACAGCAATAACAGTGAACAAGATAAAAGATACACAAATACCGCAAATGGTCATGGAACAAACCCGATGTGTGCTTCCTGCCACCAAAAAGCCACCAAGGAAAAAAAAAAATTTCCGCCCCAAGACCTGACATCAGCATGGTATGAATAACTAGGCTGGAGATCCCTTCCGTCTCTCTCTCTGCTGGGGAAACCTAACCCTATCCTAGCTGAACCAGGACATCTATTAATATAATTAAATAATAGCAGAGAATGATTCTTTTCATAATCAGTATACAAAATTATCTCCATATTAAATTGTTTTTTTCATTAGAAAATTAAATTCAGCAGAACATACATATTAACTTCATATTTTATTGAGTCATACATTTCTCAGCTTAGAATTTTGATTTCTTATCTGGTAATTAAGTAATTATAATTTTAAAAATAAAAACCTCTGCAAGTATTTTATTTAATTATATTTATATAGTTATCTGCTTATTTTGTATATAAAATACATACTTTATATATCTATATATATACTATATAAAACACTATTTTATTGGGATTCTGACTTTTGATACACTCCTGCAAATTCTGTACAGATCATGTATTGAAAGATAATGATAATGGGTTATAAATGCAATAATGTTAGATGTTATTATTAGTCACTTGACAGGGGTAAACAAAAAGCTACTCAAAATAGATGTAACCTTTGATGAAACTACGTATTACAACACGTATACACGATAATTTATTACATTATACCTGTTTTATAAATTGTTTCAAACTTATTTTCAAAGCTGGCAAAGTCTAAAAGCATTTTCAACATTAATGACTATGTAAAATCATTTTATTGTTAAAATGCAATCTAAAAACTTTTTGATTATACCTGTTATTTTATAGTCCTCGAGAATAAAGATTTGGGGAGAGGATACTTGTAGAACAGAATGGGATAGATGCTTTTTTAAAATAACCAATAACTAAAAGCAAATGAGATTTTACAGAGCCGAAGGCAGAATTTTGAATGGCATTTTCAAATGAACAAGAGCACAGGTGTATGAGCTTTAATGCAGGTGGGAAGGATTCCAGTGTAATTAGTATTCCACTTTTAGGCAAATTACAGATGTTCAGCCCAACAACAAGATGTAGGGAACTTTATTTATTTGTAAATGCATATAAACATATCATTATGTATATAATAAATACAATTTATTTATATGATTTGAAGTACTTGCCTTAATAACATGATATGTAACAGTTAATTACTAAAAGAAACAGTCATGAATAATCAATAGACCAAAGTGTGTTTGTAAAAATGTATGTTATAAATAATTATTAAAAGATACCCAAAAAAATTTAATTGAAGCATCTCATGTAAACTGAAGTCATGGTGGATTTTGAAAAAACAGTTTTCTATGACGGTTTATATCATTTCTAACATAAAGCTTTCTCATTCATTTTTAATAATTTATTTTACAATTAATAGACTTTTTCTTCATAATTTTCTTAATTTTCTTTCTTCGAATCGCCTCATTCAGAAAGATAATAAAATGTATACTTAAAGGTATGCATCTTCTGATTTTAAGAGAAGTAATCATTTACGTGAAGATAGTTGTGAACATAATAATTTATTGAATCCTTGTTATGTGCAAGTGATCTTCATGTAGATGATCAGCAGAGAATACAAAATTCTTAATCTTAAGGACAGTATTACCTAGTTAACAGAGCTTAGTTATGACTGACAGGATTGAATTGGGAATACAATCTTTCCTTAAAATTAGAGAAAAAAGACTATAATGTGCAAAGATGTCAGTTTTTCCACAAAATTCATGAGATCTTGGATTCATGAGGACTATGTTGCTGTGAAACGAGTGTAATGGATACACTAGCTATCCTCATAAATAAAAGACACCTTACTCTTTTGGTCTTCACCTTGATAAGTTAGTAATGCAGTTTTTGATTTGCAAATGGAACTAGGGAATTACTTGAGTCATACTTGCATTGAGAAGATCCTTTCTACCCTCCTTTTGCCAGTGATGTTCTCCAGGTATGTTTTCTTTATGGTGTGCTGCATGTAATTAACATTAAGTTTCTCTCACTATGTGAGAGGGGTTTTTTAAGCACCATGAGTTAAGAGAAGTCTTCTGTTGTGAGTGTGATACTGTAAGACTATCATTTCAGTTACACTGTGTTTTTTTCATTTAAACGCTATTAAAGGAAGAAGCCCACTATTCTGTACCCGGTTTTAGTTTCTTTGTTTTCTGCATTTCCCTCCTTCCTGTATGTTCTTGATATCCTTAAACAAGGGAGGTATGCAGTCTCAGTGAGGTTATGCAGGAGCCCCTGAAATAGAAATGATGATTTAATAAACAATAGCAAATTTTGTGGCTTTAGCAACATAGCAGTTCTTTCTGTCTGTCTTTCTGTCCCTCAATATTTGTCATGTCTGGGAATACTGGTTTCCAGGAATAATACCAAGAACCTCGTTTAAATATTAGTTTGCTCCTTTTCCCTTCATATTACAGAAATTTCCCTAATGACAGCTATTACACAAATTCTTATAGGGAAAATAAGTACAATTATTCCTAGAAGCAAATGTTGTGACTGTGTCAATGAAGAAAGAAAAAGCACTAGTGGAATAATTACAAGGGAAAGGAAGAAGTTTTCCCTACTAATTACAGAGAAAAAGAAGCATATAAACCCGCTTTAAAGTATTCAAGAATAAATTACCAAAATATCCTAAATTACATGCTTTACTTTCTCAGCAAGAGCAATATGACAAGTTCATTATTCTGAATAGCATTCATATAATTGATATTTTATCTAAAGCATGTAATCAAAATAGGACAGAACTTTGTATTATTTCAAAATCTACATAAATGTTGGGAAAACTTTTCATGGAATATTTTACATTTAAATTTCTCAAGGTTTTTTTTTTTTTTTTTTCTTTTCACAGAAGTGGTTGAATTAATTTCAGAATGGATGAATAGGTTAGTGAATTAGGCAACGGGGGTTTTTTATGATGGTGAAAATCAGAGAGGAAAATGTAGAACTCTTTCAACAAGTATCAGAACAATATAAGAGAAAATCATTAATATTCAATTCTGAAGAAAGCTCCCATTTTTTTCTTCTTTTTATTTCCTTGGTGCTTGCAATATAAACATTCTTTGATAGAGGTCATAGGATCATTTCATTTCAGAATTTGGAAGCATTGTCATTTATATGGACAATAGTTATATACATATCTGTTTATATTTTAAATTAGAAAAAAAATCTTTCTTCAAAAAATAAGCCTTGAAATTGCATTAGAATTCAATTATGGGATGCACAACTGAAATAAAAATATTTTAAGTTAAATTTCAGAAAAATATTTAATGTTTTCTTATAGTTTAGGAAGTACTTGCAAAAATGCAAATATCAGTGAAGCAAACCTGAAATATTTTTTTTTTTTTTTAACTGCAAACTTAATTTCTTTTCATTTCTGGAGCAGTCTGACCATAAATGATTGTTTCCAGATATAGAAAATATGCAGTTCTTAATTTAAATTCTCTATTTGCATGCAATTCTTTATCTGTTCTGTTATGATAGACAGATATGTCTAGCTGTGTAATTATATTGAACTAGTGATAAAGATTGTTTCTTATCATATTATGTGATGCTGTAAAATAACAAAAGTTTTAAATAGTTGAGTGAACAAAACAACACAGACTACAATCTCATTTTATTATTTGAATAGAACAGTCTTTGTTCCCTTCAGGTATGATTTTTTGGAATTTGTGAGATTGTTTTCAATTATTAAAAATAAAAGACTATTATGAGTCTTTTATATAGTCTTATTTTAGTCTTATATATTTATTATTATAAATAATAATAGTCTTATAAACTGAACACAGACCCATTCATAAAAAAAAAAAAAAATATTTCAGGTTTGCTTCACTGATATTTGCATTTTTGCAAGTACTTCCTAAACTTTCTGTATCTCTTTTCTATTTCTTATGTAAAGTTACTCTTATGGAAACTGCTTATAGTTCTTATTAAATTAATGGTTCTCTGGAGAATTAAATAACCAGGATACCACTAGATTAGATGTACAAAACTTTGTAGGTATTTGTCACAAAAAAATCTTCCATCTCAAAACATTTGTAAGTTTAATTGCAATTAACTGAAAAGCCAACTGTTACTACTCTGAATAAAAACATAGGCTATATATGGAGCGTAAGGTCAAGGTGTTGGCAGCTAGCAGGGACTGCAGTAGTGGCCTCTGTGAGAAGAGGCCAGGGCTTGCCCTATGCTGGACACAACCCATTCCAGGCAACTCTGCAATGGACTCACTGCAGGACACAGCTGAGCCCATCAGTCAAGTGTGTAGCACCTCTGGGAAAACACGTTTAACAAAGGGCAAAACAGTGCACAGGCTGTGAGGAGTGAAGAACAAAAGTATGAGAAACAGTCCAGCAGACACCAAGGTCAGAGAAGAAGAAGGAGGAAGAGGTGCTTCAGGTGTGTCATGGATGTAAGTATTAACACGGTAATGATTTTAGTAACAAATTAAGATTTATTAACGACTAGCAGCACTTAATCATTAACTACTTTAGCAACTTAACTACAGATTCGAAGATGACAAGTTTCACACTGACTTACTATACAGTACCTTAAATCAATACACCATGCATGCATAGTCACAAACACAAAATGTACAGACAAAAATATTTGGATCCAGTAAAATAAGTAAGTACCCACACTAGTGAAAATAACTGTGTATTCCCTTACACATTAGTAATCAGAGAGAGAGGGTGAGTGAAAGAGAAACTAGCTCAAAGTTAAAATTTCCCTTTTCTTGAGTTTAGAGTAATTACTCACACTGCATTGGCATTCCTCAATGGGCAATAATTGACACTTGAGGGGATCAACTCTGCCCTTGCCTCCTGTCAGCACTAATGGCAACAGTACCTTGAGAAGTTGATACCCGAGAGGTGTCCCAGCTCAGGAGAGATGCTGGTCGCAGGCCCACTGTGATCCAGGAGAACTCAGAGGTCTCACTTGGGGTTGCAATTTATAGAGTCCAAAATAATTGACTTTTGTCAGATACTTACCACTCTGACATAGCTCAGACAATGAGGTTTTCTGGTGTTTTCACCAGGTACAGGACAGCTTGATGGATGTGCAATTCTGTTACTATTTTCCTTCAACTGCATCCCAGGTACAGATGTACCAGGCTATCAGAGGTGATAGACTGTTACTTCAAAGGAGAGCAGGAGCCAGACTCCTCAAAGGGATGCCTTAATGCTCCTGTTACCCTTAATAGTCTTTATCTCCCCTGGTTGGTATGACCAAGAAGAGGACTGGAATCACACCAACCACTGAGAAGCACAGCAAGTAGAGAGTGCAGGGAGTAGAATTGTACCACCACAAGGTGCTGGAGCAGAGATTCTTCTTCAGACTGCAGAGAGGACCATGGTGGAGAAAATATCCACACTGCAGATTGTGGAGGACCTGAAACCAGTTTAGATAGTCCCTAAAAGAACTGCTGCTGCCTGTGGAGAGCCCATGATGGAACAAGTTTATCCTGAAGGACTGCTGTCCATGGGATAGAACAAATGTGAGGGGAAGGAGGGCCAATGAGGTGCTGTTATGGGCTGGCTGCAGCACCCCATTCCCCATCCCCCTGCACTACTTCAGGTGGGAGGCAGAGGAGCTGGTCATGAGATTGAAGCTGAGACTGAAGAAAAGAGGGTGGTGGGGGAAGGTGTCTTAATTTTTTCCCCTTTGTTTTTCATCATCCAACTCTATTTTTAATTGGAAATAAGTTAAATCAATTTTTCCCAAGTCAAGTCTGTTTTGCCGGTGATGGTAATTGGTAAGTGATCTCCCTGTCTTTATCTTGACCCATGAGCTTTTTGATCATATTTCTCCCCCTATCCTGTTGAGAATGTAGAGTAGGTAGGCATACGGCAGCCAGCCAAGGTCAACACACCACAGACCACTGTTAATATTTCAGCCTTATCAATAAGTCAGACATATCACTATTTTTGTGTTAGTTCTAATTTATGTTTGTATCTTTTTAAATTCTATAAAGATGTTTCACAGATGAATTCTCATTTTCTGTATGAAATCTAGTAAAGCATTTATGAAGTGTATTCTCCTGACTATTTAATAGCAGACTTTAATATTTCATTATTACTTTCTAAAATGATTGGTAAGCCCACTTGTTCAGTGTAAAACTAGGTATTTTGTAACTGATTTTGAAAACGGGATGCAGAAACAGTGTTTCTTTTTCTCTTTCTTGACAGTTTTCTCTGGTTCACCTCTGTGACCTTCCTTAGGTTTTTTGTATGAGATGGATCTAGGAAGCTACTGGACTTTGTGAATATTAATGAAGATACCTCAAAATTTCTATTTCCTAAGAGACAATAAAAATATGCAGTATTACAGCTAATAAGTGTGTTCCCATGAGCACTAAGAATTTGATTTAATTTCTTTAATTGGAAAATTAAAGGAAATAAAATTGCAATCCCCACAGGTAAAGGATTTGAAATACTCTAATAGTCTGTTTGAAATATAAGAATTCCCATGATACAAATATACATTAAAGCATCATAAATTGTGGGTCAGGCTGTAATCCCATTTACATGACAGTAAAGATAGAATAACAAAATGAAAATCAATAAAGTTACTTTTCAGTATCCATTATCATACACATTACGTAAGTTTACTTATGTGAGCCTTAAATTTCAGTGATGCTAGCAAGACATATTTAATCATTATTATTATAAACACAGCACATAGATATTGTCTTCAAAACTGAATAACTAAAAATATAAATTCAGTGTTCTTTTTTATGTTCATGTATTAAAACCATTTTAAATAATATTTTAATGCATAAAATTAGAATTAATTTTGCAGCATTTTAGTTAATCAGTTAATACCTGGCAGTCAAATTATGGAGTCATGTATGTTGCAGCATTGTTGAGCTCTGATAAGAGACTACATAGCATAGAATTGTGTGTATGTGTATATATTGAGTCATTCCTGACAAGTTATGTGGCAAAAGCAGCCTTTCAAAAAGCCCGGGTTTTTTTCCGTGTTACTAGTGTTGTTTGATCTACTACATCCCTAACTGAAAAAGGTAGATCGGCTTAGGACTTGGATTTCTTGTGCAGTACCTTTATCAGAGATCACTTATTACAAATGGGATCTCTGTTTAGCACAGTATCAGATTGAATTTGTGAATTTGTAACTAAAAGTTGGATCTAAGTAATTATATAGTCACTGTAGAATGTTAATAAAGAAATATCTGGAAAACATATGGCAGTTAGTATTTCAACACTATCATTTTTTCCAGCAATGAATGTCAGAGCTGTTCACATTCATCTGCCATGCACATGTGGAAACTATTTAAAGTCTATTATCTAGAAATTCTAGACAGACTAAAAACTGTTGAGGAAATAGTGGTGTATCCAAAGGCTGTGAACAGAAAGGAGACAGTTAATAAGAATCTTAACTTCTATTACTAGGATGAAGTAGATGAAAATATGTAGAAAGAGTTTGTACTAATATTTAAAGACATCTCAATGGTTCTCTGGGAATATTTATTTTTAAAGAAAACATTTTAGATCCCTCAGATGTATTGGTGAATAGTATTTTGCAGTCATACTGAAATGAAAAATCCATTTGTTTTATATGCTTCTAGAACTATAAGCAAAAATTTTATAAACTGTTCTTTTTTTTTTTTTTTTTTTTTTTCCTTCTCCTGTTTCATTTTATCTTAGTTTTCCAAGCAGTTCAAAAGCTGGGGTCTTGGTTTTGGTTATTTATAAGGTGCTTTCTGATATCTGCTTTATTCTAATTAGAGACAACTCTTTTGGTGACATTTTTACAATATCTCTTTTGTAAATGTTTTATAAGCAAGCACGTTGTAAAGCAAGATTTAAGGGCAGTGTTGGTGGTTCATGTTTAATGTTTTTTTTTCCAAGAAAAGCAAGTCTGGAGAGCAACCAACAAACTTGACAACAGTGACCTGAGGGATATTAACTGGAGGCTTATCTTTCTTCCAGTGCATCATCTTTTTCTTAGCTTCTCTATAAAATAATGATGAAAAGGTCTAATAATGAGATTTACATTATTTTCTTGGAAATTCTTGATTTTTACAAGAAGACTCAGATTGTCTAATTTTTATGAAAGAGGAAAGAACATTTACAATTACATAGACAACAGTCTAACAAGAAGCTTACCTTAAAAAAAAAAAAAAAAAATAAAATAAATTCATCAGTATCTCAATAGTATTACGGTGTTTAAACAATTCAGAAGTGTAGCCTCTCCAGCATGTTTAATTCCTTTCAGAAAACAATTTTCTGGACTTCTGAAATGGAGGAACACAAAGTTTCAAGGGATTTCACCATTTCACTCACTTTTACTTTGCTTCCCAAGGTAGAATATAGATAAACTGAATTTCACTTTATGCATGTGACATTTAGAATATTTCTACTTTTGCAATCCCACTAGACATGCTTTTAGAAAACTCTTTTATTTAAATGCCTCTGCTTCCAAACTACCTCAATATGTATGAAATTTACATATTCCTTGTGTGTGACAATTCCCAGCAGCTTCTCATTATGTATTTTTTTTTTATCTTAATAACTGTGGTTTTATCTCAATTAGCTGTGTGACATAACAGAGGTTCTGGCGCAAGGAAAGACAGTGAGACTGTTAACTTTTTTACCTCATCCTAACTGAAAATAAAAACTAAAGCTTTAACAAATATTTATGTATGAAAGTTTATCACAAAATTTCTTAGTGAAGTTCAAACACCATCATTTTGAATGCTAAAATTAACACTGACAATATTTCTCTTTATATGGTAATCTATTTTTTAGAAAAGCAAGACTGGATTTGACAGCAGGTAATCTCTGTTAGGATCTTCAAAGAATCAGATTCTTGTAAGAAGAAAGATAAGTACTAGTGCTAGTGGTAGAACATCAGAGGCAATCTTGTTTGCTCAGTAGCCTGACTCAGTAATGCTCCTAAAACATTGTACCTCTGCAATGCAATAAAGTTATTCTTTTTTATGTATATAAAACATTATGTAATAGCTTGATGTTGTTCTTTAACTAGTTATGTAATTTATAATTTGAAAGATATTTATGATCATGAGTTATCTGGATATTTATGAACTATATGTACCAGGTACCCTGAGCCACAAATGTATATGACAGTGTTTGACCAAGCAATGACAACACATTATTTGTTAGTCAATATAAGGAATATTTCCTCTTTTTAAACAGGTCTTAGAAGTTCTTGTTCTTTTACTGAAAATGGTTTCTTTCAACATGAAGCTACCTTATCCATTCTATGTATGTTGCTACCTTATCTATTCTGTGTATGCTGCTCATTCCTGTGAGGTTGACACTTGCCCTGGGTGAGTTTGCACTTAATACAATCAACACTTGATTGAAGCTAATTGCTCTTAGATGTTACCTTAGCTACAGAAGACTTAGAATATAAGATTCCTGCTAAAAGTAACTTTTTTTTTTTTTTTTTTTTTACTTTTTTTTTTTTTTTTTTTGGTAAACATTACTAGAAACTAACAAATAATATTAATGTATATCCTAGATTACAGTGTTATTTCTAAGCATCAGGTTGATTGCTAAATGGAACACAAATTTACCAGGACTCTGGAAATCAAATACTCTCTTCTCTCCATATTTTCTTCCAACACAGTAATCATATAGGTAAATTTAAGCTTCACTGAAAGATGGCTGAAACCAATTTCATTCTTTTGCTGTGCATCTGATCTCCTGTCATGCCTAGGAATTTCTTAGACTTCAACTTCCAGATATTAAGGTTTCTACCTATAAGCATTCCATAAGATTGGTACAGACTCTTGCATTATATCTATTATTGATAGATAAATGTTGATCTATGAAATCTGAGAAAATAAAATCAATTAACTTAATCAATTAACAAAAAATCTCCATTCCAAAAGGAATATATGGCTCCTTTGTGTGAGAGACTGAAATGTCCAATGACTGTCACAAAGCTTGCTTGTGTCTGTGCAGACCTCAAGGACAAGCTGTGTGGCCTTTGGATTAGTCTAAGGAAGGTAACCCAAGGAAGCAGGAGTGTATTGAAGGATGAACCTCCCACTCTCTTGCAGTTCCATTGTCAGACTCCCTAGATAAGCCTCAAAGGGAAAGACCATGGAGTGAGGGAAACCAAATGTTTATCAGTGGCTCTATTCTGTAGCCATTTGTGTCTCTTTTGCGTAGGCCAGACACCATGCCTGCATTGCTAATGGACTGATAAGAGGTGAACATTTCTGCCCCAGAAGCAACAAAAACCCCAGATGCAGCAAAAACCTGTGAGACCAGAGGAAAAAAACAAAAAACAAAAAACCCAAAAAAACCTAAAGGTGAGCAGATATGCTAATCAGCAGCCAAAATGAACTTAAAAAGGCAACAGAAAACTTTGCTCTGTGTGCCTCCACCATTGAAGAACTGAAGACTGAGGACAAATGGGACACTGCTGGATTCATGGTGGTGACTGTTCTGGTCACTCTATCCCGCATGCTTGATTTCTGTCTTTTCCTTCTATTCTGTCCTATCACTATCCCTCTTCACTTTTTAATAATAAAAATCTGTTTTGGGTGTACAGCATTTGACCTCTTAATCTTGCTCTTGGGATCGTATCAAAACCTCCCCCGACACTGGATCAGGAGACTTTATACCTTTTTTGAGACAAAAGGTAAAACCTGTGGGATAAAGAGATGAATATCCTGAGATAAATTTAGGGTGTTACAGAAGAGAATGATGGGGGAAAGGAAAAAAAAAAAAAGGGGGGGGGTAGTGTATATTTAATAAACAGCATTTCTAAATACCTGAAATGGTTAATACACAGTATTTCTAAGTACCTGAATTCAGCAAAAAGAGCTAATGGAATATCTACAGAGCATATGAGTGATCTTTGAACTGCTGCTTGCTGATCCACCCACTCTGTTAATGTCCTGCTGTCTGGAACATACTAGGAAGTTTTCTTTTGTCTAAACTAGCAAACAGATTATGACAGGTGTCACTAAGGGACTCCAGACTGGGGAAACAGCAGTAAAGTGACCCTAGGAACAAAGATTTAATAGTGGAAAATGTTATATATTACCAGCCTACTCATGCACAACTCCCTTTTTTTTTTACTCATAATTTCAACAAGACTGAAAGATTTTACATATCCTCCAGTTCCTCAGGATTGTTCACCTTGTTGTATATCTGTCTTTTCCTTATTGCATGTAAAATCCATTGTAATTAATGGTGCAGTGATGATTTATAACCGCTGAGGATCTGTTAATTTTTCTTTTTTAAATTTAGTTGCTTCTTTTTTCTCTGAAGCTACAGAAACCAACACATTAAAATAAAAATGTTGAAATTGTTTCAGGAAGCCACTGGCCAAAATAAATATTTATCATTTCTCACATTTTTGTTTCTATAAACCTTGCTTTGTTTAATCAAAGTTCTATATAAAAATTCCTTTATTTTAGGAGGTGAGTAAATTCTATTTTGAAATTAAACTTCTGATTTGAAATTTTTAGCAAAATGTAGTTAATATTTAAATTGGCAATATCCAGTGTTCTTCACTGTTACTGTCAGCTAAATGTTCAGCAATCGTATTATAAATGTAAACCATTTCTTTCTCAAAACAGGATATGAACAAGCTCTTTTTTTCATTCTAATCCCCTTCCTACACTTGAACATAAAATTAGTTCTACCTTCAAGACATCAGAAAAACTACTTGTATACAGCTTTTCTTGCAGACATTGGACTGCTTAAAGCAAAGCATTACTGGCAAAATAATAACAAGGAAGCACCTGTGGGTGTTTACTGCAACAGTCTAAGAAGAATATATGCAATAGTAATGACAACAAAAGCAATTAAAGAAAAAAAAAAAAAACAAACATAGTGACTTTGTAAATGAGTTTTATATTTATTACACATTTTTTAGATGCAAAATTATCTGCTGCCTTTTAACAAATATCTGACCTTAATTTTTTGTTTGTGTGTTTGTTTGGGGTTTTTTTTTGTTTTTGTTTTTTTTTTTTTGTTTCATGTTTTACAGTGTTGTGCTGACCGTAACATAGGTCTGGAAGATGCAACCCGTTAGCTGCAGATTGTAAATCTATGAATATATTAATAATCACCTTTATATTTTAAACAACTTTCACACTGTTCTGGAGAGATATCTTCAGAACACAGCAGTCTCAGTGTGGAGGTTATAATAGCAGTCATGTCAGAAGAAAACATTTCCTAGCTGGGCGGTGTTTTGTGGATTGGAAACCTCAATGTACGTGTTAATGTTAACTGTTTTCTTTTTCTTTCTGAAAAACACTCCCATCTATTTAAGTATCCACTGACTTCCTTTTCTCAGCCTCACTGGATAAAATAGTTTTCTGTGGTTTGAAATTAAATTGGCTGAACATGCCCAGACATTTTATTAAGCTCTTAGAAGTGCTTTTCTACTAATTTATTCTACTTTAAAAGAAAAATAAAAACATTTCTGGATATATCAAGCAGAGGAGACAACCTTTATTTAGTTAGTTTCTTGTTCAGCCTACCTGGTAACTGTGTAGGAATTTGATGCCTGGAAGTAGCACTAACTGTGTAGAGGTGCCTAAGTCGTGTAGTAGATGTTTAAAAAAGGAAATTACCTGAAATGCTACTTCTCTCTGTGACTTCAAATTTTCTCCTCAGTCTGAGAGAGACAATAAAACTGATGTTAAGATCACCAACTCTTTTCCAGCCTTTGACAATTCAATAGGGTACAAAGAACTAGTCTTTTGACTTTTTCCAGACATCTAATGATTGAAACAGTGCCTACCAATATCATAGGCTGCCTACTGTATTACATTTCCCAGAGAATTGAATAATTTAATACTGACAGATATGCCCTTAATTATCATATAGCATGAAATGTGAAAACCAGTAAAGAATATTACATGATTGACCCCTAAAAAGTTATCAAAAAAGTTAAAAATACCATCAAAAAATTGTAATCCCCTAAATATCATTATCTTTCTGTCATTACAATATGATCTTTAACATTTACTTCTCAATAATTAATAAGTGTTATTCAGGAAATAGTAAAAATATAGTCCATTCATTGCCATCCGTCCATTCATTTGGTTTTACAAAAATGTGTGTGTGTTCTGTGTATATAGGGAAAGGGAAGAGATAGAGTTCAATGTTCCTCCTGATGTTGATGTCTAGTAATTAAAGAAATCTGAGTGAACACTCAGATACCCATAGGGATGAAAGCAAATGGCTGAACATTGGTTTAGGCAGAGGTTTGAGGATGTAATTTATTTATGAACTAATGCATTAATTCATGAGAATCTGGAGGTGGCATGGGGATTACGGCTTTTTATTCTATAATCTTTCCTTGGGAAATGTATAGGTTAGTAGCCTTAGCCAGCTGGTGATTAAAGCACTCAGTCTGAATCCAGATTCATTTGCTTTCTTTGCTTACATGTAGCTCTGAGCCAAATGTGAAGTACTGACATCTCTCTGTCATAATAGATAAGTTTGTGAGGATTTAGACAACCTTTTGAAAATGTTCTAGATTAGAATATACCCCAAGTAAACTTTTTTTCAAGGAGAGGTCAGTCATTTATCTAGCATTATTTTAAATAAAAATTGAAAAGGTAAATAAGTATCAAGTCTTGAAATCTTAGATGAAAAGCAGCAAAGAAATAAAAAAGTACAAATTTTTGTAAATATGCACCTAAAAAAATGTAGATTTTTAGAAGGCGCTTTTTAAAAAAGATTGGATTAATATACAATACCTTTGTACTTTTGATTACTTGGCTTTGTCCCTTAAATAAACAACAAACCAGGGGACAAGAAACTGCAGTTCTATGAAGGTAGGGTAGAAAGGCTAAAGAATCATTCATGCTGCCTCAAAGGTTTTGCTGTAGCTCTTGATACTTAAAGAAAATAATTATCCAAGGTTATTATTTTTAGACTCATGTAGAAGACACTGAGTCATGGCTTTTTCTTGGGTTTTTGTTTGTTTGTTTGTTTGTTTGTTCATCTAACTGTCAAACAGTTGGCAACTCTTTCTAGACTGATTCCAAAACTAGAATTAACTGAAAAAGAGTTACTGAAGAAAATTCTTAAATCAAGAAAAGAGAAAACGAAGCACTCTTAAATGTGGAATCTAAATTCTGTAACTGCTTCAGAAGAAAATGAATGAAGCTGATCATCAAAACGTTTTATTTCTCATTTTTGTAACTGTATAAATTTTAATTACAAGCAGTTGAACTAACAAATACCCACTTCAAGTTCGTCCTAAGGGAATTATTGTTTTTTTTCAAATTTATATGTTTTATTGACATACTAACAACAATTTACTATTCAAAAGCAAAGAAAATAATACAGTATAAAACTGAATATTTCAAAATCCTCTTAATTATACTGAAATAACAAGTTATTATACAATTTCACCATCTAGCCCTAATATTGTAGTTTATGTCTGTTCCCCTAGAGAAAATTAAGTCCCTCTCTTCCTTTAGGAATTTCCAAATCAAGTAACATAGTTTATATAAGTTACCAGTGATTTTTCCCTTTTGTTTTGACCATGCAAATTTGTTCAGATACAGCCAAAAAATATGTATGTAAATTGTATATAACATTATGAATACTGTGTATTATACTTTTTAAGAAAAAAAAAAAAAAATTCTTTCTCTGTTATTGTCTTTCCTGGTAAAGTTTGCTCTCGAGCTTTCCATATCTCTGTATCTCTTTCCATATATCTATATATATCTATATCTCTTATAGCACAGTGTGGGGAGAAAAGTGCTACCCATGACAAAGTTAGGGATGACTGAACAACATTTATCTAAGAAAGACAATGGAGAGGGTTAATGTTATTGCGAGGCTTCTCTCCATGATCTTTGAAAGTTATATAATATTCTGTTATTCAATTTGTTACACAGGGCCATGTTTTGGGGAAACCCTATATAGTTGTTAATTAAATACTTGAAAGTATTTGCACTGGACAGTTTTCATGTCAGCAAAATAGCTAATTAATATCTTAGAAGAATTCCATGACTTCTTCCAAATTAAGCTGTGACTATTAAAACTATGACTTCTTCCACAAGAAAATGCTGTTTAAAATTAAGTTAAAGACAAAACTGCAGAATATGAGAGATTTTCTATTCATGCATAAACACACATATTACCATAGTAAAAACAGGTTTCTTGCCTTAATGAGGAGCTTTGTTAGTAATCCATTAAAATCCAACTTTTACTCAGAGCTACAAAAAGAATGAGGAAGAAAAGTATTGGATGAACCATGATTGCTTATATGTGTTTCTTCATTACATTTCTAATACCATAAGATGTCTTCTAAATCTAAGAATGTCTGTTTTCTAAATTTTTAATAGTAAAGTTTTCTTTTTTTATATAACCTTTAACTTCTTTCTTTCTAAAGGCAACAGGGTCATCAGAGCAGATATCTGACAGAACTTATCAAAGTCAGGTTAACTATATTTAAACAAAATGAAAAACCAAAATGTTCTTTTTAATTTGTGGAAATGAAATTAATTATAAACTACTCACTGTTTGATATTCAAGGATGACCTCCTCCAAGCTTAAGAAAGATCCTTACCAAAAAGAATATCAAGAAAATGTGCCAGGAGGTGTGCATGGATGAACAAGGTGCTCCTGACCGAATTCAGACATCCGAAGTGTACAAGAGGTGGAAATAGGAGCAGGCACAATTTCAACTGAGGCCTCTACTTTCTACTCTCTGCATGCTCTTCTGCACAAACTGCTGCGTTGTTGACTGCCTCTAGGAGCTGTGTTCTGTGTCTGGCTCTTACATAGGTCTCTCCCAAGAACTGGCTAAAGGGTGCTTGACCCTTCTTAATCAGGGGATAACTTGGTCAAGAACAGTTTATCATGCTTGTTAGAAGTGGCTAGATATTCCTTGAACCCACATTGGTG
Source organism: Athene cunicularia (assembly GCF_003259725.1). Lineage (NCBI taxonomy): Eukaryota > Metazoa > Chordata > Aves > Strigiformes > Strigidae > Athene > Athene cunicularia. The sequence continues at coordinate 22,478,477 of NW_020799098.1, forward strand.
TGGCTCCCCTTACCTCAACCTTTGGACCCAGGAAAGACCAACTGTGCAAACTTGGTCCAGCCACCCACCCACATTAGAACCAGTGACACCAGAAAAGTGCAGTCAGTAATTGGAGACTCCTTGCTGAGAGGCACCAAAATACCCATTTGTCACCCAGACAATATCTCTGGAGAAGTTTTCTGCCTGCTGGGAGCTCACATACATGATATCACAGACAGGCTGACAACCCTGGTAAAGCCTGCAGACTATCATCCATTCCTACTAATCCAAGAAAGCCAGAATGATGCTGCAATGAGGTGACTCAGAAATATCAAAAGAGGTATTATGTCCCTTGGAATTTCATTTTTTATCTGAAGAAGGCACACATGGGATTTAAGACTGTTGCATGATAATTAGTGAACATCCACCATTCAATGGTAGATGTTTAACTGTTGTAGATCAACGCATGCCAGATGTCATCCTTTGGAATAAGACTTTAACACATCTAGCCTGCATGAATTTCTGCATACACTATTCCGAATGAACTCTAGACAATTTAGCATAGAGCATGTTTTAGCTGTATTAAGTGATGCTGGTGTATCGACAGTTGGTTCAAATAGCTCTATATATTGATTACAGGCGATATATATAGTCTACTTACACATACATCATCTGATCTGCCAGGTTTTGTGGCATCTCTTAGCTGTTTCACTAACAGTTTAGGTCACTATCAAACCCAATGAAATCAGTGGTCTCCTTGTAACACAGTAACAGTTTAGTCCTCAGTTACTGAAGTTTATAACACCCCCAACCTATTACTGAAGCTGGAAGAGAATCATCTGCAAGACTTCAAATAATCACATTTAACACTTGGATAAAACTAAGATATTTTAAACTTTTTCCTGAATAATAATGGAGACATACCACAGGATGGTGGATAACCTAACAATAAATGTGGCATCTCTATAGTATTCAGACTGAAATACTGTTCTGCCTAGACTAGGGCTTTGAACTCAGATCTGTCATGACTGTCATGACTGACCTGATCACTTACCCATTGTTATGTGGTTCCTACATTATAACAAGACTCCTTTGTTTCCTGCTGTGGGTTAATTAAAAATTATTCATTTCACTGAGTCCATATTTGACAAGGAAAACCATGATTTAGAGAAAAGATTCCAAATCACCAGTTAATAAATCATGTTATATATTTTCACCACATTATACTGTTTGGGAGGTAATCCTTGCATATGAATTCTATCTTAATGTGGGGTTAAAAAAAAAAAAAATTATATTCATACATCACTTTCTTTTGAAATATAGTAACCTAAAATGCATAAGACACTTCAATTCACATAAAATTTCTCAATTATAAATCTATGTATCATTAAAGTCCATAGATATCCGAACTTTATCATTCCAGTGCTTTTCCCAATTATAGGTAATAAAATACTAGCTTTGTTTTTTCTCTACAATCTGTTTTTTTCAGATATTACTCATCAGAGACTATGTTCATGACACTTTTTAACAGATTCAGTCTGGAATCATCATTAGACATATATCCTGGTGTTGATGACTAGCAATAGGGATATTGTCACTGACACATGTGTTGCAAGCATTTAATTATAATTAAATAAGCACCCGACCAAGCTACACTCGGCTGCATTATAATGTGATTAAAGGCTTGCTCTAAGAAATAGCCAGGAACTGCTCTGATAGTTTAACTTTGTAATCCTCTAAGAAAAGATTAACATTAAAAAAATAATCTATTTCTCTGCCCCTTCATTTCAAGGTGAATATAATATTTGAAGATTAGAAAGTTTACTTTGTCTTCCACCATTAATGTTGCACAAACTAAGTCTTTTCACATAATAATTTACTGATCATAGTGCATTTTATATATAGTCATATTTAGTGCTGCTATTTGTACTTATATTGTAAATTCTTTTAAGGTTTGTTTGTTGTGTGTGGGTTTTTTGTTTGTTCGTTTGTTTGAGATTTTTTTGTCGTGAGGTACAGGTCTGTCTTGCTGTCTGATCGATACAATAAAATTGATTGAATCTTCCATTGTTGTCCCTTTCTTTAACCTAATCTGTTTTCATTATCTTAATCAGATAATTTCAAATCCTTTACATGCACATTCATATGGACTATACAGAAGTTTTATTGTAGTTAATAAAAAGAGTTACTTTGAAAAAAAAGAAAGATACAATCAGATATATTTATTTGGAATAAGAAAGAATTCACAAATATTTTATTTTAATATTTGACATTTAATATTTTCTTACTAATCAATATCTTATTCAAATAAATTGTGATAGTTGTATATCTTGAATATCTTAAATGCTTTGCCAATTGGGCAATTTAGGCAATTAAATAATACTTTGCCAATTATTTTCCAAAAATTTTGGGAAATAGCTAAAATTCATTTTCAGTTTAATAAGGAGATTTTAAGTTTAAAAATGACTTAAGTTTGAGAGTAAAATTTATTTTATTGAGTGTAATGCCAAGGAAAATGTTTAAAAACTCCATCTAAAATTCACACTACCAAGAGATATTACTTCAGGGACTATCCCTTGTTTAATAAAAACAAGAAATAAAAATTTGGGCTTATGCTTGAGCGTCTGTGATGAGGGAAATATATAAACTATTCCTTCAGATAAACAGGGGGGGGTTAAGGTTTACAAATGCATAGACTTTTTTCTGTAGGCACTTAGCCTAAGTTAAAATAACAAGATGAGAACTTACCTTGTAAAAGGAAAATTTGTTCTCACATATTCACTGTAGACCTGGGCTCAGTGCCCAGAGTTCTTGATGAAATTACAAGAGGTTTTGTACCTGAAAGTTTTGTTGAGACAAATTTTATGTTCCTGTTGTCACCCTTTAATAGCATTTATTTAAATACTGGTCTTATATTTGTAAAGTCTGTATACACATACGCTTTTCAAATAGCATTTAGTATACCCTTGAGTAACAAAATATTCATATTTAGCACAAATTCTAAGCAGTTTTGGAGATTCCTTACGGGAAACAGTGACTTAAAATGTTCTTTAATGTGAAACAGTGATTTCTATACAGGGATATTCTGGAAGCACCATGTGAAGTAAAGCTTCAGAACAGGACTAGCTTTCCGCATATGATTAGGGAGACCAAAATTATCTTTCCCTTGGCACATCTGCGAAAGACAGCACTTAAAAAATAAACTCTCTCTGCAGGCTATTGAAATTAAGCACAGTGATCTCATACAAAGCACAGTGCAGCTGGTAGCATGGGATGAAGACAGTTGAATCTTTTTAATGGAAAAATGAAGTCAGACCAAGCTTGCCTCCTTTCTTTCACAAAATATAATTATGTAAACTACAAAGCTCCATTATAGACGATGTTTATAATTCGCAACTGTTTTTTCCTTAATTTTAAATAAAGCCTGTTAACGGTTGATGTCAAGCCAACATATTTCCTACAGATGCTACGAACAATGAACAATCAAAAATCTGTTTCTGTTGTTTCTTTCATAATTTTTTCAAATTGTGGAAACCCATAATAAAAATCAACATAATGAACAAACACCATTGCATGTTGATAAACATCACAGTCTTTCAATTTCAAGAAAAACACTATGGCATCCTAACTAGTAGAGAAATTAATTTCTTTCTCAACAATGACACACAAATTTTATTTTATGAATTTTCAAGTTTAGATCATTTTCTGGTATAAAATGTTTTCCAGTTCTGTTGATTTATCTAATGTGTCTAAGGAGCTTCTTAATCTCTGTTTTATGTTTAGACAATGTTATATATAATTAGAATACAGTATTGTAATAATTCAAACGATGAATTGTTGTATTCAGCATAATGATGGGAAAATGCTTCTTTCCATTATTCTGTGTCTTTTAAAATTTGCACACATGTAGATTGTGATTCTGCACTGGACTCTACTAAGACAGTTTCTTGCAAATATTAAGCTTTTATCAATCTCGGTATTATTGCATGAGCCTGGAGGTCTCTACTATTGTGTCTGATAGTAAAGGTAATTTATTAAAAACTGAAGGAATTATACTGATCCTAAAAGTTGGTAAGAAACTGTAAATTTCCTGTTTTAAGAGAGTTTCCTCTTGTTTAGATAAGGCTGAAACAAATGATTCATATGGAATCTACTTTTTTGTTTCTCATACATCTTTGTCAAAAGGAAAGAAATGAACTTCAAAACAATGTAAGAACTTAAATGACTCATTTAACCTTTGAGATGCTACTGGGGCATAACAAGTCTCTAACTATTACCTTTTTCAGGTTGGAGGAGGCAGAAATTTTTCTTTTTTTCCTTTGGAGAGCACTTTGGATTAAAAAAAAAAAAAGTCTGGGAAACTACTGTTGATGCAAAATATTAAACCTTCTTCCATGTCTACAGGGCCATGAAATTTGCTGTGAGTTATAGTACTGCTCATACAGCATCCTTCTGAATGCCAGTATAACACTGGAAAGAAGGGGAAAGCAGGCATCTTTTCAGCAGCATGAGACTATGTAAGTCACAGTGGTTTTTGGTTTTGAGGTATTCTGGGTTAACCCCACGAGGCAGCTAAGCACCACATAGATGAGCTCTGACACACACCTAAGTGGGACTGGGAAGAGAACTGGAAGGTTAAAAGTGAGAAAACTCACAAATTGAATTAAAGATGGTTTGATATATAAAGCATAGGCTGCACATGTGAGCAAAGCAAGGTGAGGAATTCATCCATTACTTCTTATTAGCAGGCAGATATTCAGCCATCACTAGGAAAACAGGGCTCCATCACATGAAATTGTTGCTTTGGAAGACAAACACCATCACTCTGAATGTCAGCCCCTTCCTCCTCCTTTCCCCCAGTTTTATTGCTGAGCAGGACATCATACAGTATGGGATATCCATCCCTTTGGTCAGTTTGGGTCAGTTGTCCCAGTGGTGTCCCCTGTCAACATGGTGTCCGTGCTCACAGCAGTGTGAAAAGCAGTAAAGGCTTGACACTGTGCAAACACTGCTGAGCAATAGCTAAAACATTCTTGTGTTATCAACACTGCTTTCATCACATCCAGACATACAAGCTGCTATGATGAAAATTAACTCCATCCCAGCCAAAACCAATACAGGGGTTGGGGGATGGTTGTTTGTTTTGTTTTGTTTTGTTTTGTTTTGTTTTGTTTTGTTTTGTTTTGTTTTTCCCCAGATGCCCACTGCTCTTCAGAATTATCACAATAGCTTAAGACTATATCTTTTGGCCGCTACTCAGCATCTGGTCAGAACCAACCCCTTGAAAATGTTCAGTTCTATTATTTTTATTAACATTTTCCTTTCAGAACTGACGGTCCCCTTTTTCTACAACTTACTAAGTGACTATGCAGAAAAGTGAAAGGCAAAGCAAACATGGAACAGTCAGTGCAAGTCCAGAACCCTGTGTGGATTCTACTACTCCAGTCAGAAACTGCCCAAAGTGCAGAAAAACATTTATTGAATTAATTTTGGACTTCAGTTTCCATAAGAGTCGTACAGGATGCCTGTTGGGCAACTTCTGTACCATTCTGATCCTAAGCCTAAAATTGATTTCCTATGTAATCATTGAAAAATCATAAGAAACGATGCAAAGCTATGTCTAATCTTTGCCCCCCAGATAAAATCAATTATGTCTACATTATTCTAAGCAGATATTTGAATAATGTGTTCAACTGACAATGAATTTAACCATTGGACTGTTTCTACCTCCAGAAATGTTTTTCCTATTGCTATGGATGAAATTTATAATTTTAATTTCCTCTCATGACTTTAATAGATAAAATTTTCTTTCGCTGTCTTTCAAAAAGCTTCTGGGGTTTAAATTAAACCACTGTAGGTCATTCAAAGTTTCCTCCTAGGAAACATGACACCTTCTAGGCCTCCAAGCTGAACTCTCAGTGTCCCATCTTTCTTGGACCATAATGTCCAAAACAGGACACAGTAGCCAAGCTAAACATTAACTTTATGACAAAAAAAATAAAAAAAATTGTCACATTTTCTATATTTTCCTGTAATAATTAAATCTGGAATTAATACTAATTCTTTTGATTAGACTTTTAAGATTTAATTTATACTGAGTGTTAGGGAGTGACCAAACCAGCAGCCTGACAGATGCAAGGCTGATGAAGGTCTATGCCCCCAGGTCAAACCAATAGCAAGGCTGAGCTTGTGGTCCCTATAGGCACACACATATGGATACATAACACTTATACACAGATATAGACAGTGGCCATGCAGAGCACTAACATGAACACAAAGAGCGGCAAACTCTCTGACCAAGCATGATGGAGGTCTGTTAGTGGAAATATATGTAGTTATATATAGTGTGAATCTCTCCAGTAGCTGTCCTTGGATCCCAGGCTCCCCAATTGGTGACACTCACCATACAAGCTCCCAAGGCTGCAGCTCGACTCCAGTTGCTGGTATCAAGGCTCCCTTACTCACTCACACCTCCATACACAAAGAGCTGGCTGGCAGCTGACCAGGTCTCCCCTGATCCCCAGTAGCCAGCCCTGCTTGTTAATGCACATACATACACATACAGGTCTTGCACTTAAAGAACCCAGACCCAATGGTCTCTCAGCTAGTTTGCTGGGACTCCCCTGGTCCCTCCATTACCAGCTTCTCCTACCCTTAGAGACATCACCACCCCACCCAGATCCCAGGTCACTTTGTCTACTAAGCAGCTAATCATGCTTACTTTCACTATCAAACACACATTCACTCACACAGCCACACTTGCTTCAGTTGCTGGCACCACAAATGCATGGACTCCTATGACCTGAGGCCACAGTCGCTAGTACTTGAATTTCACTCATTCCAGTCTCCCCAGCCCACAGTCCCAATCAAGTTGCTGGCACTCAGATCCCTATACACACACAGGCACACAGAATAGGGTGTGTCTTAAGCAGGAAAACACCGGAAATGGAATTCAAGAATATGTTATCCAGCTGACTGGTTCAAAGTTATTTTCTTGTTAAAATTTGACTTAGTTGACAGATACCATTAATTTTTCAGAAAAAAAAAAAATCTGATATCTTCTCAACAACAACAAAAAATTAGTGAGGAAGGTCTTGTTCTCATAAAAGATGTGTAGTATAAGAGACAATTCTAGGTACCAAACACAAATTTATGATCTCTTTTCAACTCATTCGAAGCCTCAGCTTGGAGATGTCCAAATGTCACATGTCTTCGTCTTTTCTGACTTTTGTGTTTGTTGTTTTCAGCTTCCTGGATTTTTTTTTTCCTGTGCTTTATCAGCACTGATGAGTATTAACTTTTCCGAACTCTTTCTATATGTATGAGTGTATGACCATGTTCTTTTCAAGCACACTCACTGGAGAGGAACATATTTTACACAATAATGAAGTGGGTAGGCAAATTTCACTGGAATCATGAGATCAGCACAAAGCTACTACATTACTTCCAAAAGATAGCTTACAGGGGAGTGATGAATACCTCCTTGATGTGGAACAAAGAGCAACTACAAGAAAGTAAAGAGGGTGACCTTAGTGGTTATATCTTTCTGAGTGCCCTAGTCTCTGTGGAACTCTGTGGGAACTATTTTATTACTTTACATTAAATAGTAATGACAGATGTTTGTCTGGCATGTTTTTTAAAATGTCTCATATGGGGAATTACCCAGCCTCCATAGATAGCTAAATATTTCTTATAGTTGGATTTGCTAACATAAACTTTCTCTTTTTTTCAACTTAAACAATTTCCTTATGTGCTACCTGCACAGTGGGCATGACAAAAAAATTGATCACTACTTCCTTTATAACTGTTCACATTTTCAAAATCTGCCACCCTGCTCTTTCTTTCCCCAAGTCAACCTCTCCTTCTTTATCTTTTCATCATGTATAATTTTAAAATTTTTTTAGTCTTTTTATTTTCTAATTTCTTCATATTTTTAAACAGTTTTATATTGAAGAACAACCTCAACAATACAGAGCATAACAGTGTATTTACCTCCTATATGTCATATGTGATGCTTTTATTGACACATCATAAAATGTGATTAGTCTTTTTACAAAAACACACAGCTTATGATCCTCTATATTTTATATCTCTTGTTCTACTTTTTAATTTTAATTAAAAATGATCACAACTTTGGAGTAATTTCATCTGAGCCAAGTTTGGAGGCAGTATTAAAAGCCTTATTAAAGTAAAATATCACATATCTTTTTTTTTTTTTTTTTTCCTCCTCACCTACTAGGTCTTTCATTGTAATAGAATGAATTCAGTTTAGAATGGTTTCTTTCTGTTAATTTTATGTTAAAATTTATGTATATTAAATATTTATTTTAAAATGTAACTAATTTTTTAGCATATCCCTGATATCTTTACACACAATTTCACTAAGAAGAAATGTATCAAAATCTGTATCTAGGAAAGTGGGAAAGCTTTTTTCACAAGTAGAACAGTTTAGGTAGATGTGTCTATATATCCTTATATCTCTACTTAAATAAATTCTACAAAATACCTTAATAAATGCCAACTCTTCTCAGGGACATTGTTCTTTCCAGGAGTAAAGTTGTATGATGTGTTCTGACATGTACATGATGGTCTCCATTGATTTCTCGCAATATATTAGAGTAGACATTAGGGGGAAAAAAAAAATAAAAAATTAAAAGGAGAGCATGTTCACAAAGTAATTAGTGAAGTAATTAAAAAAGCAATTCTAGATTTCCACAAGATCATTGTTACTTTAGCCATAAAGTTTGACATTATACTGATTCTGGACATGCTGACTGAAGCTGGCCATCTAATTCTTTGAGAAAATGTATAACGGATATGAGTAAGTGGAAGTACATATTCATATATATATTTTCATACAAATGTGCTTGACAATTTACCAGACAATCTGCATCTTTATCTACCACATTCTTAAACTGGTAAATAATTCAAAGAATTCAGTACCAAGTAGGTAAGAAACCTCTCTGATTTCTAGATCTCCTCCACTCTCTGAACAATCATATCTATGACTCCTACCAAAAGGTATATTCAGGCAATATTTTCTCAAAAACTCAAACAATATAATTTTTAATTCTTCACTGTTGTACTCTGAGCTGTAAGTTCTCTCAATTTCTCTGATCCTAGTTGTAAAATCTTTATTCTTTATTTTAATCCAGATAGAAATTTCAACTCTGCTTTTAATTTTATTTTTTTTTTTTAATTAGTATTATTTTTCCCCTCTACCTAGTTTCCCCTGTGGGCATTAACTTCATTTTAATCCTCTGTATCAGAAAGTCTCTCTGACATCTCTGCAAATCGGAGCTGTTCCCCATGTTGTTGTCTTATATCTCATAGTTCAGTTTCAAAAATACAGAGGCTAGAAAGCAGATAGCCTAAATCTTAGTAGACATCTCATTATCCTGATATGACATTACAAAGCGTTGAGAGTTACATCCTATTTTCTCACTTAATTCTTGTGTGGTTTTACATATCAAAGAACTTTGATTTTTTTTATTTTTTTAATCGCTCTTCCTTTCTTATATTCTTTAATGAGAATGTCATATTACAGTACTAACGTTAATATTGTCATCTGTGACAATTACTAATATAATTACATGATGTGCAGGTAGAATGCAGATGTACTCACTCAGCCTAACCTAGAATATATTTTGACATATCTTCCAGGAAGAAGATTCTTGTTAGTTTTGCAGACAGAGATGGTTTTTTATATTTGTTTCTACTATAGCTCAATGAACAAATAGTCAAGATAAGTAGTAGCATCAGTAAAGTACTATGTCAATAAGTTATAAGACTCCTGGACCAAACAGTAAGGCCAGTTTGGAACTGCAAAATAGGAGCACAACTATTATATCATCACTTGTGTACCATATATTAGTGATATTTAGGAAAAATATTAGGAATTAATATTAGAAAACTGTGAAATATTCTGGCTATTTATCTTCTTTGATTTTTCATGAGATCTTAGATTGAATTCTATCTTTTATTTTGTACAGGCTTGGAGGGGTCTTACTGTTGCATGATAGATACTCAGAGCTTGAGATAGCTGGTTTTATACTGTTGCAGATGCGGAAGCTAAAATGAAATAATAACACTTCTCTTCAAACAGGACATGAGATTTGCTGAGTTTCTCATTAATTTTCCAAACAGAAGTAGGGATGATTTGAAAACTGAAATGCATTAGTATGGTGTGTTTATTTTAAGCTTCCTAGGCAAGCATCATAAAGTTTATTATAGTTTATATATTTGCCAATCTAGTAAATATAGATAGAGTAGAAAATATCTGTTCTAACTAATGGTTAAGAAGGGTGTCATCATTCATTTGCATTTTAGGTTTCTCTAGATATCTCAGGATACTAAACTTATACTGCATAACTTTGGTTTTGATTTTTTTCATTCAAGGCAAAACTTTCAAAGTGCAATTGATGGTAATGAATAATCATCTGACTTACTAAGAAATTTTTGTTAATTTGTATTTCATATAGGTTGGGGTGTTTTTTTTCCCCCAACTGTAGGTTTGAATTGATGTTATTAAGGTTGCTCTGTGAAGATTAAAGCTAAAATAAAATGCTCACCTTACCAGCAAGCTCACATGAATAGCCACTTGAAAACTAAGCTGTGTTTGATATAACTTTTCATGCTTATTATATCATGAAAAATATGGCTAAAAAATACCTTCTGCCTGGAGACTAGAAGACAGTATGAAAAATAACATTTTAAATGCCTTGAAGTGATACTGAAATTGAGTTCTTAGGAAAGTGAATATGACCAGAAAACATACCTTTGAGGAGTAGGAGATTTGCCCATAGCTGCTAAACCAAGAATTAGGTTCTATCTTCCACCACCACCCTCTCTCCACTTATCAGGAAAGTAAGAATGATGATGAAAGCACTTTAATTGACATATCACAAGATACATGAATCAAAATCTGAAAGTGTAAACTGCATTATTAAGGCTATAATTTTTCTATTGTGTGTTTATTTGTACAGTAAAATGTACTAACCACATCTTCTCATTTCTTTTCATTGCACAGAAATATGTTATTTATCAATTAATTCTCTATGATTATTGAAATGTACTATGGTTAGTGTTTGTTATGATCCCAGCAAAAGAATCCATCCACATTCTGGAAGATATTAATATACCATATTTTGGAAAAAAAGAGAAATAACATAGATACCCCTATCTTGCTTCATATGGTGGGAACCTTGATTTGGGTAGCATCAGGTGTCAATGCAGCTCTGATCAGGGCAAGGCATGCTTCCCAGATCTCTGTGGAGAGGTTCACCAGCATTTTGGTCTTTAAATCTCCTACAAGACTTTCATAGGAGAAAACAATAATTATTAATCATATAAGAAAATGCTGCTTTTCTTTGAGATAAAATAGATACATAGGTGGCATAATCATTGGTACCCAGTGGGAACAGCTACAAGCAACGCCATCAGGATTTACTGGCTAAGTCTAACTTGCAGCTGAGAGCTACAGGTCTGATGGCCAAGATATACCTAGACACAACACAGGCCTGTGCCTATTCAGGTTCACCAATATATGAATCACTAACTCCTCATGTACAATGATTTGCTGATTAGGAGCACTACAACTGTACAGGAAAAGAAACATTTTAAAAGACCTAATGAAACTTATAATTTCTCCACAGAATTTTCCCCCCAAACCCCCAACCCATAACAATACAACTGTTTCTCAGAACATCTCTCTCTCCTATACTGTCTTTAGTTCTGTATGATGTATTAGTCATAATCATAACTTAATTATGTTTTTTTTAGAACTATGAATTTATTTCATATATGGTTCATATGATAAGAGCAAATGATGGTTTGACTTCTTAGCAATCAAAGTTAGACATAAAGGTAATTGAAGATTTCTTTTTTTTTTTTTTTTTTTTTTTTTCCTGGTGTTTATTTCTATTATTGTTAAACTTTACACTGTCATAGATGTAACATTTACTAGATGGAAATAATCACAGTATCAGGGGCTTTTTGCTTAGTATACAGCACAGTTACTGTAAAACAGATAAAAGAAAGTGTGTAATTAAGCTGTGTCAATTGAAAAACTCATAAAAAATAAAACCATCATTTTTACTTGCAATCATCTTCATATTTGTCAAAGATTCTGAAATACAAATCAGTAACTGTGAGATGGGTTTAGCACAATTTGGTTTAGAAATACTAGATGTGTTACTATAGGGGCAAAGAAGATTTCAGGGGAAAGGAAAAATACTAGAAATTGTAGGATGGAGATTCAGTAAAATCCTATGGCAACCTCAGTATATCCAGAAATCAGCATTGCAATGAATTTCCTGGACATGAAAGAGATGGCTAGGTTCTGTATACAGTAAATGAAATGAGATAGATTCATTAGAAAGGATGCAGAGCAATTAGTCCACTGACAAGCAAATCAGCAAGGTTTCTTGAAACAGTCAGTGGAAAACACTGAACACGCACTTGGTTCAAGTCCATTACTCGGGTTCATTAACCAGGTCCATTATTTGGGTCCAGTATACAGGTCTTGGTTCAAATCCATTATTCCCATATATAGAGATGTTCATGTCTGTCTTTCAAAAGCTAATTAGCTATTATTTGCTTAAAGCAGAAATGTGAAACTTGACTTAACTGTGATGTTACAATACATTTTCCCTGTTAAAGATACATATTATTTAATATTTAAACAAATCTAATTTAAAGCATTTATTTGGTAAGCAATGGGCAATATTCAGTACCCACATTTGCCTTGACAGCTTCAGTATTCTGACAAAGTTACTTCAGTCCATGTGAAAGGATGATTTCCACTTTTGTTTTTCTTACTGTATGCAATGGAATAAGCAAGGACTAGAAAAGAAACATATGCAGAGGTGTTTGAGTCCACAGTGTAATGGTAAGAGGGAATGGTTTCTCGTTCTTTTACCTAGACTTTTTCTGTATGTTTACACTGAAACAAACATTGGTACATTCCTATCACTAAACTTCATAACATCTACTCTCTTCTTACATGTCCCATTAGTAAGCATTAGTACAGACAGCAGTAAATGCTCTTCCGTAGACATAGCTAAGTCTCCATGAAGGGCTTGCCAGTATGCAGGTGTCACAGAGGGTTTCTGCTGTTTCTTTTGTCGTTGTTGCAGTGCAGACTGATATAGCTGTGGCAGCAGAATTTTGCAATATAAACCAAGCCTCAGGCTCTCAGTCTGCAGCTGACCCAGTATAATGTTGCTTTGCAGTCGTTTAACATTTGGAAAACTTTCTTCGCAATCCTGACGTCTAAAAACTTTGTGGTTGCTCTACAGGTGTGTCTGTGGTATTACAGGCTCTAGGCATAGCCTAGGGGTGCTTTTATCTTCCCTTTTACATTCAGAACTTTTAATATATCATAAGACCTTTTCCTTTCCTATGTGCAATAAAAGGTTCAAATAACTACTGACATGCTTCACTTTTACACTTTATCAGTATCTTCCAACCCTGGAGACACTAATTCCTTGAATATACTTACAAAATCTCTAGTGTCTTTTCTGTTTCCCTCTGCATCTCCCCCCTTGTGTCACAAGGAAGCTGTATATGTAATTTTAGAGTATAATTTCAACTCATGACAGCTTTGTAAGTTTTATAATTATTTTTTATTCAACAAAGCAGAAATAAAACTCCTAAGTATTTAGGTGAAGTATAGTCATGGTAAGACAGCTCTTCATATATATCTATTTCTTCATGCACCCACACACATCAGAAGTGACCAGAAAGCATTAGACCTTCAAAAAATCTATAGATGAAAACACCAGTGACCTGTGAAATGCTTTGGACCCACAAAGATGCACATTTCAATTAAATTCTGAAGTAATCAAACATATTCTCACCAGCTTTAGTCTGTGCATGCTGTATAAAAATATGCAGTTCTGAACTTTCTGTTATCCTTCTATCTTAATCTTCTTTGAGACAGAGCAACAAAGTTAAATATATTTATGATTTTGTGTTGAATGTTGTGTTATTTTATATATTCATAGGACAGAAATTCTTACTATTCTGTAACTTTCGCAATTTTTTGCACAGTCACTATGTCTCACCATCTGACTGGACATGAATCATACCTAATACCAAGATAATTAATGACAAACATTGATATATAATCAAGCAATTATTATATTCTTGAGCTGGAAGCTAAATATTGCATTTCTTACCAACACAAATTCGAGTTTTTTACCATATCAGTTAAAAGACTGCCATTACTGTCAAAAACACTGGGTAACACCACCACCAGAAAAAAATATTCAAGTAGATAAGATGCAAACACATATAAGGAAGCATACCTACTATTACATACTGACTGAATTTATGCCTAGATTTCTTCCTGACTGGACATTCTGGAATACTGTTCCTGGAAAAAATTGGATAGCATTTAGAAGCCTTAGAAATTTGAAAATAAAACATAAAAAGTAACATTTATGTAATTAGGCATCTTAAGTCCTGTGCAAAATTTTACTTGTAGGATTATAGTTTTGAGTGCATGCTCAAATATACTTTAAACTGTCAAACCTTTTGTTTGAATCCAAGTAATTTTTTCTATAGATCTCTGCCTTTGAAAAGTTTCAAGTATTAGTAACCTTGCAGCCTGATTTACAGAAGTTCACAACAGATGCAAATGTAACTGATGGGATGTGTTCTGGTCATATGTTCTATACATCAGAAATTAAAGTATCTTAACATTCTGCTTTTAAAATTCATAGATCAAAAGACTAAATTGTATTATTTGAACCCATCTCTGGTATTATTTAGGTAATTATTATTATTATTATTATTATTATTATTATTATTATTATTATTATTATTATTATTATTATTTCCAATGTGTACAGTTCAAATGAATTTACATGCACACTACATGAATGTTTTAAAATAAAATTGTTACAGAGGCTCTCAAGTAAACAACCAACCACCAAAAATTAAAAATTTACTATGAACACAATTAACTAGCCCTCCACAAATTACAAGTTCGAATGTCTGTGAGAGAACAGAACAACTTCCTAGGGTTTAAGAACAACCCAAAATGCTCTATCACTAATTTAACAAGGAAGGGCTCTCAACCTGGAGGACCTGCTCAGGGCAGGGTCCCGACCCAAGGCACCTCGAGGAGTCTCCTTGGGCAGCGTCCTGACCCAAGGGGAGAGTCCTCGCCCGCAGCTGCTGCTCCAGGGGACGAGCTCCCGATGGCTCCCCCAGGGGACTCCATTGATCCCCAGGCCCGACCTGACCTGTGGTCAATAGCGGCTCCCGTTGGGCAAAGGCCCCAACTGCTGTGAAGCCTCAAGAGCAAAGTGCATCAGTAGCTGCTACACTCCAGCAGCCAAGAAGCGCTATTTTTGTTGGGCAGGTGCACCTGCTGCAAAAATAATTATGTAGAGCTTACATTTTCAATGTTTGAATAACATACAGTAAATCTCCATAGAGGCATAAATTGAACAACTAATTTAAAGGAAAATGTCAGAGATCTAAATTGTTTAGTGCACTGGACAATTCAGGATTTCAGTGCAAAATCATTGTGGGATTATGTAATTAATTACTGAATTAAAGGTCATAGGCATGTGTAAGAGTCAGTCAGAAGATCAGCATTGTCTCCACATTGTCATCAGGGACATGGACAGTGAGGTACCAGACAACAGCCTGCTTGGAACACAGTTGCCGATCCCTAGAGTGCAATGTGGTGCGAAGGCTCCAGAATGCAGAGCTGTGTGGCGCAAGTGCAGTGCTGTTCTCCTGAGCGCTGACCCGTGCGGTGCAGGCAGTGCTGGGCTGTTCTGCCGTGCCTGAGCCGTGCAGGACAAAGAGTGCTGGGCTATTCTTCGGTACCTGAGCCTAGCCGGAGCTGTTAGAGATAATCGCATAGCCACTGTCAAAAAAGATGGATCACAACTATTCCCATAACATCGATGAAGAAATCATGAACTTTAGATGAACTTTGCTTAATTATAATACCAAAACACACCTGCTGGTGGAAGGCAATCTGCCTCCAAGACTGACCACACCTCAGACACTCCTCCCTGCGAATGTACTATGTCCTCGCTCGAGAAGGGCGGAGATATGATAACTGAATTCTGCCAAGGGCGGAGACCCCTGAGGCAGAGGTGGAGCAAGGTGTGTTGCTAACCATAAAAAGATGACTTCTTGGCAATGAAAACTGGAAGCTTCCTCAGCAAGGTCCACAACGATCGATGATGCAGCATCAGCTGGACCCAAGACCAACAGTGGTAGCTATAACCTCTCTTCCTCCTCTCTCTAAAACTTTACTTTACTTTTCTCCTTTCTTTCACCCATCTCTAACTGTCGTGTGCCGCTTCACCGACAACACAATCAAGATTTACTGTTTGTTTACTGCTATCCCCTTTCTGTTGGTCACCTTAATTTTGCACTTTCTAGATAGTAGCAAACAAACCATCACAAGACCATTGAAGGGACCATGACAGCATGTCAGGACATACTAAAGCTAAAATGGAAACTTCAATTTTGACACTGTTTATGTTCTGAGTACTTACCTTTGCAAAGTTATTATTCTTTTAATTCACATGTTTGTGTTGTGGCATTGTATTTATATACTTCTAAATTCATGTGTATTGTCTAAAAATTGTGAAGCAAAGGTTGGAAAACATAGAAACTCATTTATACAAGTGTCATGTCCTGCTTAGAGGAGGGACATAAGTGACTCAGATTCATAAAGGCCCAACAGAGGGGACAACAGTGAGGCAAGACTAGAAATCCAAACATTTATTAACTACCCACAGTGTACTATTTGGATACATGATAATTGGCAAAGTATATAATGAGTTGTGGCAAGTAATACAGTATGCCTTGCATTTCTTAATGGTAGTGAAGGAAAGGGTTGATCCCGTCAGTGAGGTTTCAAGGAGACAGCTTTTTTGTTTGCTTCACTGCACTCTCTGGGCACCCCCACCCTTTGCTAATCCTTGATTTATACCCACTTTCCTTCAGCCCGTCCCCTAGGTCGACCCACATACCTACGTATCCCATGTATGGGGAGGGGTTTCATGGGATGATGTAATTAGCATGATCTTGTTCGTCTTCGTTAGCATATTGAGGGGTGTTAACTTTAATATGCATTTCATGGATAATGAAGCAAAGGTCATTCACTGGACATGTGGCCCTTGAAATTTGCCCAGGAGCCCCAGAGTAAAACCCTCCTGTCTCCACAGGGCTCCCCCCTCCAGCTGCATCCTGTGTTATTGGGGCAGCCTTATCAGCTTTGACATTCACACCATCCACCCCATGATTATAGTTTGTTACTTGTGAGTCTCTGAGACATTCCTTAGCTCAGAGGACTTCCACTCCCCCCACTAACCTTTACCTTTTTCTCAAGCTGCTTTTCTCAGTCCTTGTTTCTTGCAGGCCTGTTTCTTTCAGGACCCGTTTTTACAAGTTGTCTCTCACAAGCAATGGACACGAGAATTTCTCAGACTATGAAATAATAATAAAAAAAGATAAATATATATATATATATATATATATACACACACACAAAGGGTTACTTTGTCTCAAATTCACTTCTAATGTGCACAAATTATCCTTGAATTACACAAGCCATATATAGAGAGCAAAATAATTTCAGGATTTCAGTAAGTCCATGTATTTTGATGTATTTCAAGATAAGTAAGTAAATAAGGATTTAGAGGAAAAACAACAACAACAACAGCAAAAACACAAACAACCAACCAAACAAAACAACAAAAAAAACCCCAGCTTCCAGGAGAGAAAAGACAACCTTTCTGTTAGGCTATACACATAATCTATAAAAAAAGAAAAAGAAAAAGAAAAAGGAAAAGGAAAAGGAAAAGGAAAAGAAAAAGAAAAAGAAAAAGAAAAAGAAAAAGAAAAAGAAAAAGAAAAAGAAAAAGAAAAAGAAAAAGAAAAAGAAAAAGAAAAAGAAAAAAGAAAAAGAAAAAGAAAAAGAAAAAAGAAAAAGAAAAAGAAAAAGAAAAAGAAAAAGAAAAAGAAAAAGAAAAAGAAAGAAAAAGAAAAAGAAAAAGAAAAAGAAAAAAAGAGAAAAAGAAAAAACCAAACCTTAAATAACGTGCATACTTTCTGTGATTTTTCAACATATATTATTATTTTACATTAACAGCTATTAAAAATACTATATGGTGACAGATTTGTTTCTACTCATATTTTTTTTACCTGTATCACCATTTCTAAAAGTGGAGATGTTGGTTGATTCTCATACCCATTAAAAAAAATCGTAAGTGCTAAATTGCTTTTTTAAAATAATAACACAATTTGTTGTCTTTGCCATTGCAATGAAATAAGAGGGGTAGTTTATATATGGTAAGGGAAGAAAAGTTTTTAATGAAATTGTAATTTATCATTAAATAGTTTCTTTACATGAAGTATGCTTACATTTAGACAAGATAGACATAATCTATTTTCTTTATTGCATATTACTGCAGAACTTACTGTTCAATTATTCGCAGGCATTGCCAATATGATTAGGAAAAAAAAAAAAAAAAAGACCAGAAAGACCAAAGAAAAAACATTTGAATAAAATTCACATTCAATTCCATTATAATAAAAAATTACTCCTTAGCTTCAAAGCACAGAATAAAAAAATCTTCCTGAGTAGCTGGTGAAAAATAAAAATAATAATAAAAAAAAAAAAAAAAAGACCAGTACCTAAGATGTTCTGTAAAATGTCCCTGCAGTATTAAAGAAACCATAGAATTACAGATAAATTAATGCTTTAGATATGTTGAATTAATTAGGGTCTTTGATAATGAATTGTTTTTGTATTTGAGATCCTTTTTTTTTCAGAGAAGGGTAAGCATCATATGTATCATAAGTTTTTAATGTAACAATCTAGTAGTCTTTATAGTAGGCAAACTACTTTGTTAATTGTTCATTCTGTAATAATAAAGATAGGTAAAATCTGCTAGTTAAAAATGAAATTGGTTAACCTAACTAGAAAACACTTTTTCTTGAGTCTTATTTTGATATATTTCTGATATCTTCTGTCGGTACTAATTCTCACAACTAATTTAATAAAAAATATGAACTCCATGATATATTCTATAGATGTTTTAGTCAATTGACTTACATTTTACTCTTATATCTTATGTTGATGGACATTTGCATGTTTTCTTCTTGAGTGCTGACAGACTAGCAGAACTTTTATAGAACTGCTTAATTTGAAAAATATAAACTTGGTATAAGCTTTATATAAGTATAAACCAAGACTGCTATTTTCAAATGAGCCTTACAAAATAATTCACATAATATCCACTATGGTATCATTAAAACACAGAAGTTCTGTAGGGGTGTTTTCTAATTAAAATTTTTAGCAAAATATTTATGTTTTACCTTGCCATTAAACAAGCTATCATTCTCTCAGTTTCCAAACCTTCTGTTTTTAGATGAACTAAGACAAATTAAGGGGAACATTTCTTACATCCAGACAAAGTAGCAAAATTATTTTACGGTTACATTAATAATATATCACCACTCCACATTACTTTTCTTACCTTTAAAAAAATACAAACCCTAGATATAATCTTATCAGTTCAGAGGTTTGCGTCTTCCAGCTTTGTTAAGTTTTGATTTTCTATCTTGTTATTGTTTTTGTTTTAGGACTTAAAGAGAGTGAGAATCGTATGAGAAAGATGTATATCGACTTTGCTAGCAAATTGGATCTGCTTTGATGGATGACCTTAGAAATTAATACACGTCCAGAGCAAGCAGAAATATTGAATACCTCCATAGAGAAACAAGTTTATATTCCATTACTTTAATGTAAGTTAAACTGTTATTGCTTGTTGCTCGATATCTCATTATTTTCTCATCTATTAATTAAGAAAATAAATTTTGTGACCATTTTTTAGTTCAATTCCTATTATGCTAATTTTGCCTACACTTTTTGATTTATTAAAAAGCACATATTTCCTTTTAAGTTTTGTTAGTATTTTACACCCAAAAATGAAAATATAGGAAGTTTACCTCAAAATCTTTCTGCCTGGAATTTAAACGAATGAACAAAGTATTCAGTGAGTTAAACTTCCAGAAACTGAGATTAATTGAACAATACTCAATGAAGTGGATAACTTTAGTTGGACCTAATTTTATCATATGACATCTTTATTTCATAAACAGTTATTTCATAGAATGATTATGAAAGTGTTTTTGTACTATGAATGACAGAGAAGTATAACAGTAACATAACAAGTCTTTTCAGTATATCTACAAATTTTACCTTTTTTATTAAATGCTTCAGAACTTAATATTCATGATGAACATAAGCTCATCCTTTCAGCCTTTAACTAGGTGTATATGTTTTTATCTCCTCTTATTTTGGTGGCAGTACAGCTTATTGGAAGCATAGTCTATAAAGAATCTTTCAATAGCAAATTAAGAATAGTTTAAAAGGAGACGGGACCAAAAAAACAAATCACCACTTTGCCCACTAGAGTAAATGACAAAAAGTTTTCTTAAATTTCCATGCAATCTGCTATTATTAATACAATTAATGATATGCTCAGTAATTTTCTTGTGTAGGAAAGAAGCTGTAGTGAAAATGCTAGCACAATTTCTGCTCTAAATATTGAAACCTTGTGATCACATTTTCTGGAAAACTTCTTATTCCAATCAAAATTTCAAGTGGCATATGCTGAACTATTCCTATCTCTGGTGCGTTGATCTGGGTTTTTTTCAATGTTTATTTGTCATCTTGAATTTAAAATTAGTAATTGAAGAAAACAGTCCCTTTCTGACATACCAATACAGAAAAAAAGACCTTTACCTCACAGCAAAATATTATTATTATTACTCTTCATTTTCATCTTCCCTCAGATAAAAACAGCTGGAGAATTCTCAAACATTTCAGGGAATTATTTCTAAATATGGAGGAAAATATTTTTAAACACTTGAAAGCACTTTTCTACAAAATTACTACTAGTCTTGATTTATCTGTGACTCAAAGGTTTGTTCCAGTTTCCCCTGAGTAGAGTTGGTTGAGGTATCCATTATAATGATAGTGTTAATTTAGTTAATTTAAGATATTATTGTTAAGGATTAATAGTTTTGACTACATAGTGGCAGCAAATAGAAATATGTTAGTCCTAACCATTAGCATGAAAAGTGTTAATGATGAGCAAATTTAATGAAGTTAATCTTTAAAGTTTAAAACTGGCCTTATTTATCAGTATTCTAAACACTCCTATCACAGATTTAGAGTTCTCTGATACACACATTGTAAGTGGCTGTGTTGGACTGTATAGATCTCAAACATTGCTGTTGCACCACCACCATTTCCTGGCCTCAGCATCCTGTCACCGTGGAGGAGTACGCTCTGAAGGAGACAAATTGTCTCCAGTGAAACTACGGTATCTGCCCGAAGTTAAATCGGGGGGAAGACGACATGCAGGCTGGCACAACCAGCATGAACACCTGGGCATGTGCACATGGAGGACCACAGGGAGGCACGTATTACAGTGAGCTCCATGGAAATGGGCAGACTCTTCAGATAAATCGTGAGGACTGGGCCAATAAAAGGACTGTGTACTCCTCTCTCGGGATGCTTGTATTCACTCTCGTTACCACTCTTGGAGAACCATCACGTGCACCAAGCTGAGCCAACGGTACATTGCTGGATCATGGTGGTGGTAATTAGCTGCATCCCTACCATTTTCTTGCTTAGGGATTCTGACTTTTTCCTTTCTTTTTCTCTCTGCCCTATCATTATTTTCAATTTTTATAGAAAATAAAGTTCATAAGGTTGTACAGCATCTGACCTCGTTTGTGTCTTGAGCTCACTCTTGGGATCGGTTAAGAACCCTCCTCAATATCAGATCAGGACACACATATATATACACATATACATACACATATTCATTTGCAAAGTGTACTATGAAAAACCCATGTGGAAAACTTGAAACACTGATAACATCAGTAAATAATGTGTATTTATGCATTTCCTAACATAATTATTTGGTCATAAATACCAAAGAAAGTAATCAAAATTCCTTTAGATTTGTATTGAAGTTTCAAGGTTATCTATGGGGTTTTTTTGTTTGTTTTGGGGGTTTGTTTTGTTTTGTTTTGTTTTGTTTTATTTTTTATTCTGTAGAACTAGAGCTTGACTTTTTAGACCAGTCTATTCCTTTTGGCTCTCTGCTAGTTACTAATAATATCCTCATCCTAGTTATAATATATTTATTTCACCTTTTATGCAGTTTGACAAATAAATTCAACATGGAAAAGATTCAGGGTTTTAAACTTTTTTGTTTATTTGCTAGCACTGTAAATTAACTTCATAAATGTAGAAATTTAGATAGGGTATTTGTCTTTACATTTTACAAATGCCTTAATCCTCATAAACACGGTTTCTGGATTAATTTTTCATTTGCTAAAATATTTTTTTCATTGTTAGGAATATAACAATGAAAAAATATTTGTGACATCCATTTGGGGAAAATAAGTTTACTGTTACATTCCTTGGGTTTAGGGCAGAGTAATAGAATTTTTATGCAAAGCAAAGCTAGAATGCTCTGTTAAAGTCTTCTAGTTATATATAGTTGCCTTGAATACTGACAATATTAAGAAGCTCTTAAATTACTTGTGCATAACCCTTATATGGATTCACATGTTGACACATGTTAAATAGTGTCAACAGCATGGCTGTCTGTCTGTGTTTGTGCATTTGTGCCCACCTTACGATAGAGTTCTTTATAAGATGTGCCTGAGAATGAAGAACCATCAGTCTTTCTTTTCCAACAGGTAAGTACTTATATTCTTGGATTTCTGATTAGGAAACATTGGGCTTTTACACATGTGCTGAAGATGACACCTCTGTGTCCTGGTGAGAACTGGTGAGCAGGAGCACAGCAAGATGACTTTAGCTGTTAGAGAGGCAGATTATGTGGAGGAGCCACAGAAACCATGTGAGACAGCACAGTGATGGAGGCGATGTGACACAGGACTCTTCCCACCTAGGTGAACAGTTACAGCTCCAATCTATGTAATTTCATATTCAAGAACTGGATAGGGTTTCTTGGCTACTTTTCAAGGAAAATCTTGTACTGCTTTCTACTGAGAACTGAATATATTTCTAAAGCATAGAAAGTTAACAAAATGTCAGTAATAAAAAGACTATTGTATGATTCAATGTGTGTGGACTGTGACCATTTTATTAAAAGAAACTAAATATTCTAACTTATTTCCAGGATTATAGAGCAAGTGTTCTTATTAAAAATTAATCTGAGAGCTTCCATCTGAATTAATTTGTTCTGGGAACCTTGAAAGAATGACCCGATTATGTCAGGAAATGAACACACATTAGGTAACTATTCCATATGTTTTCATCCATTGTTATTTTACATCAGTATCCAGCATGTACCAAAACAACTGTTTGTTGTGAAGGCATTATTAGTTCCAAACAGATGAAGAGATGTCACATTCAATATACTTTTTTTTTTTTTTTCTGCATCACTGTTCTCAAAGGATGAGAGCAGAAAGTAAGAAATCTAAGAGTAATTATTATGAAAAAAAAGGTAAAAATGAAAAATGCTACTTAGAAGTCTGTATCTTTTACTGACAGTATGATGAAAGACCTGTTGTCTCATTAAAAGTTATACAGAATATCTAACTGCTTCATATTTTAGTGGAAACCTGTAATGTATTTTAACAAAATATTAACAATTTTGATGGTATTTCCTAATAAATTTAATTTTTCATTTCTAAATGAGAAGTAATTAGATGCCCTAAAATTCTGACTTGTTTGTTTGACCCTATTTCTTTACATTTAAAAAACATCTGCTTTTAATAAACAGGTTATATTTGTTCACATCTTAGGGCAAGCATTCAAACTGGGAATTACACTACACATATATTTGAAATTAATCAAGTTTTTAATGTCTTTCTGAGTGGAAATTTCTCTTGCTTTGTTTCTTGTATGTGGGTTTGTGAGGAATACAGAGAGTAGCAGCAGCATCACTAACAAGAATAAAACTTTTTTTTTTTTTTTTTTTGTTTTTGTTTGTATTTTTATAATGTGACTTTATCATAATTCAGCACCTGGGAGTGATTATCCTGCACTTTCATCTGATTTTGTTCCTACTAAGTATTGCTATCATAGCTTCTCACATCATGGAAGTGGACTTGAGCTTCTAGGATTAATACAATATTCAGATGTTCTCTGAAGCACTTACTTCAAGTTAGGAAGTTTTAAAATATGAAGATATTCCTGATACACTACTATGTGATGTAACATTCATAGACAGATAGTTAAAAATACTTAAGTATGTAAAAGGAAAATATGTGCATGCACACTCATATACAATATATTCAATACTTTATTGACTGTTCTATCTGTTACAGAACAGTAAAAATATCCTTAATAACATAATTAAAATTCTACAAAATATTAATTTTATCCTTTTCTCAATCATTTCTGTATGTTCCCTGAGAAAGTGGCTCTCAAATTTGAAAATGTTAACTATTCTGTAAATTCAGTCTATATTTACATAAAGAATTTTAGGCAATAGTACTTATTAAGTGAATCACCAAATATTTTAAAGAACAAAATTCTGAGACTCCAACCTTACTTCTGCCAGCCCTCTTAGAATTACATTTAGGCCTAGGAAGCTTTGACAGATATGGCCAGCAGTGATAAAAATGGATCAAAACAATGATGGGGGCTATGAATAAATTAAAAAGCCTTTACAATCATTACAGTAAAAAGAGCATATAAAAACTGTCATTTTAAAAGAGACTAAGTGACATGTCAGTGACAAAATAAATAGGTCATGCTAAAAAATATTTCTGTTCAAAAGGCTGTTCAAGTTTCAAAACAAGGAGCCATTCAGCAGGCAAATGCATTTGAGTTACTCTGAATTTGAAAATAGTCATTCTTTGCAGTATTTCAGTTTGCTTTTTTACTGGAAAGAAGTATCCCCTCAGAATAACTTTTGTCATTATAGAGAATGAAATGAAACTGGAGATTGAAAAAAAAAAAAAAAAAAAAAAAAAAAAAAAGGCCTTTATCAAGATTTTTTGGTAAGAGCCACAAGGAATCTATTCTGAAGCATTCATTTACTGGATAGGACACATGCCTGCCAGGAGGCAATCCCAGCTAATAGGAATTTCTGACATCTGTGGAGTTTAAATTTATCACTGAAATGTGGTTTTATGACAGTTCATTAATCCATAACACACTCAGTTTACTAAATTTAGAACTGTATTTCAGTTAATGTGTGTGTTTTCTTTGATAATTAACAGTATATCATTAAATTGTTTTCATTTAAATAATAATTTTTCAAAGCCACGTTATATTTTCCTCTCCATCCCTATTTTTACCCTATGTCATGCCTTCTCCAGACTGACTGGATTCTTATCTATCTTTTGGCCATTTTTTTTCTTTCTAGTTCAGTGTCTGTGAGGAGTACTAAGAATTGTCAGATCTGTCAAACTTCTGATAGAATTGTCTTTCATGAGTCAGGCAGGAACTTCAGCCTCTGTTTCTGTAGTTCAATTTATAAAGCCAAAAAGATAGCCTAAAAATAACCCCAAAACCCAAAAAACAACAACAACAACAACAAAAAACCCAAACCCCCAAAAAAGAAGGAAAATGTATCTATCAGTAGATACTGAAAACTAATTTGAAATTGTTATTTTCTGTATGTTATACTCTGACTGTGAAGAAGCCGTGTTAATATAAGATAATTTTTCCATGAGCATTTTAGGACCAAAATTACTTCATCTGTAGTATGTCATTTAGATTAAATCTACCAGGACAAGATTCCTCTGAGGGATCAGTAAGGGCCTGAAAGATAGTTTCCAAAACTGTACTCCATCTTGTATTCTATGATTAAAAACTGAAATGAAATGTTTCATTAATCTCATACATTTCAGCCAGTTCCAGGGCTGTTTTAAAGAATTCTATTGATATTTAAAAAAAAAAAAAAAAAAAAAAAAATTGTTTTTAGTTTCCTAAATCATTGTGTTGTGTTGGCATTACTAATATGTACTACATATCTGTAGACCTATCGTTCTGCAAACAATTCTATTATGAACTATTTAATTACTTTATAAAACAAACAATGAAGACCAAAACATGTCTGGTCACTTAGGAACTGAGACAAACTCTATGGATTAGATGAAAAAAATGTAATTACTTTGGACAGTGTCCTGGATGATCTGGAAAATATGTATTTGATTTCACTGCAAGCTGGATCAAGATGCTGTCGTAATTTGTAAGTGGTCTGGGATAAATATCATGGGATAAAGACTAACGCTGACTTTTTTTTCGCCCTGTTGTCATTAAGAATGTCTCAGCTTATAAATACCAAATCAATATTTTTCCCCAACTATTTTTCTCTGATATGGAAATGACTGTAACATGTCATGATGTGCTTTTAAAATTTTGTTTTAGATAATTTAAAGAATCAGAACAAGAGTGAAACATTCCATCCTCTTATTCATAATACAAAAGTATCTATTTCTTACTTGTATTTTTAAATTGCTTTTGAACAAAAAATCCTCCAGCCCAGTAAGTCTGTATATTATTAGAAAAAGGAAATTGTTCTTGTATCATTTTCTGAGCTATACCAATATAAAGAAGCAGAATTAAAGGGTCTTGGTCAGTGTTGTAATTCGTTTCATGATTTGTTTATGATATTGATAATTTTCACATAAAATTCACTCAAGCTAAATCATTAACAATATCTTTTTTCAAAGAGGAAATAATGTTTCTATTCTGGTTTGTTTTTGTGGGTTTTTTTTTCCCACTTCATTAAAATATGAACATGACTGCTTTTACTTATATTACTTATTTTCCTTTCATCCAGTATCTTACAGACTTATTTTGCATTTTACAGGATATTTACCATACTTCAATTTTCTTTCTGCTGCTTGATCCCAGCATCATGACCTTTCTTGTCAAGGTAAAGGCTACAGATTTAAATTACAATATTATGGTGATCTGAGGCCTCAATCGAACAGATCAATTACATTTTCTCCTTATGAAAAATTAGTTCCTTCGAAAGAGTCAGCAAATAAAAAACCTTAATGCAGTTTCTTTATCATTGCTAATTCTATTTTTTCTGTTAGGTAGTTGCCTTGTTTTGCTTATGCTACAGATACAGAGCAAAAAAATTTAAAAGATGCTGCCACAAAGCAAAAAAGCTGAAGCCTCATCTTTCTTGGTTGCTTCCTGGTCAAAATGAGTGTGAAAGCCACTTACAAACACTCCAAAAACTTGCCAGGTAGCAAAAGAAAGTGTGAAAGTATGACGTGAGGTTAAATGCAAATCCAATGTGCAGCTATATAACATGCTGTAATTAAGATACTCAAATTAATTATGTAAAACCCTTAAAATAGTTGGTAAAATAGCCACAAATTATGAGTGTTCATTTTGGTTAATTATTTTAACATCTCAACAACTGACTAATGAATTCTTGATACTGTTTAACAGTACCACTGGTACTAAATACTTACTACAGTAACACTTCATAGTTATTGATGTAAATTATATCTTCAGCCATCGCCAGTTGACTTTATAAAATTGAGTAATAAACATAACAGTTATTTTGGTGTAGGTTTAATTTTGTACCTTATTTATCATTGTTCCTGACAGAATCGAGAATAAGTGTTCCATTTTAGGTCAGCCACAAAGTGTTTCTTTCAGATCCCAAGAAAGCATGTCAGTTCTGTTAGACATGTGCAAATTAGAATCTATTAAAAACAATGGGATCATTGTGTTAACATGGTTTAAACACCGTGTAATTTATTTACACAACAAAAATAGCTCAGAAAAACTAGGCTAAAATATGGTTGAAAGATGACATTAATGTCTTCTGAAAGGGTTTAATTAATATCTGTTGATAGCAAAAGAACAGATTCAAAGTGGGCCTAACTCAATATTTTCTATAAAATTCTTTTAAATCTCAAGAGGTCTTTTCATGTTGGAGCAGACTAAAATAATCAATTTGTCTGTAGCTATTACATTTGGAATTTCAAAGTGTACCCCAGCTTTATCTTGGCTTTCTGTCAACATAATTCATAGATATAAACCATTCTCCCTGCATACTTGTTTCTATAGGAAGAAAACACCAAAGAAGTCCTTTTATACTTTGGATAAGTTTCTTATTTAGTACATCAGAACACCGGAGCTTTTGAAAAGCTGCACAGAACACTTGTTAGCAAAATCTATTTATCATTGTTGTGTCAATACTAAAGATTCAACATATATGTATGTAAAAATTATTCCCTGCCTATTTTTTTTTTTTTTTTTCTCTTATGAGTTTTACCACCTGTCTTTCCTTCTTCTTTATATTAAAGCTGCTGCCATTTCAGAAACTAGCGGTTGTTTCATCAACATCCAAATCATAGAAGGCTCTTATCTTGTGCCCAGGAAGACATGCTGTCCTCCTAGGAGGAACAATACTGTGAAAAAATTAGTTACCACCTGGGCTGGACCATGTTCAATAACCTTCTAATGGTTGCTGTGCACTAAGTGAACACCGAATACCTGGGTGCTTGTGAACGTCTATCAGACTCAGGAATACAAATATCAAATGGAGTTCAATTATCTGCTCCCATAAATGGTGCTAATAGAACTTCTATGTCAACATATGCAATTAGGTTAGTTTGTTTAGCTATTTTTAATACTGTCAAAACAGGAGATTGTTCTGGGGAACAGTAGTTTTACTTCTCTGGAAGCAATTAGTTTATACTCAAGCTTAAATGGCTACAATTATAAGCTTGAATGGTTAAAGTTACTATTACAAGTAGATGAAAACAAAACATTCTACTGAAATATTTCTGAAGTTTTCATTGAAACAGTTTCTTCTGCCTCAGATTATAAGGCTAAACAGAGAGAATTTAAATAAACAATGGAAACATTACTACATGTATAGCAAGCTCTTCAATAGAAAATGAGTAGATTGCCTCCAATTCTTTTCTCACTTCAAAATGTTGATTGCACAACAATAGGCATAAATTAAGAACTTGAAAACAAGAAAAGAGAGGTATTTTATATGTTACAATTTTTTTTTTTTTTTAATACAGTGCAGCAGAAGTTTTAACCTGTTTCAAATCAATGGGTTATTCATAGAAAAATAAGTATCTGTTTTCTCTTTTTAGTATGTTTGGTTTAGTATGCTTTTATTATGCCTTTTGGGAAGAAGCTTTTATGTATATATATAACTAAATTACTACCTGAAAAATTGAAAAGTCCATAGGTATTTCTAATAAATGCAGTAAATAAAACATTACGCACATGCTACAGAGATATAACTATATTTTTGTTTACGTCACAGTTGCATTGCTTTCCTTTCAAAATTATTTTTTCAGTAAAATGAAAACAATTATGTACCACATATCCACAATTAATCCTGTTCCTTCTTATGCAAGTCTTCTTAACCCCTAAATATATGACTAATACATTACTATTTGTGTGTGAAAAGTTGTTAGTCTACTTAAGTATTTTTATAGTGATGTTCATATTTTGTCTATAATATTAATCAAAAACACAGAATAAAAAATATTTTTAAGCATGGAAGTGAAGACACTGCAAATTAGTTTCAACTCCATGTATAACTGGCAAATAAATTCTGATGGGTTATGATGTTGAAAAATGACTGCCAATGACTTATTCTTTCTCAAATTACAGGGCGTTATACGTTGAAATTTTTAAGATGTGTGGGGAGGGGGAGTGCTCAGGTTTCTCTGGGGTATAAAGTAGTTTACATAAACTGTTAAATGCAAATATTGCCCTGATGACTTGTTTCCCTTGGGAAATAAAATCCTTTTAATTGTGATCTTACTGTGGAAGAAAATACTCCTTTAATTTTTATTCACTACATACTGTGTAGTTTGCAGAAATATTTGTGATTAGGGATTTAATGTGAATTATGTAAATTAATCAACAATAGAAACTAGATCCAATGTTATATGTCAGAAACAAAACATAATAGAGCAAGTGCTTATACAAATATCGGGTATTTCACATTGACCCAGAAAAAAATTATTGTTATTGTTTGGATTGCAGAGAAAACATTTGCATAAAACCTACATTATCATATAATATGTATGAGTTTACAAATCTCTAGAGTGAATGCTAGTAAAGAAAATATTCTTTTTTATTTCTTTTTAATTCTTTTAAATAAATATAAACATACATATATTAGTACCTTCTGTTATTTTCAGTTACTTCTTGTTTCTTCTATCTACTGTTCAAAATTCACTTTAACATTTTGACATTTTTATTTGTCTTTTTTTCTCACTTTGAGAGTTAATTTATTTTCAAGTGAGAAGCATTATAAAGCCACAAAATATCTTAATCTTGATGCTTCCCAAAGGATCTGCAATTAAGAGCTTTTTGTTCTTTCTTAATCATGACAAGGAAACGCACAAAGATTATTTTTTTTTTTATTATTTTTTTTTGTGGGTAGGTGGGGCTTTAAAGAAAATTCTAGAGCAGCAGGTACAGGTCTGCTGTCAACAAAGTACTTTCATTTCAAGGGCAATTTAACATCCAAATAGCAAAACCAGACAACAATCCACAATGACAACAGCCCTAGCAGTGAATCTGCCACCCTTCTTCTCAAAGAACAAGCATATAGTTGGAAATCACTGATTGAATCATGAAAAAAAAATCACAAGCACCATTTTCCCTGGAGAAAGACAAGTTTGTAGCTACACAAACAGATATAAAATCAAAACTCTCCACCAAAAAGAATCCTAATAATAGTCCTTTAGGGACAACTCCACTATGCACTTTCCTTTATCTATATTAAGTACCTGAAAATATGGTTCCCAGTTAAGATTTTGTCCTTCATGTCATTTATTATGAGATGTAAAAAGACAATTTAAAGATACGCAGCTAATGAACTTTTAAGAAAAATCTAATTCCTGGTTGGACATCAGTTTTGAGGTTTCTTAGGATGAATTCTTGATAAAGGAGTAATTGTTTGCATGCATTATAGTACATGTGTTAAGGACTTAATCCTAGATTCTTGCTTGACAAAAGGTGATAGACAAGATAATTTTTCATCAGCTCCAGCACTGAAAACTAAGTAGTGTTCTGTTTAATGATGGCATAATTGAGATGGCTGCTTATGTTATTTTCTCTAATAATTTTGAGGTATCTTAGAATTCTGCTTCTCCATGTACTTTGTAGAGAACAAATGGCACACTACTGGTGAAACTGGCTGCTTATGGCTTGGATGGGCACAGGCTTTGCAGGATAAAAAACTGTCTGGATGGCCGGGCCCAAAGAGTTGTGGTGAACAGAGTTAAATCCAGTTGGCAGCCGGTCACGAGTGGTGTCCCCCAGGGCTCAGTTTGGGCCCACTCCTGTTTCACAGCTTTATTGATGATCTAGACGAGGGGATGGAGTGCACCCTCAGTCAGTTTGCAGATGACACCCAGTTGGGTGGGAGTGTTGATCTGCTCGAGGGCAGGGAGGCTCTGCAGAGAGACCTGGACAGGCTGGAGCCATGGGCTGAGCCCAACTGGAGGAGTTTCAATGAGGGCAAATGCCGGGGGCTGCCCTTGGGCCACAACAACCCCCAGCAGCGCTACAGGCTTGGGGAGGAGTGGCTGGAGAGCTGCCAGTCAGAGAGGGACCTGGGGGTGTTGATTGACAGCCGGCTGAACAGGAGCCAGCAGTGTGCCCAGGGGGCCAAGAAGGCCAATGGCATCCTGGCTTGTGTCAGCAATAGCGTGGCCAGCAGGGACAGGGAAGGGATCTGACCCCTGTCCTCGGCACTGGTGAGGCCGCACCTCAATTCCTGTGTTCAGTTTTGGGCCCCTCACTACAAAAAGGACATTGAATGACTCGAGCGTGTCCAGAGAAGGGCAACGGAGCTGGTGCAGGCTCTGGAGCACAGGTCGTACGGGGAGCGGCTGAGGGAACTGGGGGTGTTTAGTCTGGAGAAGAGGAGTCTGAGGGGAGACCTCATCGCCCTCTACAGCTCCCTGAAAGGAGGGTGCAGAGAGCTGGGGATGAGTCTCTTTAACCAAGTAGTAAGCAACAGGACAAGAGGGAATGGCCTCAACTTGTACCAGTGAAGTTTTAGACTGAATATTAGGAAGCATTTCTTTACAGAACAGGTTGTTAGGAGCTGGAATGGGCTGTCCAGGGCGGTGGTGGAGTCCCTATCCCTGGAGTTGTTTAAGAGTTGGGTTGACATAGCGCTGAGGGATATGGTGTAGTTGGGAACTGTCAGTGTTAGCTTAATGGTTGGACTAGATGATCTTCAAGGTCTTTTCTCACCTTGATGGTTCTGTGAAAAGAGAAATGTTGCTTGAACACAAAGAAAAAGATGGTAAACTAGTGTCAGAAGTAGCAGAGTCTGGAAATATCAAAGTATGAAAAAGCCTATGGTCTTCATACTGAGTAATTTCTAAACTAAAACATGGATTGGATTAAAAACTATCTAGGTACTTCTGCACTCTCCTCAACTATAGGAGAAAAGACAGAACTGAGCTCTAAATCTACCAGACTTCCCTCATATACTGACAAAGAGAAATGAAATTGCCTCTTAGTTAAATATCTTCGCTGATAATGCACAATCCATTTCCTTTAATTCTATGAACAGCATAATTTAAACCAATATTAATCAGTAATTTTAACTTGTAAAATATTTGGAATACATATTTTCTTTAAAACTTGCCTACCACATTAGCACATTAGTACCAGAAACTCAAAGGTTTTTGAAAAAGACAAAATCATTATAAATAGATCAAATAGAAGGCAATAATGGAGGTACACAACATCTTATGCACAGAGAGCTGAACCACACAGTAAGAAGGTACTATTTTACACTTCTCGAAAGGAAACTGTATTTTGAGCAAACCCACTACGTATCTCCAGCTGTTAACTTGTGAAATGTATTAGAAAGAAACTTTTTCCTAACCAAACAGTAAAGGGTGAAAATTCAAAAGAGATTAAAGGAGCCATAGCTCCTTAATTATCACAGTTCAATGCCATGTAAATATTTTAAGATATGTGATATATAAGCTGCCACTTAAGCATCTGTAAGCATGTAATTTCTAAGCAAGTAATAACTAAAGCCTATAAATGAATTTAGAAACATGTGACTAAGTCAGATTCATGAAGCTGAATGAAATCATAGTTCTCACAAAAAACCTATCTAATAAATTTTTGTTTTCTTTTCCAGTGAACACTAATCACTATGTACCTATTAATCAGAACTACAAAACTTAATTGAGAATTCAACATTAAAATATTTAGAAATTCATATCAATGGCATAATATATGCAGTACTTTTGCTCTGTGAATTTCTTATTTTGACTTTTTAATTTGAATATAAAATGTGATGAGTTATTATACCTGTTGCATTTTACAGCAATAATTCCTTGTAATAAGAAGATATGAAATGGGAACAAACACTTTACCTAAAGTTCTTTAGATGACCGTGAGCAGAGAGTTGAGAAAAAAATTGGTTGCTGTATATACATACCTATATATCTATGTATATATGTATGTGTCTCTGTGTGTATGCCAAATTTTAATTTAAAATATTATGAAGTCATCCCATTGTTGCCAATTACATCATCCAATATTGTAGAAAGAAAGTGATGCCTTGAGGGGAAAATAATCTGCCATGTTCTCCAGCAGGCTGGACAAAAGATCATGGTCCCATGAGATTGTCATTTTATTCCATATGCTTATGTCATACAGTTGACGTTCTCAGCATGGTTGTCTTTTATTCCCTTTTGCTCTTTTTCTCCTTTAGATTTACTAAGATCTGAAAAAGGTAAGTTGATCATGCAAAGGAATGAGAGAATGGAAGTTTTTATCCAGGCATCTGACACTGTCTGGCAATAAATTGGATGGTTGAGAGATTGTAGTGTCTTAAATCATGTATATAACAGAAATATTACTGTAAAGACATGTGTCACTTATATGATAAATATAGTCGGCACTGCTGTACATTATGTCACACCAATCGGAATTTCAACATTGTTAAGGGTTACTAAACCTAGTCTGACAGAGGAAAGGCTTCTGCAGCTCTGTGTCCCCAGGTCTTCCTAGTGGTAAGAGTGGACTTGTATTTCCTGATAGGTGGACACACAAGCATGCCCACAGTAAGAAAATAACCAAACAAACAGACATGTGGCTGGCCACAAAGACTAACATGGGCAGAAGCACACAGAACTCTTATAAATATGAATAACATGGATGGCTCAGTCCTGTTCTTTCCCTCTGGCTAACCAGGACAGAAATTTTCCACTGGGATATAGAATTATGCATGCTGTATGAATCCTCCCTGTAGCTGACCTTAGATAGTCATTCTGTCCTTCAAGCATCTGACATAAGACCCTTGCCCTTCATAGTTGCTAGCACCCAGACATAGGAGACCCCGAGCTTCAAATTTCAGTAGTAAATTTCAGCAGTGACTTACACCTACACACAAACACTGCAATCTGAAGAAAAACGAAGTTTGATCACAGTTGATCCTGAGAATTCTAAATTTTCATACATTTATTAGGAAGAAAATATTTAAATATTTTCCTGAAAATGAAAATATACAAATAAAGTATTTCAAAGGTACAATGTAATATAAAAATTTTAAATAAATAGAAGTAGGTCATGGATACTGTGAAGTAAAAAATAGTCTAATTAAGTGGAAGTCAACCGTATTTATCAAATATTCCTATTATAATATAAGGAAGTAGAACTATCTCTTTCTATTAGCATTTTTGTCAAAATGAATTGTTTCTGACTATTTAGATGTTCCAGTGGAATATTTCCTGTCAAAATACAAAAAAAGTTCCTTAAAAGAAAAAAAAGTCTTCTTCCCCAGCCTCCTCACCAGCACTATACCTGTCATAGAAAAATCTGTATTTCAGCCGTTCCTAGGCATGGTTATCTTTATACTTGAAATAGCATAAGAATATATCAGAATTCTATACAAAACTTCTACCTAGATACTTTTCTTCCGTCTTTACTTAGCAATTTAAATAAGGAGAAGTTTGTCAACTACAACTTTAACTTTTTGGCAATGCTGCACAACAGTTTGGTAAGGATCCTACTTTAACTTAAAAAACCCCTTAAAAACCCTAAACTAGCTCTTTTTTCACTTGAATGGTAGTAATCATATTTACCTTTTACACATAGATAAATGCACCATCAAGGTGAATGAGCAAGTGATATGCACCATAGTATTCTGAAATATTTGCATAGAAGAAAGAGGAAAATAAAATGTTACTGTGGAAGTGGGACCGCTTAGTGCCTAATGCCTACTTTCTGTCTGTGATAAGGCAGCTTGAACCCTACTGTTCCTGCTATATATGTTCTTCGATCTCCTTTTTGGAAATGTACAATATTTCATAAGAAATCAAATGATCAATTGATAAAAAATAATAGCAAGATACAATAGAGGTTGGTCCATTTATTTCCCTTAATTTAGGAAAACACACCCACAAAAGCTAGCATCAATTGTTTATGACCATGAGAGGGTCATGAACTAGAAATGTGTTTGTAGAAACAATAAAGTTTAAAGATCTTGTTTCTGGAAGCACTGCCAGTGCAACATTCTTTGTCATCTGTCTTTTAAAAAGACCCCATGTCACATTTTGAAGCCAAAATATTGTTAAGTTAGGGAAAGGAGTTTCAGGTGTCTGGAAGTGTTTAGAGCTCTTTGAATTTATGCCACTTACTGCCATTCCAAAACTTCAGACTTCCAGATAGAGTAGTTATTCTGTGCAGCAAGTTGTTAACCATCTTTTTTAATCTGAGCCTTCCCATGAACTCTCTGTTATTTCTCTGGAAGCTCCAATATCTGTGAGTAATATAAATGATTTCCCCTTAAATACTTAGTTTTATGGGTGGACTAATTGGAAGCTGCTGCTGTGACAGAGACATTATGGTAATCAGTATTTTAGCCTTGGTAAAAGACTTTCTCCCTTTGGATCACAGTAAAAAAGTCATGTTCAAAGCCCAACTGGAAGTGTCTTCAGCACAGACAAGAGTTAGGGCTCCCCATAAATCACTGTATATTATAAAGTTTGCTGTTATGGAATAATATGGAATGCCATGCTAATCTGCTACTCCTATGACATCTGTACAGGGCATGGAAGTTAGAAAGCAATGCTTCAGATATAGTGTAAGTTTTCTCAAATGTGACAGTCCATATGAAGCATCGTATAAATGCAGTACAACTATCAAATTTAAAAATATTAAAAAATAATCCCAACAAGCCAAACAATAACAATAAAAAACACCACACCCCATTTTAAGGCCAAACATGTGCTAGTTCAGTAACTCTCTTGCTAGTTGCTACAAGCGTTTCATTGCAGTGTTGGACCCATGTATTCAAAAAAATACATACCCCACTCTGGTTGCTGCTGTGAGAGTCATCTGCACAATCCCCAGAGAAAAAGGGAGTGTATGTGGCATATGCTGAGTCAAGTTAATGTCCAACTATCTGAAGCAAGAATCTGGTGACAAGCGATGAGAGAGAAGTGTGAATTTTACATTTGGCTTCATTGTTTATCAAAATTATAAAAGGCAAAAGAAAATTATTGGTATCAAAAGAAAAAGTGAGATGAGGCACTGTTATTTTCACTTTCATGTACTGAATATCTTCTTCACATACCCAGGCCTTCCTTTCAGCTAAGAAGCACTGGTACCCATACCTAGGAACAAGATCCTGGACTAAATGAAGCAATTAACTACCTTACTAAGGCAAATCCTATGTTATAACACATTTCAACTAATTGTTATATTTAATTATATGCTACAGTTTGTTTCCAGATGCTTTCAGATTAGGCTGTAATGTAGAGTATTAAAGTACATCAATATATTCAAAGTCAGGTATGATAATATCCAAAACTAAAATAGTGGGATTTTTACACTATAATAAGTAAATAGTATTTTTTTTTTCTGGATTTAACAGTAACAAATAGATTTTTTTAAAACAAGATTTTAATTGGTGCAATAATACATAAAGATAAAAATATGCTATTTGAATATAACATTTTAAAATATTGAAATGGAGAGGCATTATCAACATTGCTGTTTGTTAAGATGTAAAGCTCTAAATTCAATAGCATATAGAAATGGGGTTTATCTGCATTTTTTTTTTTTTAATGGTAAAAATGAATAGAATTTGTTTTGTTTTATTTTAATTAGTTCTATGTTACAGTTACTGTGTCCTAAGATTGTTTTATCTTGCATTGGAATTTGTCTCACTTGTCTAAAATTTAACAGTCTGGAATATTAATTAGCTCACATAACTCTAGTTATATACTTAAAGCTGATTGCTTGGTTATGTTTGTTGGCAACAAGAAATGCAGTAAAGATAACATATCCAAGCTCAAAATAGCTATCTACAAAAGACTGGATGAATTTTACCAAGAAGTGTAACTAGCTTTGCCCGTTAGCTATGGAGAAAATATGGGCAACTAGATTACACCAGATATATAACTGAATGTTAGGTGACATGTGTGCTATCTGATGTGCATTACTTCAGTTAGAAATCTATTTTTCTCTAGG
This sequence comes from Athene cunicularia, assembly GCF_003259725.1. Classification (NCBI taxonomy): domain Eukaryota; kingdom Metazoa; phylum Chordata; class Aves; order Strigiformes; family Strigidae; genus Athene; species Athene cunicularia. The sequence goes on from NW_020799098.1 coordinate 22,515,972, forward strand.
ATTCATGCACAGAATTGCATAATAAGAAAAGACAATCATGTCTACTCAGGAATGTATCTAAAATAGATGACATGAATAATCTCAGCAGAGACAATAGAGGAAAACAGCATAAACAGATTTCATTATCTCCTTAATTTTTAGAATACTAATGCTAAGTGTGATGAATCTCTACTCCCTTCATGGCTAATAAAAAAAGATGGATGCCTTCAAAGGATGATTCATCCTAATCAATCAAGTGCATCCAAGTGCATATGTGGTGAAAAATTATTTTGTATATTATGGCTTTATTAAAATCACAAGCTAAGCACCAAATTTTATCTCTGTGTTCTTGATGTTTAATCTCTATGGAAAGAGGAATTCAGAGATGAAAATTTTTTTTCAGGCTCCTGAAAAACATTTTTGCAAAACATTTTTTACATATTAAAATACTATATTTTAATCTGAAAAATATAAAATCTGTATAAGATTTTATGAATTATGATTTTAAGAATGAAGGAGTTATACGTTGTCTTTGCTTCATACAGGTAATTATCACAAAAATCATGTTTATAGCTGAAGATTAAAGTAGGAAGTACCTCCGGAGATCAGCCATATTCTTCATTCTTTTTACATATTTCCTCTTTACTATTTTTATTCATTCACAAATGAATGTCCTTGGAGATGGTATAGCATCTTCATGCATACACAATTCTGTGAATTTGAGAAGGAAGTAAATACTTTCATTTCACATGCATGAATATTAAAAAAGAAGTACTAACCACAGTTTATTTTTCAGTACAGTTAATATTTCCTGGTAATGCACTTTTTAATATCCTTAATAATACATATTATAAAACAAACAAACAAACAAACAAAAACAACAACAACAAAAAACAACCAACAACAACAAAAGTCAAAACAACAAACAAACAAAATTATTTATTTAAAATATATATGGATTCAATTTTTCTTGTTAGGGACGTTTATATCAACAATTTTAAATCCAGTGTTCTCATATAAAACCAGGACAATAGCCAGGAATAAAAGTGAATGAAATTAATGAACTATCAAGTTGTGTGTACCTTTAAACAAATGAAAAGATTTGGTCACTGTGTTCCTTATCACAGTTTTAAAAGGAAAATCACAAGAAAAATAGAATTTTTTTCTTGACAGTCCCATAACGGACTAAGTTTTCCTGTGGATGATCAGCCAGTTTACAGTAAGCTCAGAAAAGCATGCTGCTACCTCAAGACAAAGCCTCCAGCTTTGTTTGCAAAACCTAAGGCTTTTCTGAGATTTGGTTTCTTAGACCTGTTTGTTATAAATTTCCAAGTTTTCTACCAATTGTTAGTGGGATGTGTTATATCAGAGAACCCACTTAAAGTGCATTTTCACAGATACTCAGAAAGCATGATGACAAGTAATGGATATTCATTTCAGTGAAGTAATGTAAGCTTCTATACAATCATTTCAGAAGTCTGAGAATTTTTCTCCTTAGAGTTTTTATTTAACAGTTAAGCTCACAAGTTCTTGGCATATTTTTTCCTTCTTTCAAATAGACATTTGATATACTATTCTCTATCATTCTCAACAGGAACAAAGACAGTACTCATTACATGTAAAATGTTAACAAAAATGCCAGGCATGAAGCTAACAAAATAAATATATGAATAAAATCAAACATCTTGTAAAGTATTGCATACATTGAAAGTCTGCTTCTCATTAAATGTCTTTGATCTGTTTAAAACACCTGTATTTTTCTCTGAAAAACTACATCCATAATTTAGATAAATATTTTGGGGTGAAGACATAATATCAAACATCTGTTCCGGCAAACAGAACATCTTATGGGATGACTCTTCTTTATTTTATTCTAGATCTCAGAAAATTTCACCAGTTTTATTTGAGTGTATTGAAGTCCAAATGAATTCATTTGAGGATATTTGATTTGGATATGAAAGTCATGAAAAGCAAAAAGAATATTCAGAATGCTACAGGTAAGAAATAAGGGCTCTAGTCTAGAACCTGTTTTCTAACACATATTGCTATCCAGAAAAAAAACAGTAATTATATTATTGCTATTGTTCTAGTGTATTATTGGCTTATGCTGTTCTGTTTACTTCTGCACTGCATGCCTTTAGGCTTAAATTTACTGTAAATCCAAGTTGCTGAAGTAGGCATTGACTGTGTCTCTGAAAACCTACCTTCAGGGATCTGTGCACACCCTCAATGCTTACAAGATTGATTTGTAGCTTCAAGCATAAGACACTTAAGGGGATCTGAAAGTAGTATGGCCAAACAGATGACACATTATATTCTGGGCAGAATGAGCTGAGGAGCTGTGTGCTCTCTCAGTGCCCCCTGATGGACACCTCATGCAAATTAGTTAGAAAATGTTTCAGATAATATATGAATCAATAAAATATATACTTAGGATAACAAGAAAGTGTAAAAAAAAAAAAAAAAAAAAAAAAAATGAAGTTGAAAATGTAGATGATGTTAAAAATCTGCAAAAATGTAAGAAATATGGTCTACTTATTTTTTACATCCAACTGAGGTGGAAATAATACCTATTTTTCAGTGGTAAGCTGAAACAGGAAAAAAAATATGTTTGTAACAACGTTTTACTTAAATAGAAATTAAAAAAAAAAAAATCTGATATCAATATGAAAACTTGTTATAAGAGCAAGGAAAACAAAGGGCCAAGTTCATCAGACAGGGAGATGGGAGAGGAAGCAGATATTTTATCTTTCCCTACATTAAGAGGAGTTTATTCAAAATATGGAAAAACCTGGTTAAATTTTCTACATTTACAAAATCAATTACATTTCGCATTGTCTAGCTGCCTTCTGTTCTCCAGTTGTACTGGAAATGAGCTGTTAATCTCTTCTGCTGAAACCCCACCACTTCATACATGCAATTAAATTATCCTGTGAGAAGAAAGGACTGTTTCCTTTTAACAGTTTGAATATTCTGTGCAAAGAGGAAAGAGTTTTTGCAGATGCAGTTTACCTCAGAGCATGCTCTAGACTGAAAGTTCTTACATCTTCATTTTTTCAAAATCTATCACATAAAGGAATACTATTATTTACATTATTGTCTATTTAGTGTTCTATGCACTTTTAGACTGAATAACATGTTCTCTAAGGGCCAAATTAGAGAAATACTGTTGCACTTGATTAATTTTACTTTCATGTTTACTCTCTTTTAAGTAAAATGCATCAGGAAGATGAATGCAAGTACTTGTAATATAGACATTTGGAGAACCAGGTCTGGAATTTAAATATGGTAGAGTATGTTGGTCTGATCAGTTTCCACTTGAAAACACTAATTTGAAACATCTAAATTGTTTAGGATTGGGAGAAATGGAATAAATGAGAAATGGTGGGAAAAACCTTTTCAAACTTTATGTACAATTTCTGGGTCTTTAAAACTCTGGTGTCTGCTGAGCAGATCCTTATGCTTCCTTTGACATAATATAGAGTTAAGTGTATCATCTGGGAAAACAAAAACAAAGCAAGTATCCAGAGGCTGATGTTCTTTTCAAACTGATAGACGAGGAAGGAAACTTGACTCTTTCACTTCTTGATAGCATTTTATAATTTCTGATTTAAGGGACAAATAAAATTAGTAGGATTTAATGAAATTTTGTGGTATGGTACATTCTTTTTCTTCTCTTCACAGTTCTGCTTAAGTTATTTAGAGAATTCAGAGACTTATTCTTCTATATTACCTCTTCTTTGAAGACAACATGGACATGGATTTTGAACATGGATTTTCCCTTAATATTTTACTCACAGAACTTATGTAATGTCATCATTTCCATTATTAACTTCTCTTCTGTGAATTAGGTATTAATGTTGTCTAAACTTTTAAAGACAATGAAGAAATTGAGCATTTAATGCTTTGAATTTTTGTTTTATTTAAAATATTACAAATCTATCAATGACTCCAAAAATTGTAATTTGTACTTTAGAACTTTATATATATATATATATATATATACACACACATATATATACACACACATATATATACACACACATATATATACACATATCTATCTAGACATATATAATTTATAAATTGCTCACCATTCCTAATGAGGAACATCTGTGGCAGAACATGACTGAAACTTAAATATTGATCTTGTTTATTTAATCTATACATTGTATTCTATTTATTTTAATAAAAAAAAATACTACTTTCTGCATTATTCTATTTTCATTCTGTTGTCTTCCACAATAACTACTTTTCAGGAAGCACATGTCTCACAGTTCCTTACAAATGTAGATTATTTACAAAAATTGTCTGTTCAGTACTATGACAAGCAATCAGGTAGTGAAAGACTTCTGAAATAAACTCTGAATGAACTGATACATCCAATGATATAATGCAGCAATAGATGGAATGATCATGTATCTGAGCTCTGACCTCTGCAGAACTTAGCATCAGTTGATGAAATGGTACATAAAATCATAGAATGGTTTGGGCTGGAACAGACCTTCGAGCTAATCAAGTTCCAACCCCCTGTCATGGGCAGGGACACATTCCACTAAATCAGGTACATCAAGTTTGTAGCTTACTTGGTCTTACTGTCTTCAGTATCATTGCACTAATTATCAATACACAGAATAGACCTGATCTTTTCTATTTATTTCTGGCATAGAAGTCTGATCAACTTTTTCTTCTTTAGTTATAGCATATAAATTTGGATGCTGAGTGTACAGAGTCTGAATTTTTACTGCCATCCTCTCTTATTGACAGCTGTGGTTTACATCTCAACTAATCACCAGACAAAAAACTTGTGTCTACCTTAACACTTAAGGAAGGCCTCTCACATACAGCCTCTCCTTATCTGCAAGCCTATGCAGGTGTTCCTAATGACCATAATTAGGAAGCCCAAAATAAAACCTAAGCACACAGTTTGTTGCTGCCAAACTTTTAATATCTGTCATGTATTTACTTGCTTGTCTTGGCATTAGAATTGAAATGTGGCTAGGCAAAGATCAGGTTTGTCAATCAGGACCTGCCTTTCATAAATACATACTGACTAGGCCTGATCATATGGTTGTGTGATGGTACTCAGGATGAGCTGCTCCATCAGTTTCCCGGGCACTGAAGTCAAGCTGACAGGCCTGTAATTTCCCAGATCATCCTTCCAACCCTTTTTATATATGGGTGTCACATTGGCCGATTTCCAATCTGTCAGGACCTCCCCAGTCAGCCAGGACTGCTGGTAAATGATGGAAAGCGGCTTGGTGAGCACCCCAGCTCCTTCAGAATCTTCAGGTTCTATAACATGTAACACTTCCTAGATGTTGCTAATTTTTTAGAGGAAATGTAAGGATTTTAAGGAGAGGATTGGAAGAACAACTAGTATTTATACAAGTTGCATTTGAACAAGAGCAGGGAAGTAGACTGATGATATAGCAGAATAGTTAGGTGGCTTCATGCTGGAGAACGGCTTGCAGAGAGCAAGGCCATGGCTCCCTGCAGGAGCTGGTCGGCCATAGCTCCCTGCAGAAGTCAGTCCCAGCCACCTGAGGTAAACAAAGGAAAGAACCCAGGGTACAGTTATGTAAACAAGGATGGAGATCCAGGGCTCAGTTGTGCTAGCAAGGACTGTTGTGAGAACAAGGAGATAAGTTGGGGCGTATTATGACCTTGGGGGTCAGAGGAAAGCAGCCCTGGGAGAGAAGCAGGTTTACAGCTAGGAAGATGTTTATGCATACCAGAAATGCCACAAGGGGCTGGTGTATTATAATGTGATCTTTTGAATGTACCCAATGGCTGAGACATTATAATGTAGTTTCTTGAATGTATCCAATAGAGTTGCAAGTAGTGTATTGTAGACTGCTTATATAAGGTGTGATTTCTCTCAATAAACTTGAAGCTTGCTCTATCATTCACATTGAATCGGCTGCTTGCTTCCTCTGCCCACCGCAGCTTCATCCAAAACAGTGTGATGTCAGCTGGATCATTTCTCTGGAGTTTCATAGAATCATAGAAATGTTTGGGTTGGAAGGGAATTTAGAGGTCATCTAGTTCCAACCCCCCTGCCATGGGCAGGGACACCTTCCAGTAGATCATATTGCTCAAAGCCCCATCCAACTTGACCTTGAACACTGCCAGGGAGGGGGCAGACACAACTTCTCTGGGCAGCCTGTTCCAGTGACTCACCACACTCACAGTAAAGAATTTCTTCCTTTTAGCTAGTGTAAATCTGCCCTCTTTCAGTTTAAAACCATTGCCCCTTGTCTTATCACAACACTCCTTGATCAAGAGTCACTCCCCATCTTTCCTGTAGGCCCGCTGGAAGGCTGCTATAAGATTTCCGCTAGAGCCTTCTCTTATTTAGGCTGAACAACCCCAACTGTCTCAGCCTGTCCTCATAGGGGAGGTGCTACAGCCCCTGATCATCTTTGTGGCCCTCCTCTGGATCCACTCAAGTAGGTCTATGTCCTTCTTATATTAGGGGCCCAGGAGCTCAATACAGTACTCCAGGTGGGGTCTCACAAGAGCAGAGTAGAGGGGCAGAATAATCTCCCTGGACCTGCTAGTCACACTTCTCCTGATGAATCCCAGGATACAGTTGGCTTTCTGGGCTACAAGAGCACATTGCTGGCTCATAGATAGTTTTCCACACACCAAACCCTCTAAGTCCTTCCCGCTCTCAGTCCACTCATCACCCAGCCTGTATTTATGCATGGGATTGCCCTGAACAAGCTGCATGTCCTTACACTTAGCCTTATTGATTTTCATGAGGTTAAACAGCACCCATCCCAACAGCAACCCCCAAGGAATGCCACTCATCACTGATCTCCACTTGAACATCGAGCCATTAACTACTACTCTTTGAGTGTGACCATTCAACCAATTCCTTATCCCCAGAGTGGTCCATCCATCAAAACCACGACTCTCCAATTTAAAGACAAGGATGTAATGTAGGACAGTGTCAAATGTTTTACGCAAATCCAGGTAGATGACCTCAGTCGCTCTTCCCTTATCCACTAACACTTTAACCCCATTGCACATGGCCACCAAGTATGTCAGGTACAATTTTCCCTTAGTAAAGCCATGTTGTCTTTCATCAATCACCTCCTTATTTTTCATATACCCTAGCATAGTTTCCAGGAGAATCTGTTCCATGATCTTGCTGGGCACAGATATGAGACTGACTGGCCTGTAATTCCCCAGGTCTTCCTTTTTTCCCTTTTTAAAAATGGGGGTTGTGTTTCCCCTTTTCCAGTCAATGGGAACTTTATCAGTTGCCACACTTTCTCAGATATGGTGGGTAGTGGCTTAGCCACTTCTTCCACCAGTTCCCTCAGGACCTGCAGTTGCATCTCATCAGATCCCATGCGCTTGTGCACCTTCAGGTTCCTTAGATGGTCTCAAACCTGATCTTCTTCTATAGTGGGTGGATCTTCAATCTCCCAGTCCCTGGCTTCTGTGACTTGGATAGTTGCTGGTGAAAATTGAGGCAAAAACCTCACTGAGTACCTCAGCCTTCTCCATATCCATGACCAATTCTCCCTTTGACTTCCAGAGAGGGCCCACAGTTTCCTTAGTCTTCCTTTCATCACTGATGTACATATAGAAGCTTTTCGTGTTGCTGTTGATGTCCCTGGCCAGATTTAATTGTATCAGGGCTTTGGCTTTCCTAACCAGATCCTTGGCTGCTCAGACAATTTCTCTGTAGTCCCCTCAGGTTATCTGTTGTTGCTTCCACCTTCTGTAAATTTCCTTTTCACGTTTGGATTGAGGTTCCCCTCCCCTGGAAACTTTAATTTAAAGCCCTCCTCACCAGCTTGGAAAGCGTATGGCTGAAGATGGTCTTCTCCCTCTCTGACAGATGGACCCCATCAGCCCCCAGTAGACCAGGTTTCTCAAAGTGAGTCCCAATGGTCTAAGTCGCCAAACCCTTGTCTGTGACACCAGTCCCATAACCAATTGTTGATTTACCAAATTTGACAGGTCCTTTCAAATTCCTTCCCTTTGACCAGGAGGATTGATGACAAAAGTACCAACATTCCAGAGTCCATTACTGCTTCTCCCAGGGCTCTGTAGTCCTTCTTGATACTCCTCAGACTGCTCCTGGTTGTATAATTGTTTACCACATGAAAAAACAGCAACAAATAATAGTCACTGAACTGCTTCCCAGGCTTTGGATCAGAGTGAAGACAGGGAAATATGAATAAGTGGATGAAATGGTCAAATTAAACTTCTTAATTCAAATTTTAACCATATCTCTGTTTCCTAGATTTGAAGATTCAAAGGCATTTGTAACTACATGTGTTGCTGGTGGAAGGTGGAAAAATGTTGATGTATGGAGGTCAGTCCATATGTTACTTTTTCTGACATGAAGGTAATTGCTTTATATTTTGATTCCAAGGTGTAAGTGTGTACTACTAAATATTTTTGTCATGTAGCTTGTTCTCTGTTGTGTTGTTATGGATGATGATACTCTTAACAAAGACAAGCATAATCACAGAATTAATTTCATACAGGAAAAAAAAAAAAAAGGCAGATAAAATCAATACATTAATACATTACAAGCTCAAATTTCTCAGAAAGATGACATTGTATTGTCCAGCTGTTTGCTGACAGCACCTGTAGTCAGATATAAATTTTGGTTCTGTTTCATGTATGTAATCTGCCTGAAGTGGGACTGCAGGTCACAGCCCATGAGCCTTGTGCTGGCTGCTAGGAGGGGAGTGTCTGTCTCTTCCCCAGTGTGGGTATGCATGTGTATTCACTTACAAACCTCAAGGTAGACAAGCCAGCAAGAGAAAACCCTGTGTCCAGGCAGGAGTATCAGGTGGGGAGAAGGCCTGTGCGAGTAGTTAGAGGGCAGATCCACAAGTGTGGGGTGCCTGTGGGACAAGTGTGTCAGTGTGTGTAGGTTTTCTAACAAGCACCAAGCCAGATCTTTCACTTATTACATCCCTTAACATTAGTGACAAAGTCCATGTTTTCTGATTGCAGAATGCAAGAAGACATTAATATCCATCATGACAACAACCTGAAGTCCTATAAGGATGTGATATAACAAAGTCAAAAAGGTTACTCATTTGCTTAAAATTAAGGAGGTACTTAAATGTTTTCATAACCTGAGAATCTCTCTGGTGTCTACTAGTGTTAACTCCAGTGAAGTCAGTACAATTAAGTCGATAACATCTGCTGAGCATCAGATGAGAGTTTTCCCTAGAAACATTGTAAAACTGATAATTACTTGAGTCTTCTGATGGTAATTTAGTGGCTAATTAAATGGACTCTCATGGATTACTTAGGAAGCTTTGTACATGCAAATAATATTACAACTTGGTTTTGTACATTCTAATGTAGCAAAAAAAAACCCCTTGTTAATATTAACATGATAAAAGGAACTATGTTAATATCACTAAAGATTACTTTTCAATGTGTGAAAATGGTGTTCTGCTCCCAGCTTTGCCACTGACCTTTGGCAGATTACATTAATGTTTGGTGGATTTTCTTTTTCTGCAGTTACTCTGTTTATACTAACATCTAACCTAGATTATAAATGGTAGTTCTGCAACTTCTACACCATTTTTGCAACTATGCTTCAGACAAAGAGTAAAAAAGTACCGGAAGAGATATAGAAAAGTATTTCTTTGTTCAGTATCTTAAGCTGGTGAAGAAAGCATGTGAAAATATAATATGAGTGAAGATTTAGTAATACATTCAGAGAATATCTTCCTAGTCTCTGACAATCTGTTGTTTAGGGAATTCATATCTTTCTCTTTAATAGTTCTTGAAATACAGACACTTAGAATATACTCTTTCCATTCCTTTCAAGAGTAATAACAATGTCTGATGGATGAAAAGACCCAATAAATATTATTGCTACCTTTTTTCTTGCACCAACATACATATTGTCATTTTTCTGCTATTCATTAATGAAGACCTATTTATCCATTCTATAATGCCATACTTTATTTGATAAAAGTATCTTCTTAAATTTGATAGCAGATACATGTAAGATTATTTAAGTAGAGCAAGCTTAATACTATCTCATTCCTACCTCATATAATGTAATTGTAAATGTCATGTGCTTTGACTTGACCATGAGCTTTATATGGCAATGTTCCAGGAGAAAACTTAAACCAGCCTGTGAAGATTTCAATGTAGGAAAGATAATAATCTATTATACAAATAACTTCTTTCAGACCACCAAAATATTTAATATCTGAAACCGGTCATTTTTACATACCTGCTGGTACAAAACAGACACAATGAAATCTTGCAAAGCTTATTCTGTCCCAGCAATTTCCTCTCTGAATTGTTTAGTGATTGTTCAAAGCCGAGATTGCCCTTTCATTTTGCATTTATACGATCAGTATTACATATTATATGCCTCTGATAATAAAAATATCAATTCAAACTGGGTAGTTTTCAAGTGCTTGTCTTCCTTTAGCAGTTTAACATAACATTTTTTAAATGTTTTGAACTACTTTCCACTAATATGCTAGATGATAATAGTTATATATCAAACCCTGTAACTCCCTGCTTAGATTTATGCTCACTAAATTAGCTGGGTGTAAAATGTTTAGTGAAAACAACAGACATTCATTCAGTCATACATAATTCTACAGTGATGTAATTACAATGGCTTGCAGCCAGCAACGACTGAGATCCTGGTAGTTGAGTGTAGACAAAGTCCAAGGCCAATTCACCTGGCTGTATCATTGTGATTCAGATTTCTTTAAAGAATATTTCAGGTATAGTATACTTACTAGTATACTTTGCAGTCTCCCACTTATCCAAAAAGCACAGCAACAACTTTTAGATGTCTGTCCCTACGGAAGTGTGATATTTTCTGGTTTACTTATTTAATCTGGGGAGAGGGTGTTCCTTTTCTATTTTCTATTGCTTGCTGGAATGAACCAGAGAATGTATCTCAACTTTATTCACTGTATCATCCTTCCCACTCTTGAGTATTGCATTTTCACGTACTTTGGCAAGTTCCTGCTTTGACATCCACTTTGAGAGAGAACGATTTCCTAAGAACGTGCAGCTGGGGACTTCTAGGTTTTGCTGTGCTCTTTTTTTTAATTATTTTTTTATTCCTTTCACACTTTCTACTATTTTTTTTTCTTATTTTCCTTTATAATATAGCCAAGTGATAAACATTCTTTAAATCGTGAAGAATTTATTTCCCCTACTGCTCCTGAAAACTCTGTATCTTTACTATGTTGGGGTGTTGTTGTTTTTTGGTTTTTTTGTTTGTGGGGTTTTTTTGTTTGTTTGTTTTTTTTCCCTAAGGAAACTGGCATATTCTTTGCCTATAAGTCTGTAAAGTCTGAGATTTTTTTCTGTTTAGCTTCCTTTCATGGGGCTTTCATTTCAACAACCTTAACATTCATTTTCTGAACACTTCAACTACTGTACTACTGACCACTGACAATTTAGAACAGCAACATTTATTTATTTATTTTAGTTACATTGACACTCAGTTTTGTTTAACATTTACCGCTGTTTCTAAAAAAAACTTCCCTGAATTAATGCTATCACTGGCACTCTTCACCATTCACAGTCTTCAAAATGTTCACAAAATTATCAGATCATTACAGTTTCTGTATCATTCATTTGGCAAACAGTAGGCTTTGCACTGATTTGCATTGACTGCTGTTTTTAACCCACTTATTTTGTAAAAAGAGTGTGTGAAATGAAAGCACTCCATTGTTAGGCTGTAGGTCTCTGATTTAGTGCTCATTTTAAACACATTTTTCTATTCTCTTTCATGTATACACTGTAAAGTTATTTTTTTCATGTTACACAAGCATTAATATAAATATTCTTTTGCTTACTGATTTGTGAAGAGTTAATTCTCAGTAAATTAATTTCAAGTACAGTGTTGACTATGTACAAGTATTTTCAGATTCCAATCATGATCTTTTCCTTCATATTGAGCTCAGCTGTTCTCCCTAGTTTACTTCATTATTTCTACAGTCATTACACTTTCTCGGTATTTTTTATACTCCTCACTAACTCTGTTCTCGATATGTTAAAAATTCCTCATCATATATTTAATATTTTTTGTGGTAATTCTCAAATGTATGTGTCAAAGCTTTGCACCTCCTCGGTTTAACTTTCTAAAAAAATTTAAAGACTTTCAGATCCAAATAAGTGCATTAATTTTTTCTCCACATTTTTAAAGTCCTTAACTGTATTAGGACCTTCAGTTCTCTGTTCTTCAGTATATCCTTTTTATTAGATTTTCTCCTGGTAACATGTGCAGCTCTGGAATCATTTTGCATTCCCTTCCTCCTGGCCCTCCTGCCTTCCTCCTTTCCTGCCTTCTTACTTCCCTCACTCTTTGTTTTTGTTCATATTCTTGTTCTCTTTTTCTCACTTTAATAAATATGTGTTTGTGAATATTGTCTGGGTTGTTTTTTGTTTTTGCATGTATGAAATTACATATTGCTTGAATACCTACAGATTCAGATTCAGAACCCCACAATTCTATAAAAGAGTTTTTGGGTTGTACAAAGCAAGATCTAAACTGAAATAAATAAGTAAACCTAATAAGTTAACAGATATAATATTGTTCCTGTATTTAGGATCTTCCATCTTTTAACTCTGATATTTCTTTCTTCAACTCTGATGAAAAAGAAAAAAGGATTTTTTTTTTCATAATCCACTGTAGTTTATATTCTTATATAATATAATCTATATTTTCTGCTGTCATCTGTATTTACATTTACAGCTGATGTGCTTTCTTTATTCTACTTTATTGATATTTTTCCCTCTTGATACTCAGTTAATATCCATGACTGCCAGGGTAAAAAGAAATTGTTGATTTGTCTCTCTTACAGTTTACTGAAACCAGCTGACTTGTTCAGGGTCTTAAAATTTAAACTGTGGAGATGGTTCTGCATTTTTTTTTCTTTTTTAAAAAAGCAAAATTTACAGTCAAAGCAGGTAATTCTTTCAGTTGAACTTACTGAAGAAAGTTTTTTTTACAAAAATGTTTACTCTTATAAAACTATTTCATTCTTCTTATTTCTGATTTAGAACTAAAATAAAATCTTGATTATTCATTACTCCACAAAGTCATAATGGCATTTTATTAGTCCTGTGGCTTCCTCCACCCACACACACACACCAAAAACATACTACTACAAAGATTGAACGTGAAGTATAAGTCAATGGATTCATACTTAACTCTATGTTTAGTAGTATGGTGAAGACTAAATTCTTGCTAATTTAAAACTGTTCAGAATTCTGCTTTATTGGTTTGGAGGACTATACTATAGACTATATTATTACATACAGTTTACAAATTTACTAGGTTCCTGTTCTTTAATTTTATTTTGTTTTTAATAGAAGTAATTTGAAAAGGCAAGATGTAGTTAAGGTCTTACCCCAAGTAATATTTGTGTTCTTGGAAAGAAGTAATAATTCTAGGAGTTACCCCAATAAATAACCCATCTCAATTTGTTAACATTAAGTCAATATATATCAAAATAAGTATTTAAATGTTTGTAACGATATTAAATTTGTTTTTTCAAGATATAGAAAGAAAAAAGAAAAACTGCTGAAAACTCCTTTGATGTGATAGTAGTTTCACAGTTTCTGAGTTCAGAAGGGGTCATTATGATCCTTTATTTTTGACTTCTGTATAGAACTGCTTACAGTTTTTTATCATGGGATTCAACTTTATCCCTTTTCATTGCAGTATAGCCTATCTTATTGAAAGATATCCCGTCATAATTTACAGATTTCAAGAGATTAATTTCAAATATCCTTGATGAAATAGCTAATATAATTGAAATACAAATTTTATCTTGGAAATAGATTTGTAATTTTTTATTGTTTTCTATTTACTCATTGTGGTTTTAGCTGCTTTTTTCCTGATGCTTCACCTCTTGAAAACTTAGACATTGAAATTGCAGTGCCTTTGAGTTATTCTTATCCTTCCAGGAAAAAAAAAAAAAAACAACCAAAAAAAACCCACACAACAACAAACAAACAAACCACAAAAAACCCCAAGCCTATGTTTGCAATATTTACTGCCACTTTTTGGTAACTTGAAGGATTATTCAGAGTTCTTATATGAACAAAACTGAAACTTCAGACCCTTTGGATATCATTTATTGCAATCATAATCAGAAGTACTTGGATAAGAAGAGGGATGACTGCATTATCTCATTTGAAATGTCACAGACTGTATGACATTTTAGTTATAAGAATGACTGTAGAATTATTTTTTACTGTGTAATTCATTGATGTCAATGCAAAATTTCTCCTGAGCAACATTTCCTGCTCTATTATTATGTATCCAGCTAGCAAAACAGAGAAAGTATTTTGGCTACTTTTATCAGATTTACTGAAGGCATTAAAAAATATATTTTTGGCAAATACAGCTTAAACATATATTTTCAACTTAAAAAAAAAAAATAGTTGTATTTCGATGTTTATATTTAATTGCTATGACAGCAGAAACTATTTTTTCCACTAATATACAACAGAATTAAAGAACTTCTGGTACTGTCAAACATTTCAGCTAAACTTAAATCAGAAATACCAATGCCATGGAACATGTGTGAAATTTAATATTTATAAGTTTAGTCTGAAAGAGGAAGTGTAGATAAAAGGGCTCAAAAATTCCTCTGACTACGTCTTGTTTTCTTTTCTTATATTTAAATAAAACTTACAGTTAAATAAACTAAATAAAACAGAAACCGGTGTGGGGTAGAAGGCAAAAAAACCCAAAGCAAAAACCAAACCAAAAAAATAAAACTTCTATACAGATATTACTATATTTAGAGCTTTATTGTTCTTAAATAGAACAGGACATAGTTTCTGTCACGTTTTTTTGAAGAACAGAAAAAAAATCAGACACAAGGTAGACCAGCTGTGACCTGTATAAATATACAACACATTCCCAATATGACAGTTGTGTGGTTTTGATTTTGAAGAAAAACTGAAACCTAATTTAAATTTAGGATTCTGTATAGAAATGTTTCTATAAAATTTTTATAGCGTCTTTTGGATACATGAGTATGCTGGGATGAACTTGCTTCCTATTTCTTGTTTAATCAGTACCTAAGACATTTGTAATACTTTGGAAATTGCAAGGGAAGTGTCTGTGTTTCCCTGTAAAGTCTGACTTTATTTACCTTTATTAACATTTATTACAATACAATTTTTAACTATACAAGTGCCTGTTACTTTTTCCATAAGACAATTTTTCATTTGTTATATAGAACGAGTGATCGCAGTAGGTTGAATCTGGCCAGCAGCCAAGCATGCACATGGCTGCTTGCTCATTCTCCTCTGCCATGGGATGGGGAGAAAATAGAAGGAAGGTGAGAAGACACATGGATCAAAATAAAGTTTAATCCTTGCCCCTGGGAAGCAGGGTCTCACCACACACAATGGTTCCTTAGGAAGAGGAATGCCATCACCATGAATATCCTTCCTTCCTCTTCATTCGGCCAGTTTGGGTCAATTGTCACAGCTTTGTTTCTTCCCTACTTCTTTTCCACCGAGAAAGTCTCAACACTGTACAAGAACTGTTCAGCCATAGCCAAAAACCTGTTATCAGCACTCTTATTCACAAATCCGAAGTACAGCATCATATGGGCTGCTAAGAAGAAAGTCAACTCCATCCCACCCAGACCCTCTACAGTGATACAAGCTGAATATGTCCTTTTAATACAGATCTGTGGATTTTCATCTAAAGCATTTATATATATATATATATATATATATATATATATATATGTGTGTGTGTGTGTGTGTGTGTGTGTGTGTGTGTGATCCTAGGCCTCATTTACTGCAAAGTATCCAGTCAAAGCCTGAACAATCAGTCTCTTCATGGACTCTTCAGCATTATTTATCACTGTATCAAATGAATAACTGACAACTGTTAATAAACTTTCATAATACCGTAGAAGCATACTATACTATATGTAATTATACTATATGAATATAGTATAAAAGGCTGAAAAGGGGAGGAGTACTCTACTAATTTAATAGTTTGAACATTTATCTTGGAAGTCAGTTTAGGACATCAGAATCTGAGTTGCAGATTTAGTAGTAAGTATCCTTTTACATCATAAAATTAACACAGTATACTTTCAGTTTCAGCTATGAACTCATATCTGAATTGGATTGAAAGTTATCACTTCAGGTGCTTAAAATTAGGAACACGTTTATGTATGGCAGCATTTTTATTTATTTAGCATTAAGTAGGAAATATTTAGTGGGGGTAGTGAGTCAGTTTTCCAGTATGGTTGTCAGCTTCTAACATGGATTCATGCTTTCTTTTTGTGCTGTTCTCAGTTTTCTTAAGTACGTACCCTCCTGCTTCTAAACCACAGAGAAATTACCACACAAACTGGCTGTTACTAGAACACTGCCTGTTTTCTAGGAACTAGGCTTGTAATTAGATGTTCCAGGTAATTCTAACAACAGATGGCACTATTCAAATTTCTTGTAACTTTGCAGAATGACTCCTTATTTCAGTGAAAATTACGGTAATTTTTCTACAAGATAGTGTGCTTGAATTATTTGTAAAAAAAATAAATAATTATATATAAAAAAACCCCAACAACAACAAAAAAAACCAACCATAGAAAGTACACATATTTAAAAGAATAACTAAAATTCAATTGTTAGATAGGGGGGGTTTTATCTTTTCACTCAGGATCCAGTTGCTTCTTTGCTTTGGAAAACTACTGCTATGAAGGGAAAGGACATTTATCTAAATACAACTAAAATCATTATTGACATCACAGTGAACACCCTTCCCTGAATAAACTGGTCATCATGTCCTCAGTCATTACTAATTGTCTGTGGCTTCCTTCAGTGTCCTGTTAAGCTGTTTTTCAATCAAAGCAGTATTCCCTTTACTGGAAGGCTTTCTTACCACTATTTGGTTATTCATTCACCCTGTGTTACTTTCAGGGGCTACTTTCATTTAATCAATCTTTTTTTTGCAGTCTTACTTTTTACTTCGAATCAGTATACATACCATGTTAGATAGTCCAGTATTACCACACAATCCCATCCAAGTCTTGCACTGTCTTGCTGTTCAGAAGTGGTGATGATTTTCCTAATCAGCTACCACAAGTTCTTTCAGCTTGTGTGAGGATGACTCTCATCAACAGTGTCATAGTAAGTAATTTTACAGCACATTATTTTCACTGTGTTGTTTGTCTAGCCTATGGTGCTGTTTATCAATATTGCTTGGAGTCCATTACAGCTCTCTTCATCATGAATTTGAAATAGACTTGGTGGGTGATTTCATAATATAATTATCAACATGACAGATGAAAAACTGTTAAATTTTTTCTTTAGTTTTTAGAACAGCAGTCACATTTTGGTTCATCCTAAACTCTAGAGGAGAGTTACAAATAAATTCTGGTAGGTTAAGTGGTTATCCCTCCCCTCCCTCAGTTATTGCCTTTCTAAGGGTTAATAAAATTTCCACGCCATCTGTCAGAGGTTAATATATACCAGCTCTTCACCTGGCAGAATCTACAGCATTATGTATTACTTATAAAATACCCAGGGTGTATAAAATGAGACACTGAGATTTGAAGTAGTTCTCTTTTGCACAAGCTTTCCTCCACTGCCTAGAAGGTTTGCATTATTTTTCCAAATTTATGCATTCCCTGTTGCTGTTAGTCCCAAACTCTTGGATCAACTATTATCTTAATTTTTGAGATCCTTCAGCTTGAATCTTTACTGTCCCATCAGCACATATCATTGATATGACTCTTTCATTACACAGCTCAGTTGCTTTTGTTATTTAGGTTTTGTTTTGTTAGTTCTCCTTTAAACAGGAGTCACATCTCCTAGACTTCATCACATTTTTAAATGCAGATTTTTTTTGTACCACTTGCAATATATGTGAAGTATATACCTCTCCTATTTTTTTTTTTTGTCTAAAAATGATACCTCTGTATTGTCTTATCTGATAGTCACAAAATAAACAACATAAGTATTATTGGTGTCGCTGGCATCACTGTATCAGTAATTTATTCTTATTTTCCTTCAGTGAAGCTATATAAAAGAATCCTTCTTTTCCCCTTTCATTTTCTTCTTACTTTTATCCTGCATCTTGTTTCTGCTACCTTCCTAGGGCTATCAGGATTATGTCTGGAAATCCCACATTCTCAAAGTTGATATGTTGAATTCTTTGTTTCTGTATTCTGCTTGCAATTTCACCTTCTTCTTTTTTTTTTTTTTTTTTTTTTTTTTGCTTGGTTTGGGTTTTATATGCTACCCTCATAATTCTTGTTCAATGTATTTATGTAGAGAAAAGCCCTTGCATGTAAACCAACCAACTCTTTATGAAAATACCTCTTTGTAGATAGGTTGCAGCTCTAGCTATTTTTCAAGTCATGTGCATGTAAATTAGCATTCTGGAGCTCCCTCTCAACTATTCTCCTCCATCTAGTTGGCTGCATCTACTAGTCTCTCTGTGATAAGTATAGACATGTGCAAGCGAGCACTTAATATTCAGGCATGGGGTCTGAAATCAGTCTAATAATTCTGTAAATGTATATTTCAACATGAAACTGTTGTTAACCTGCAGAGAAATCTGCACTGTTGTAACTAGCAAATTTGCAGTGGGTGCAACTGGACATTACATTGTACAGCACTGTATGATGATAGAACTCATGGCAGGAAAGAAGTGTTCTATCTTTATGGATGCTTCAGTGACATAAGGCTCCCTTTGGTGATAGGGATATGTCTTTGTTAATATAATTATCCTCTTCTAAATCTCATAATGTACTAAACACAAAACTGAATCCTGCTGTTCTTACATGCATCAGATGTAGATTAACTGAGAGGTCTAGGACGAATTTCTGTCATTGTCCCAGCTCCCTTTAGTCCTGCTTCCTCTATATTTGCCTGCTATGGCTATAATGGTCTGCTGAAAACAACTCTGGTTTTCTGGAGTATCTTATGAGGTTGGTCTGAAAAAAAAAAGAGGATATGTACCTCCAGCTGACTGAATGTCTACATCCTTTACTATCATATAACCTGCAAAGAGGGGATAACCCTCTTCAGTGATTCACAGAAAATATGCTTGTTATGTTGTGTGAAAATGACAAGTTACTACTGCATTACTCTTGTACGTATCCATGCTTCAATTTAAGTTAGCAGGATTTTAGTTTAGAAGATGTCAAAATGTGGCTGTCCTCAAATAAGAGAGAATTTTTTTTTTTTCTACTCTGACCAGCAAACCTAAGTCCTGTTCTCCCCGAACATGCTTTTAATTGTTAGATTCCTTGGCCAAACACACACCCTGGCTTTCCTAATTTTATCCTCTCTCCCTGTTTGGAGACTGTCATCATGAAAAGGTTGTGCTTGCAGTATCTTGAGCTCCAGTATTTTTTCCCATTAACTTTGATTCATGTATTTTCCCCCAACATCCTACCTGACTCTACCAGGAAGTGCTCTGAAAGCAGAAGATCTCATCGCTAGTGATCGCTTCTTACCTGCAGCTGCTAGGAGCAGAAAATGATAGAAATATTCTGTGCTGTGTCCTGAAAAATTCTTTCTGAAAATAATTCTCCAGGAACTCAGCTGAAGTAAAAAGAGCTATTTAAGTCAAGTATGAAATACTTGTATCTTCAAAATTATTAAATTATTGGAGAAGAAGTAAAAAGAAGTCAACCTCTAATAATTATTTTTTCTCTTTTCATGTTGGTCTAAGGTCCTACCTTGTTGTGGTAAGGCATTAGCTGTTTTTTTGTTTCTATCTGCTAAACCATGGGAATGCAGCGTTCAGATCACAGCTAACCCTTGCAGGAGGTTAACCTCTGCGGCGAAGAAAGCACAAACGCCAATATGGTGATGCTATCTGTTCAATTTATTAACTGCGCAATTGCTTTCTGTACATCGCGAGATCTTTAGTTCCCTGTTCTTTCCGTGCACCATGAGATCTTTTCATGTGCCTCTGTTTTTCCCGTACATCGCGAGATCTTCCGAGCGCCTCCCCCTACACTACCTTTCCCTTTCTTTTACTTACATGAGGGTCTTCTAGGTCATTGCAGCTCCCAGATCAAGGATTGTCAAAGTAATTACAAATTTTAATTCTGGTTTGTTATTCACAGGGAGAGGAAAGAAATAAAAGAAAATAAAAATTCAAGCAAACGGATCAAGACTTTTTCAGGAAAGCTTTATGACAACATCATGCCCAACAAACAGAAAAAAACCCTTCAATTATCAAGAAATAAGCCATAGGGCAGAGAATCTTTATGTCAACTCAAAATTCTTTTGAGCAAAGATACGCTCTGTTACTTGAGAAATTATAATTATTTAATAGAGTCTACCTAACAGCTGTGTAAGAACCTTCTTAACATTATTGTTCACTAGTTGATAGCTAAATGCATCCCTAAAGTAATCTCGTCAAGGTGAAATAAGTTGCTTTTTTGTTGTTGTTGTTGTTTTTTTTTTTCTTCTTCTTCTTAATTTTGTAGCTGAGGGGACAAGTATTTCTACTAAATAAAAATAAATTACCCCCTAAAATAAATATATATCTTTCAAACATATTACAATAACAGTCTGATAATGCGATTCTTCTGATAGATTAATAAAAACCTTATTTTACTTTTTTTATTAGCCTAGTAATTGGAAGCCTCAGCTAATACTACCATAAGCTCATGCCAAGCATCATTTGAACTATGGGTTGAATTGAACAAAAAAAATATAAGCTAAGTTCAGTAACTTCATGAGCAGTACATGCTCTGGGTTACATCTTTGTTTAATCATTCATTAAAGAATGAGCCTACATTTCACCCTACTTCTTGACCAGAAAAAAATTTCAGCAATGTGAGCAGGATAAGCGGGTGATAAAAATTATTTAAGTCATCACTGATAAGTGTTAAATGACTACCCCAAAATACAAGGGGAAGGTAACAGGAAAAGAGGTACCCTGCTTCAAAAGAAATAGCACCTGCCCTGTGATACCTTAGGGAAACAGATCATAATTACTCCCAGTTCCATTTATTGTTCTATGTTCTGTATAGAGGGGACAACCTCTGCTCTTAAGGGCTTTGATTGCCTTAATCTTGCCAAAAAGAGTTTTACATTTGTTTCCATTGTGATTAGGGGTATACATAGAGAGAAATATGAAGCAAAGTAACATTCTGATATATGAAAAAAAAAAAATCATAAATTTATTTCTATTGGAGGTTATATTTGATTCATATTTAATTATTATTTTAAAGCTAGTTTGGTATTCCTGAGGAGCTAACACATAATTTTTGGTAACAAAATTTCTATGGAGGAAAAACTTCTCTCATGATACTTCTTTCCCATATTGTTAGAGAGGAATAATAAAAATAAGTTTATGGTACTCTAAATTCTGCTGAGAAATAGGCCTGGGTCTGTTTGCGTGTTTGTGTAATATGTGGCTTAAAAAATGGTTAGAATTTTTCTTCTCCGTTTTGTTGTTTCTGAAGAAATCTTCACAGAATAAAATTAAAAGAAACACAAAAAAGTCAGGAAGGCTTGAAAAATTCAGATACAGATCTCCACTGTGGAAAAACTAAATAATTAAAAACCATTCTTGGACACAATGAAGCACAAATATTTTTTAAAATTTACTTTTTGTTGAACTAATTAAATTTCTCACTGAAGTATTGTAATAATTCATAAAAATAAATAATGTAGTTAAGATTGTTCCTGTTTAAAAATGTACTTAATTTTTAAAATCAATCCAAAGTCTTTGAATGCTGCCATGTGCATTAGCTTTTACTGTCAGACAATACATCAAAGAATACATAAAATAACAAGCAAACAACTGACTCTTTGGTGCTGACAACAAGAACCTTTTATAAACATGTTAATGATGGAGATAGTGTTTTTCACTCAGTATGCACTGAGACATTATGAATTTAGGGCCCCAAACTGAAATACATTTTCCTCCAGAAAGCACAATCATTTAAACAACCATTTATATGTTACCTGGTGTGTTGACACTTTATCATGAGTTTCTTCAGAGCCAACATATCTTAATTTTCAGCTAATAAATAATGCACAAATGAAAGAAAATAATACATACACACACAAGCAAAACCATACATCCACATATATTTATTTTTTTAATGGAATACTATCTTTATTGAATGCTGAGGTTGCTTAGGTGATGCACAAGGACTCACAGAATCAGAAACAGACATTTATTAATCTTATTTTCATTTACTAATATAATCCACTTATTAAGGATAATAGCTTTCTGTATTTAGAAATACTTCAATATGTCATTTGTATATATATTTTAAATTGTATTGTATGATTATTTCTCCTAGTTGCAGGAATAAAGTGGATTTTGAAACATGTATCATTAATATATATAAATTTGCCCAAGTAGAAAATATTGTCTCTATTTGTAGTGATGTAATATTTAATATACAAGTAACATTGATAAAAATTATGAAGTAGTCAGCCATCTGACTCTAATCTTAGAAGTCATTTGTTCATTCTGAAGGAGTCATGAAGGATTGCTAGATTGTAAATGAGGAATAAGAATCCTCCCAAGAGGAAGGGTTCCTTGATGAAAAAGATCTAGAGAAAAGAATGTCACAATCCTAAAATAGATGCACCATATTTGTCTCTGGAGGAGTCTTCCTTTCTCCATTGAATATAGAGTAATCTAAAAAATAAACTCCAATTAAAGTCCTAACAGAAGATTGAAACTGGACGAAATTTTTTTTTCCAGAACAGATCCAGACAGTGTTTCCTTTTTAATCTGTTTTCCTTATTACTTCATAGCACAAATAATTTTGAAAGACATGTAAGTAACGACACACCCATTGACAGAAGACCAAGCAACATTGTAAGCCTGCTATAAAGGCACCAGCTTGACAGTACCGGGGAAACAGCCTAAGATCTCTCAAAATTTCTACAAGTATTTTATGTGTTAAATGTGGTTGCAGCCTGACGTCAGCATACATACAATGAACTCACTCTTCTATTATCCAGAATTTAGATCTAATAAAATCATGAGCAAATACACAGACACATATTCTTATGTGTGCATGCATGCGTGTGTACACATAAAGTCACTTGTTTAACCGGCTTTAGGAACTGGTTGTTCATTACCTCTTCTAGGGTTTTGCAGGTAGAATTAAAGTAGCTTGGTTTTCACTCTATTTTACACAGTATTTAAAAACAAAACAAAACAAAACAAACAAACAACAGACAAACAAACAAACAAAACACATTAGGCAGCTGTGGAGGAAGTAATCTTTAAATCCATGGAACAGCTTGTCTAGAGTCCAGGCAAAGTAAGTATCAAATTTACTGAAGGAATGTTGCACAAATATGAGATCAGATTTAAAAAAACATTCTTCTGAGATGAAAATAACACTTGAAACATGGTAAGGAGTATGGGAGAGCTGAGCACGCACACGACCAATGTGATCAAGCAATGCCCGTTTATTACAACTAAGAAAGCCCTTCTATAATGTTCTCCCGCACAGGTGAGTAACATGCAGTACAAGTCCTCAAGACTGGACAGTTAACTTAGCCCGCACTTTAAACCTTCTTATGATTGGATAAAAGGTGCCACATCAGCCTTGCCAGGCTTCCTGCCTTGTGGAACTTCCTCTTCCATCCCAACCCCTTTGGGGGTTGTTTGTCTCGTAGAGTTTCTCCCCCCTCATTCTGGGTCACGTCCTTATCGCATTCTTGCTCGGCTGAGGCTCTTATCAGTCTTGTTCTCAGGCAGGATTGCTCACATGGCCATTCTCTCGCAGAAAGTCCTCTAGAATCCCAACAAAGGAGGTACTCTAAGAATCTGTGAAAGCTTCTCTAATTCCCAACTTTCCCTATTTTCTAACCTTTTCATTTTCACCTCCTCTCAAAACATCTTTCTCTCTCCCTAAGTATCTTGT
Source organism: Athene cunicularia (assembly GCF_003259725.1). NCBI lineage: Eukaryota > Metazoa > Chordata > Aves > Strigiformes > Strigidae > Athene > Athene cunicularia. Next base: position 22,539,842 of record NW_020799098.1, read on the forward strand.
TTTGTTTTGTTTTGTTTTTTTTCTTTCTTCTTCCTTCTAGATAGTCTTCTGAGTGTTCTCTCCTTGGCTGTGTATTTTGCCCTGCTGCTTCTTTTGAAGTCAGTGGCAAATCTCTTATTGATTTCAGAGAAAGATCAGCTTTCACTCCTTTGCTTCTCTCCATTTTACCATCTCTAATAGCTGGTAGCAAAATCCCACTGACTGTGGCTCTGATCTCTGAAGTGCTGCTACACAGTACTTTTGAGTTTTGATCCCAGTCAGATCATTTTTTTGACAGCTAGAACTGTATCAAAATAGAAGCTCTACTGTGCTGAAACAAACAGGGATATTAAGCTATGTTTTATTCTTTTCAGCTAGTGCTGTGTTAAGATTTCTTGTGTCATGTGATTTCTCTTTCTCAACAATTTATCTTCTTTCAGTCATCATGCTCATGGAGTTCATTAATTCCACCCACTCAGTAAGGCAAGCTGAAAAAAGTCAGAGTAAAGCAGAAAGACGTATTTCTTAGTTTAGCTCATGGAATTTTTTTTCCCCAGCTATTTCAATATAATGTAGGTGAAGAATTTTGCAATATTTATATTGATATGACATATCACTAGAAGATATAAAAGCCAACACTGTTACTTGCAATGATTCGTTTTCTTGTCTCAAAATAGTAGACATATCAGGATACTATGTTCTCATGTTGTCCTTGATATATTTCTTAATATATTTGTTTTTAATTTACTTATTGCAAGGAAAATCTTTATCATAATTAAACATTTTCCCTTAGCTTAAACACAGATGGATAAGTTTGGTCTTAAGCATAGGACCTGAAAATCTTACATTTAATCCAAAATTAGATTTTGTTTGCTTGTATGTCTATGTCTAGATCCGTGTGTGTATAGGTACATATAAATTTACACAGATGTATGCATACACAGATGTAAGTCAGAGAGATAGACCATGAAAAAGTGGTACTGTGTGTCTTAAATGAGAATACCTGCAGTTAGAACATAATTTGAAAGTTTGTGGTGATCCTGGGACTTACCAACAACTAAACATTCATGAAAGCATGGTTTAATGGCTTCAAGTAGCAGACAAGATTTCTTTCATGGTATTACTATACAGTGTCTGCAATAAAAATGATCTCTAGGTTGAGGAAGTAGGAAAGATTTTTTTTTTTTTTGATGCCTCCTAAAATCTTACTACGTCAAGAGGAACCACTTATGTGAGCACTTGAAACCTTATAATTGTGTTTTTATTATCACGTTGGATGAAGCTTCCTATACCAATTTACCAAGATTCAACTGGCATAATTCTGTGTTTCTTTTCTGTGTGGAAAAACTGTGAATGAGTCAAACATGAGATAGAAAAACACAGCAAAAAGAACAAAAAGGAGAGAGATGGATATTCCAATTAATAATACAGACATACCTTTACAAAAGCGACTGGTGGGTGTTTTGTGTTCATTATCTTAGCATGCTTTAAGTCACTTCTGAATTTTTAATAATTTTTAATGATTGTTCATTAAAAATAATTTTTCTGGTAGTACTTAAAATTGTGTAAACATACATAGCACCCCCCTCCCAATAAATTTTTAAAGAAAATTCTGTTTTCCTCTAAAGATGCAATTTTTTGATGACAGAAAAAAAAAAACACAAAAAACCAAAAAAAACCACAACCAAACCAACAACAACAAAAAAAACCCACACCAAAACCACAACATATTAATAATTTGTGAGAATGTTGTTTTTTTTTTTTTCTTCTTAAAATAGATTAGTAAAAATTTTAAAAATTCTAAGAGAAAGAATACAGAATGGATTTAGCAATAGTAATCTTGACTTAGTTCTCCAACATATTTGCAACAAAACTTGTGGGTAGGAATAACCACTTGGAATTTCTAACTAATTCATAAGGAAAGCTTTCTTTTGTATCGAAAGTTATTTGGAAACTAACCCAACTTTCCGTTAACATTACATATAATAAACTCTGAACAATCTAACTAATTTTGCAAACTCTGTAAAAATCATAAAAAATGTTGAAACCTATGTAAATGTTCAGAAACCACAAGCATCATTACTTTTACACTGACATGTTAATGGCATTGTGCTAACCTATCATTATGGAATGGGAATCATATTGCATTAGCTTACTAGGTATTCAACAGCAGTTTCCATGCTACAATTATCAACCACTACAATTCTTTTTTAATTATAACATAAAAGTATTATCTTGCTTTATATATCACATATAAATCACTTAAATTACACTTGATGACACAAATTGAAACTCCAATACATTATATTAAAGATTAACCCACTAATGACAAAGCCACTTAGCATACCTTTTCTAGGACTATTTGATCACACATTTTGAGCACTGCTTTGTCCCAGAAGTGATTTACTGGGTTTTGAGTATTAATTATGATATCAAAAGCATCAAGTTAAGCCTAAGACTCTGAGAGAGTTTAAAGCACTCCTGTTAACTTCATATTACAAAGGAACTACCGAAGAGAGGGGAATATGGCTACTATAAGAATTACTGTCAGAGCCTGATTGCTGTCTCCCAGTAGTCAGAGGTCAGCAGGAGGGACAAAAAGACACAAGAAAAGTGATTTGAATTATCTCCCTCTACTCCTACTGCTATGCATTTAATCAAATGACAATTCTCCATGTCTTACTATGTTACCTGAATGCAACAGAGCTTCTGCATCTTATTCCATGAGACTGTTCTTATGCTTTCTAGTTATATTATGTGCACGATGTCAAAGATTTCATTTTGCTGTACCCAAAATATACCTATAGACTGTCTTGCTTTTCTTAAATTTAAACCCATCAACTCGTATCTCTTAACTGTTCATTATCTCTCTATAAATTCAAATTGCCCAAACTTTTGGTGTTCAAATGCAGAGCCAATGTTTGGAAAATTAAATAGGACATATTGCATTTTTCACAATGAAACGTATTTTATTACCTTGTATGGCTATTATTTGTAGAAATAATAGAGAAAGGAAAACTGCTTTGTAAACAAAAATATTTTTTTATTCAGTCTTAAAAGAAGATAACATAGCAGTATGGAGGATAGAAAATGGATCTTGCTAAATTGGTTTTAATTTTTTGTTTTGATGTTTTTATTTTAATGATATAACAGGGTTGGCAGCCAAAGTCATGTTGAAAATTTTATACAGACTGTAAGAACGCATGACACAAAATCAACGTATAAATTAAATATATCGGAAAATATTTCATTAACATGCATTTTTCACTGAATTAATGTCTCTTATACAGCCATGCATTGCTATGTAATATTATATGGACACACATCTTAATTTTTTCAAATAAAATTGACATTTAAAATATATTCTTACATTACAATAGCTTTTTTTAACAATCCAGAACTAAGAATAAATTGTGTCCTTATTGCGGTGCAAGTGACACTGCCACTGGAGCTCTGTGACTGTTTCTCCTCAATTTGAGAATAATGTCAGTGTATTATAAATACAAGAAACACAAACAGTATTTAAAAGTTGAGGCTCAATTAATTAATTTTATTTATCTTAACAAAGTAGTAGTTGAAAGGTAGATTAAGCAATGTAGATTGATAAAATAAATTTGAACTTTCTTTTATTTGTGTCAAAAGTACAACAAAATCCAGTGTCTAGAAGATGAAATGCAGCAAATTCAGCTGAAAGATGAGTTTACTGTAAGATTAAATTTGGACCAACTTATGGAAGGATGTAACAGTATCTTTAGCAAAGGAATCTTTTAACTATGATTTCATTTTTTTAATAAGCATGAAATCAAAAGCAAATTGGAATTTATCCAGTGAAGTCTAAAGATCTGGGATATTCAGAACAGCATATTAAATAAGCATTTCTTCTAGCTTTTTTAATTAATGGAGTATGAAGCCAATGCTGATAAATACTAACAATTTATTGACAGCTAGTTTCATCTTTGATCCTAACTGAATTCAATTTCTTGTCAAATGATACATGAAAGAGTGTCTATATCTTCAGATGGCTTCATTATGCATGGATTTTATGAGTGTATCACTAATAATTCTGTTTGGTTTTTTTTTTTTCAAGACTAGGAAAGAAGATTCAGTTGTTCTTCTTTTAAGATCAACAAAATACAATTGCTCACTTATTGATTCTTCACCACGTTCTGTCTTTAGGGATATTGTCTTTACTGGCAAAGTATTAGCAAGCTAAAAAGGGCTGGTAACTTCAAGAAAGGTTTGGTTTTGAAGCCTCTGGAAGCCAACCCAAGACAGTTCCTTCATGTTCTATATGCCTATACTATGTGCCAACATTAGGAAATAGTTCTGTCAGGAAGAAATGGTTTAGCTTCTGAGTTCCTATAATGTCACTAATTGTTGTCTGACAAGAATGTGTCAGTGGTACTCCTTGTACCATTTCTGCTGTTGTTTCGAGCTTCTCTGAGTATTTGGGGTTTTTTAATGAAATAATTCATTGTCTTGAATTTCACATTATGAGTCATGTGTAACATCACTGGAGCTATATATATTCTTTGCTAAAAAGATTATTCTCTTTTTAAAAACAAAAACACCCACCAATATTGTTAAATACATAGGTTGTTATTATTATGTTAGCAAAATATAGGCAACATTTTTAAGAATCAGGAATATAGCATATGTCCAAGCCTACCAGTGTAATCTAAGCAAAAAATGTTATTCTGTCCTAAGAATCAAGACAATAGCCGAACTCTGGTACTTTTGTAACTAAAACTTGACCCTGGCCCCTTCTGAACTGATTTACAACACGTTGCTTTTTGTTATTTACCCTTGACTTTTGTTGCTTCCACTACTTGGGTCATGAAATTCAACTTCATTTGCCTATAGGGAAGTCCTATCTCCAATGTATGGAAATCTGTCTAAATAACTTTCTGTTACAAGCAGGAAATTTCTTTTTTAGAATTTTAGGTAACAACTTACTCCTTTTCTCTCAAGATACTCTGACCTTGACTTTCAACACATGATTTCTTAGCATTCAGTTGGGGTCAGTGAGGCATAAAATTATATGCTCAAACAGGAAAATGATTCTAATGAAAATCAAAATAAAGGATCATTGCTCTGTATTTGTGCGTAGGAAATATAGTTTACATGTCATGTTTTCTGCAAGTTATGACTTTTTATAAATTCAGGGAGAAGGATCTGAATTACTCTCTAATACACTATATATTAAAAAAAATCAGTGCATGATTGCCTCTGTTCTACAAAAACAGCTTTTAAAAATATTTTGTCTTATTTTGCTTTCAGATATGTTATTTCAGAATAAGAAAAAAACTTAGAATAAGAATGTACTGAGTTTAAATAAGTTTTAGTGTGGGGTGTTTCAGGGGTTGCTCTGTGAGGAGGAACAGGGGCTGCCCTGTGCCAGACACAGCTGGTTCCAGAGGGCTCCAGCTGGCTCCAGTGGCCCCACTGAAGGACAACTGAGTCCATCAGCCAAGTTGGTGGCACCTCAGTGAAAATATATTAAAGAAAGTGTAAAAACCACTGTGCAGCAGCTGTGAGAGAGAGGAATGAGAAAAAAAATGTGAGAAAAACCCTGCAGACACACAGGTGAAGTCCATGAAGAAGGAGGGTGAGGAGGTACTCCAGGCACCAGAGAAGAGATTCTTCTGCAGCTTGTGGAGAGAGACATGGTGAAGCAGCTTGTCCCTGCAACCCATGGATAGAACAATGCTGGAGCAGATATCCACACTGCAGCCCATGGAGGACCCCACTTTAGAGCTGTTTGTGAAGGACTGTATCCCTTGGGAGGGACCTCATGTGGAGCAGGGTAACAGCGGGGACGAACTGTTATGAACTGACTGCAGCTCACCATTCACCATCTCCCCTTGGGAGCTGGTTGGTAATGGTCACAGTACGTCTGTATATACAAAGCAAGTATGCAGATCACTATCTCATCACACAACAGTCTTCCAGCTGCACCACTGCAGTCAGGCAGTTAATATTGGACAAACCAGTCAGCTATCCTTCCTTCTTAAAGGGACTAGTATGTAGTGTACTGAGTGTAGAATGCAAGGGATTCCTAGACAGTCACAGAATAGGTGTTACTTTTTTGGTAACATAGAGAAAAAAAAAAAAACCACCACAGGTCTAGCATAGTTAGGACTGTTCTGTACCTGAGTTTCTAAGGATAATGGACAGCTAAAGACTTTAAGGCTATGTAGCTTGTCACAGTCTCGGACAGAGTACAGACTTAGATGGACCTTTAGAAAAACCCTGTATACTTGGTTTTATGTTTCAAATGTGTTTAGATTTCTCTTCTACTACTGCCACAGTCAGGGTAAAAAAAAATGGAATAAATGAAGTCTGTAGACTTCAGCTGTTTGGGCGATTATGTTTAAAGTGCCAGATGTTTTGGGGTTTTTTTTAGCAAAATTTCTTTGGAACCTTATTGGTTAGGTTGTCAGAACTGAAAATTAACGTAAGGCAACAGTAGTCAATTGTTCAGTTCTTAGCTGTTATATATATCATGCTTAAATTTTTCTACATGGGTTTTAGGAAATAATTTATATTCAGATGCCATTATATGACATATATTAGACTAATATACACAGTTGTAAAGAACCTAACATGAGGTACTTTATGTTTTACTTCTATCCTTGCAGCCCTATTAAAACCACTAATATTCATTTTGAAGAGGACATTTCACCAGGTTTCAGCTCAAAAAAATATTAATATTGTGGAAACAATATCTGGAAGCTAATTCTATTGTATTAAGTGAGCTGCTTCTTAAAAGAGCACGCAGCAAATATTTCCATTGAAATCAATCAAGTGCATGGACATGTATTTGTGGGAAAAAATAATTCAGTATTTGCAAGTCAAAATGAAGTAAAATTTATTTACGGCTTAATTTTATCATTTATTCCCATATCAGGAAGCTCAGTCATTATTTATAACTTATGTAATTGTTCATTTATACATGCCTGTATTGTGCTTCTGGTATTACATTCTATTTAATCTTCTATATCGTGATATAAGGTCATTCTGCAGGCTCCTGAACTTCTGAGGATACCTTCCACACTCAATGTCTATTTATAATTTTGCCTGGTTAAAATTAGTGTAAGGAAATTCACTACTTAGTTCTAGAGGTATAACTAAATCCAGTTTGTAGCCGATTCAAAATTGAAACAATAGAATTTCGATATATCATTATATACAGTTTTGCTTCTTATGTATAGGTGAAGGAAAAAGAATGCAGGTATAATGCATAATTTCTACTCTTCTCTTAGTTGTCTCTGAACCAGCAAGTTTCATCCTTTAATCAAGTAAGAGAATAGAAAATTGTTACTACTCACACAGAAAAAAAAAAAAAAAAAAAAAAAA
>NW_020799098.1:22547229-22594128 GCF_003259725.1 Athene cunicularia
AAAAAAAAAAAAAAAAAAAAAAAAAAAAAAAAAAGTGTGGTGTTTTTTTCTTTTTTGTTTTGGCCTAGAAGCCAAGGTCATAAAAAAGTATTATGCTTGTAGACTTGCAGACAGCTGATCTGAAGAAAATAGGATACTCCTGTCAAAGGCACATTTAACTATAGCCCCAGAGATGAAAGGCAAGTGACTAATCATCTGAGTTCATTGTCTGAACTCTTTTTTTTTTAACAATTTAAAGAGAAGCTGCACAGCATAAATGTTATATTAAGAATGAAGGTCAGTTGGAATATTGTTATACCAACACTTATAAAGAAAACAACTCCGGTGTATTTTAAAAAATCAAAGATACTTTTATTCAGTCACTAATAAAATATGTTAAAGTGCTGTTAGTAGCAGATTTAAAGTGACTTTCACTTGTGATGATTAAACCCAACAGGCATGTTTGTTTTACAAAAGGTATCTAACTCATTTTGTGTATAATACACGGAGACACACAAAGCATTTGCTATCACAGACAAGGAAATGCAAGAGCTTTTGTATCTTTCACGTAACAGATCACCTTTAGGAGATCTTTATAATGGAAGGTTTCATCTGACTGACCGAACCTATTAAAGTGAGGTCTCAGACTGATGTTAGCTGTTGTTCTTCTCCAGCTTTGAGACATTCCAATGGTAATACTGAATTAGATTAGTACACACAGGAAAGTTGTTAAAAAAAAAAAAAAAAAAAGGAGGTTGATTTTGAGCAAATAGCTCTTAACTCACCCTTTCTTTTTACTGTGTCCCTACTGAACAGAGATATGTAAGTAAGGTTCAGTTTCATCTATTCACCTCAGAGACACAAGAGGACAGGTACTTTTTTGCTGTTTAGTTTCTGCAAGAGTAATAAAACCCTATTACTTAAGAGCAGTGGTGGTAGCACAGAAAGTTATAGACTCAATAAATTTAGCAAACAAATAAAATGACTTTCTGAAAAGAGTTCTCAGGAGTAATTCTGTACTATTATGTCTATGTAATTTGCTGTCCTGAGCTTGTGCCTTTCAGTGCTTGTCTACAAACCATGTTTCATGTCCAGTGTGTGCATTATGGAGCACTCTGTCAGATTATGCCTCTTTATGGATTTTTACTTCTAACCAGAAGTGTGTATGATAAAACAGAAGCGTGTATATTAAGTGAAGATTTGCATTTTACATGGACTAACTAAAATCATTGTTCTGCTGACCAAGCATGCCACTTAAACTCCAAAATAAAAATAAACAGACACCAAAATAAAAAGAGTAGGCTTATTTTACTGTTAATAATTAAGGGATATAACTAAGTAATACAGAAAATAAGTAATAGAAAATTACAGAATAGTACACTTAGTTATTACAAGATATATATTTAATTATAGAAAATAAGAATAAGCAAGGTAATGCAGCTACTCATTACCCCATTACACAATGGGGAGAATAGTGATTAAGAAATAGTTATCACCACTTGCACACATTACCAATATCTGGATCCACACTCAGTGGGGAACCCTCGCTGCAGCGAGGATTTGTAGTACCTTTCCCTGAAAATGGGAAGTCACACATGATGCATCCAAGGTCACAGCAAGCCAGTCCAGCCTTATATACCAAAAATCAACAAGTCAGAATGACTTGCACTCATTTTGAGCAGAAGCATCTGTTTTCATCCTCCTGTTGAATGCCAGGGCTCAGGGGCAAGAACTAAGGGAGTTTATAAAAAGGCCAAACACTTGGGCTCCCATCCTTGAACAAGGCTAAACAAGGGAAGTTGGATACACATTATCACAACATTCCATCCTCACTACTGATTACATCTTGTGTAACCTGCATCTTTCACTAGTGAGTATACATATTTTGTTAATAATCAGATAATTGATGAACACTAGTGGTAATACAGATTCTACTAATTAGTAGATACTAATAATGGATTACATATGGTTGTGAGGTTCATCTAGAGATCAACTTTGTTTCAGGGCCTATTATCCCGGCCCTAACATTACAATCATGTAATTTAATTATTAAAGACATATGCTAAATAATTTCTCAGATTTTAATGGCAGATATTCTATAGCCTTATTCTTGAGATACACATGTGTACTAATACAAGTTTCAGTGTTCAGAGTGGGGATTCATGTCCACTGTAGTACATTAATCTCTTAGCTGCCGCAGGTGTGCTCATCTGTTTCAGAGGCATATGTGTTTAGTCACTAGTTGTTTGGTGAAAGTAAATGAGATTGTTAAGACTGTTTCTGGATTCTACTCTTAACTGCTGTGCATTAATTCTATTAACACACTGGTTGAAAAACTTTGTGCCAGAATGAATACGAAGCACAAATGAAATATAGTTCTGCAGTTCATTAAATAGGTGATAAAAAGGCAGACTCTGTAGTAGGCACTAACAGTGAGACAAGAGGTAAACAACATTTGTCTTGGCAGAGTAGTAGCTGATACTGCAATCTTTATAGTCTTTACAGTTTATCATGATAAAATTTGTCATACAGATCTCAAAAATCAAGGCTACCTTTACAAAACTTGAGACACAGAAAAGGTATTCTTATAATGTGTGAAGTCTGATACTAGTCTCCATGCTTACATAATCTCATATTGCTCCAAACACTCTCACTAACTTTAAATTACAAGAAACAAACTAACCCTCCAACCAACTCCTGGATCACTTCAACCCAACATTTAGGACAGTGTGTAACACACGGTCTGTGACCAACTAATGTGCTGTATGCAAATTCCCTGACAAATGACAGGTGACAAACCTGTCATGCTTAAGAAATTCACAAGTTTGTGTTACTCAGCCTTGCACACATAATAAAGCCATGATTCCTGACCAGGAGTAGGAGTACCTAGTCAGGTGACTCCTGAGATGCAGAAAACAGCCTAAAGTCTCTATGAAATGCTCTGGTAGGCTACATCTATCCTGGAGACTGCTGGCTGTCACACTTCACATTTTGTAATGAGGAAAAGAGCACACAATTTTAACAGGAATTCCAGAACTTGATAGTGTAATAAAAATCTTAACAACCCAAATAAAACATAACATTTATTACAGTTAGTCTGGTACAGCGACATCCACAATCCAAATTATCCAATCAATGCAAAATAATATATTAATAATAATTCAGTTAAAAACTGTTACACAAAAAATTCCTACTCAATCCCTTTTCTTGATCTTATGCTTGTTGTCCAGATACACAGCACCAGTACTACTCAGGAAGAAAAGTTGAGGTATTACATAAAGGAGTCAGCATCTCAAATTCTTCACCAGGATGAGTATGATGTTGATGGTGGAATTTTCTTTTCCCTCAGTCCAAGATTCACTTGGGAAGATTTGTATGTCCCTTCTAACACAATTTTACACCTTGCTTTTTTCTTCATCGGTCTACAGGTCCATATTACCACTGAAGTTACTATGTAAGGTATAGTTTAGTGTTAGATACTTTCTCTTAGATCATTGTGTTACCCTTAAAAGCCACTTGGTCTTGATCTCATCTCTTTAAATAATTGCTAATGTCATCTAATAGCATCCTTTACCCCTTCGATTACCATGCTATGCCTTACTATGTTGCACTGCATCCTCCATCTCCCCTTTCAAGGGGCAGCACTGTGCACCCTGATTTACAAACCTACTCCTGCTATAGGCTAAATATGCATATACTCAAGAACAGAAGGAATATCCTTTCAAATTTTGAAGTATTTAAGTGAAAAATATGATCTCATCAGCCCTCCAATAGGACTGTTCTTGAGGTTCTAGATCTAACACATTAAATATTTACATTAGCATTTCTGATTTTTAGTATATATATTAAAGTGACAGTGCTCTCATATCAATTATTGATAGCCTAGCATGTGAAGTATTCTGTGATCTTTGTAGCTGTACAGGCTAAGATAGGGAAATAGCTTTTGTGCACCTGCTGTACAGAAGGAAACAAACTGATAAATAACCAGTTTATAATGTTCAGTGAAGTGTCAGACAAAAATCAGAGCAGGTCAAATAATTTTATCCAAATATTTATCTTTTTTTCCTCAAAGGAAAGAAATACCATTTCTACACCCTTGCTTCAAAAAAAAGATGAAAAAGGAGGGAAAGAGGGGAGAGGATTTTCCAATCCAGCCATGGCTGAAGTTAAAAAACTTTCTTCCTGCAGCCGTGGTGATGTCATGCCATGAGAAATACTTAGCACTACTGAGAAAAGCATATTGCCCTGCTATGTACGTCCTTCTTTAAGTAAGACAAATTGTAAAGCTACAGTCTAGCTCAGTCCAGAAATTTGCATGTTCTTATGCGCTTGGGAATGTAGTTACTAATAAAATCATACAGGGAAAAAAAAACACAAACTATTTTAAAAAGTGGAGGGTGAAGCAAGAGAACAACAAAATACCTAAGAAGACAAAGAAAGAAGCTGAAATCAAAAGACTAAATAATTTTGCATTTGAATACCCGCTTTGAAATGTAATGACTTGCTACAAAAGGTAACATCTGGTTCTGTACAAAAACAGATTAATGTGCATCCCTTGATATCTTCAGAGCAGGTGTAACAAAATTAAAAAGAAACATCAAGGCCAAATTCTTTTTGGTTGGTATTGAGTTGTGCCTGAAACTCGAATTAGGTCTGCTTGACAGGTAATGAATTCCTGATGCTGTCTGAAAACATAAAATAAGATATTAGTTTTAGTATAATTATTTAAGGTTCTCAATAGTATTGGAGGAATCCTTACTTGCACATCACCTGCTATTTCCATTTTGACCTGCCATTCATTAACCTTTGTTTCACAAGTTCAGTGGAGCTAACATTTATTTCTGGGGAAGTAAAAGAGGGAGGGAAGTGCTAGAGAAACACACATTAGCAAGTCACTGAGATAGTTTATGTCAAATGTTAATAAAAACCAAGATTATTTTTTAGGATAAATGTCTCAAAGTAGTCATTGTTGCGATTTTTGTGAAGACCTGCCTTAAGCACATGCTCATCATTCATGGTGATCTCCCACCAGCTGCTGTTACTATGATCCATCTTGCAGATAACTAGCCCATGAAGAAGATGACTAGTTAGCAAATAGAGAAATACTTTTGAATACACTTGGTAAAATTGGGAGCTAGGAGAGGGAGACTGACTGTCTTTTGCCTTTGTTATTTTCAGAAGAAAGAGGAAAAAAACGTTACTTTTTACAGACTTACAATCACCTGTATAGAGGTTGAAAAGTTCATTGCAGTGTTCTTTTTATCTTTTTAGGAATGAATACTTGTGGCAATAACATAGCATAAGGTATTGCAAGAAACTATAAAGAAAGTCAATATTATAATTGAAAGGGAAGAGACTTTGCAGGGAACCAATATATGAGATGTAAGGTTTTAAATTATTAGTGCTTGAAGCATAGAAGTGATGCTGATCTGCAGACAGGCCTCCAGTTGAACAGTACATTCCTCAGAAAGTAATGGAAACAAGAACTGAGTACCTGAGAGAGAATGAACATGCTGAACTTGTGCTTTTATTCTATGTCACCTAACCCTCAAACAACTGTTATTGCTTTATTTTCACCTCATGCTCTGTCTCACAGGTTAAAAAACCAAGACAGGTATGTTCCTATGGATGGCTGCCAGAAGTTGTGCTTGTAGTCATCACTGCTTTCTAAAGCTGATCCCAATCCATCTGAAATGACATGCCAAATCACACATTGCATCATTTTTATATCTGCAAAATTGCTGTGTAAATGTCGCACAAGTTGAAATTGCCACTTGAGAAACTAATGCCTATAAACACAACATTCATTAAATAATTTTTGTGAATAGATATAACTACTGTGTCTTCAGGTCACTAGGTAAATCCGCTTGGGACAAAAAAAAAAAAAACAAAAACAGACATCAATTTGTTAAGGAGGGTGAATTAAATTCATACAGCTCATGGAAAGATATCATAACAAACAGAAGATAGAGCCACATTAATTATCTGAGTTGTTTAATTCCTTTCATTTTCTAGTAATTCTCCAGCAAAGAGTAATAAAAGTAAATTAAAATATTTAAACTAATTTTTAAAAGCATATTTCTTTGAATTTTTTCCTCGTAGTAATTTTTTTTTCAGCTGGTCAGAATTCAGCACTGTGTACTGAACACTTATCTATACAGAAAGTATAGATAGAATATCCAGTCTACCTGTTCAATACCTCATTTACCTCTTAAAGCTGATATTTGTTCTTTTTCAAAGTTACAAGTACTTTAACAAATAACATAATTGTGAAGCTCAACACTTGTGAATAATTTTCCATTCAACTTTTAATCTCCTTTATTAGGTAATAGAAATGTAAAGAACAAATAAAGGACAGACAGAGGTGACTTTGAATTCAGTTCCCATCTGCAATTCATGCCGATATGCATTGAGGTTTTTTAACATTACTAAATTACAGAATTACACTCAGAATTAACATCGTCACAACTACAAGTTGTTGTTGTTGGGTTTTTATTAATGCATTGTGGTGGTTTAGGCCCTGCCAGGACCAGAGACCACATTGCCATTGTCCCTCCCCCAACCTTGGGCCAAGTAGGGCACAAACCTCAAGGTTGAAATAAGGAGAAATTTAATACAACAGTGTAATAAATAACAATCTGAACAACAACAATAGCAATAACAACAATAAACAGTAATAACAATAAACAAGACAAACACTATACAGAGAAATACTGCAGTGAACACAGCCAGCCTGCTGCACATGCTTCCCAGGACCAAAGCCACAAAGGAAAGCTTCCTGCACTGCTGCGCCAGACTTGACATCAGCATGGTATGAATAACCCAGCTGGAGATCCCTTCCCCCTCTCTGCTGGGGAAACTTAACCCTATCCTAGCTGAACCAGAACATAATCCACCCCTTTATTCTATACCATCTGCGTCATGTCCAGCTGCCATTTAGCAGTTAATAAAAAAACAACAATTAACAAAGGCACAGCATAATTCACGGCATGTTCTCACCCACAATCAAGTCCCCCTGTAGTACACATCAGACCTCTCCATTGTCCTGCATCGCCCACCAGGTACACCCAGGTCCCTGAGCAAAAGCAATCCCGTGGATGGGTTTGCCTTTACCTTTGTCTGGGGCAGGACTAAACCAGACCATTTTTCACAGTATATTCCTCATGTACACCACAGGGATTTTATCCCCATCTACAGCACATAGAGGTTTTGACTGAGCCAGGCCAGCTCAACTGGCAGATCCTCGTGTTGACAAGCCAGGTGGCCTTTGCTAGATGCATGTCTCAGTCTGTGAAGGTGCCACCTCCCTGTGCTTAACTTTCTTTTGCTTAATGGCAAAGCCAGCCTTCAGGAAGATTTCAATTATCTTTCCTTTTTTCAAAGACTTCCTTGGCTGTGTCCCCCCATACAATGATGTGTGAGAGACTGAAATGTCCTACGACTGTCTCAAAGCTTGCTTGTGTCTGTGCAAACCTCCAGGAGAAGCTGCTGCGGCCTATGAATTGGCCTGGGGGATGCTGCCCAGAGAAGGGGGAGTGTATTGAAGGATGCACCCCCCACTTCTTTGCAGTTGCATTGTCCGGACTCTTTAGACAAGCCTCAAAGGGGCAGAGGAGTGCTGAGCTGCCCCATCCTGCAGCCGATTGTGGCTCTATTGTGAAGGCCAGACATGAAAACAAGCTATTTTTTTATATAAAATTACATGTATTGTTTAATCTGATTCTTACACATTGGTTTTCCCTACTTAATTTCTACTTATCCTGATTTAAATACAATACTGAAGAGTGAATGAATATAAGGCCAATTTTTTTTCACACAACAGAAAAATGATCTATTTGTTTTCAAATTATGTTTCTTAAAAACCCCAACTTTTTTAAAGCATTTCATCTGATGCAACTGAGGGCTGAGTTTTCAAAAATGACATGTAAAGAGCTGTCATTAAGAATACATAACCCTATTTTTGAAGAAGCAGGTTTTGAATTGACAGTGTTACTATAATCAGAAATAGGTGAATTATGACAATGAAGAAGACCTTGACATAAATGACATTACTGAGATAACACAGAAACATAGGATATCAAGAACTGATACTGCAATATCTGAGTATAAATGTGTATATTTGAAACACATCAGTCAGTGCATTCCTTCTCAAAATATCTGTTCATATAAAATTTGAGTACATAATCTATTGTGCTAAAAATCTCATTTGAAGAATGACATTGTACATATTTATAGAAGTAACTGGTCTGCTCAGGTGAAAAACAGAGTTGAGGGAGATTAAGCAGTAAGCAACTAATAAGTATAATGACATTATAGAAGTAGACACACTAATTAAAAATTACCAGGGGACAGGGTCTAAGAAAGTAAGTATTTCATACCTTAAAAATATCATTTTTCTATGGTACAGAAGACTAAAGACATGATTCAAAGAAGCAGCTGCATTCAAGCCACTAAGTAATAGCTTATGGGTGATATAGACTGATAGTTCAATCAATCAAATTATTGATTGGTTCTACACAGATACACTAATTACCCAAACAGTTAGCATTTGTCAGAAATTAAAAGGTTATATTATTTCACAGCAGATATTCACTTTAACATCCCAAAGGGGACACTCTCCTGAAGAGAAAGGACACTGAAATGTCTCTTTACAAATATACCTTCTGAATTCCAATTAAGGCAGGAAAACGTACTACCAAACAACATATTATGAATGAGTTTTCTAAAAACAAATATTTCCAAAATGTCTTGTATAAGTTCTGATAAATTGCGTACTTACAAAGTTTCCGAGAAAAGGAGTACAGCCTGTTATCTTAAGACAAATTGCTTTTGCTGTGGTTTGGATCAGTCAATTTCTGTTAAGCATCTGCAAATTGCATCTAGGGGTCTAATTCTCTGCCAGTCAGTCTTGTTGCCTGCAACCACATGACAGAAATATGTTTCTTATATAAAGAAGTGGTATTTTCATTCTTAAAGTCTTGACAGTTATGCTGATGAAAAAGATTCTTTGAGCTCTACTGACAGAGCAGAGTAAAAAAAAGATGACATTACAAATATATATAATTTTATTTTTACCATCTCTCTTTATTTGATATTTAAGAAACTGTAGCTTAAACAGAGGGCCTTACATGACACAGCTTGTGTAGGTTGACCTGTTCATGTATAATTAAAAAAGAAGACATTCAGTGTGTGCTGCATCAGTAGGAACTCGAGGACGCCAAAAAAAGTCTCTCCTGCCCCAGGTTCAAAAAGGACCCTCTTTGGGCATGATTTTTTTCCTCATTAATGTCCCTAGAAAACTTTATCATTTCTTACAGCTTTCAGAACAGTACAATCTTTCCCTGAAATTTCTCTATTTGAAAATACATTTACAAGATATCACAATTGTGACAGAAACATGACTTCAGAGAAGGAATTTGTTAAATTCATCCTGATGTAGACTGATAGCATGAGGTCAGCTCCATACCTTGATTATCTGTTTTTCACTCTGATTATGGTCTGAGAAGTGGAGATATGAAGGATGGCTCTTCCAGTTCTGAGATAAGCTTGGAGCTGCTGAAGAGGAGCCACACAATAGATCTTTGCTAAAACGGGAAGTAGTCAGAGCATTTAATCCAAGTAACCTAATAAATACCTAGTAATTACCAGAATAATCACAAGAAAAAGTGAATGTGTTGTCTTATAACACAGCATTCATTTTTGGAAGAGAAGGATATTTGTTTCTTAAACATATATGCCATTCATATAAAGTATTTTTTCCTTGAGACTCACATATGTTTCTGCTATTGTAAGGTTTCAATGGTTACAGATTAATGGAAAAATTATTCTAAATATATTATAGTTTAAAAGAATACATGACATAATACTTCACAGTTGCACAAAAAAAAAAGAGAGAAATCTGGTCTATGAGAAGGGACACTAGATTAGTAAATTCAAAATCATCCTTATGAAAATAGCTATGAAACAAGAATATCACTGTATTGCATAAGACCCTATGTCCAAACATTAAATGAAGTAAACATGGGATCAGTGGAAAAAAACCCAAACAAAAAAACTTAGCTATTTTACTTGTTTAATTAGTGTTCTTAAAGCCCTCCTCAAAAACATGCCATATTCCATGGTTTTGCATCATTAAATCTTTTCCCACCATATATTTGCAGAAGAATTAAACCATATATTTAGGTGTTAGTTCCATATATATTGACACCTTATGGAACTGTTTTGGTCTGTTGATATTTGGCAGAGAAAATATTAAAATGGTATTTTAATACTTTCTGCTCCATTTATACTTGATGTAAAACTCGGTTAGTTGTAGGATATATTTTTGAAGACACATTGATACAGATCTTGAGTTGCTGAGATGCAAGAAGTAAATGTAGAAAAGTGAAGAGAGCAAAGTTTCAAATATTCAGATGGGATGTACTAAAATATTTCGGACATTATTGAAAACATGTCCTGCCACAAATTTTCAGAAATACTAGAAACTTACAAGTTATCCTTGGTAATAACTAAGCAGAAACTGGGTAACAGCAAGAAAAAAAAAAATACATACTTGCAAAGAATCATAACATCTTTCTGTATCATTATAAAAAAGCCAAACCAGCCTCTCAAACAGATGACAGCAATTTTTTCCTGATGAATTGTTTCTGTCTTGAAGCATCCTTTCTTGGAATCCCCAGTCCTACAACTTCTAGACATTGATCACCTCTTCACATCAGTTAGAGTTCTTTGCAGGAGACTTAAGGGCCTAGATTTATCTTTGTTGTTCTGTAGTATTCATATTCTATTGATGAAAATGAAAGACAACCTCTATGTAAATATGTTTTATTGTAAGTAATGTTTTGAAAATATCCCCAAGATGTAATAGAATGTATTTTTCTTCCAGAATTATAGTGTCTCTTGTCAAAACCACCCCTGAATCAGTACAGAGCTTTTAAATGGCATTTCTTATCAGTGTCAGGGAACACACTACATCTGAATATGTGTAAGTATACATGAATATATAGAAACAAAGCATGCTTATGTCTATGTGTGTGTTTACATACACTCATGGGATCAAAATTACTATTATTTGAAGTTCAGCTTTAAAAACTCTGATTAGTTTATACAGAACATTAAGGGTTTACAGAAGGCAGTAACTCTTTCCACTACTGTACAGAAGTAGGATTACATAGGGGTGGTGGATTGACCCTGGCCATCAATTAAGCACCCACCCCGCTTCTCTCTCACTTCCCCTATGCAGCAGGATGAGAGAAACAATCAACAGCACAAAACCAAGAAACATTCGTGAGTCAAGAAAAAGTTAAATTTAAGGAATGAGAAAAGAGGAAACAAACAAGTGAAGCTTTGCAAGCAGTCAGTCACCACCTCCCACAAGCAGACTCATGTCCAGTCACTCTCCCAGCTACCTTGGAAAGACTACACTCCCAGTTTTTATTGCTAAGCATGATGTCATATGGTATGGAATATCTCTTTGGCCATTTTGGGTCAGTTATCCCTGCTGTGTCCCCTCGCAAATTCTTGCTCACTCCAAGACTGTGCTCTGACATAGGGTAACAAAGTGAGAAGCAGAGAAGGTCTCGACAACTGTGCAAGCACTGCTCAGCCATTGCTAAATCATTAGTGTCTTACCAACACTGGTTTGGTCACAAATCCAAAACACAGCACCATACAGACTACTGGGGATGAAGAAAGCTAACTATTATCACAGCCAGACCCAGTACAACAGTGTGTACTTATTCTACTTTACAGTGGAGTGTTTCTAAATAAGTTTTAGATTTATTACAAAATAATTTGCAATTATCTCATTTTTGAATCTTTCCTACTACTCAATGTTGTAAATTTAATAACTTTCCCTTTGTGAAAATCTCAGAAAATTTTAATACAGGAAATATGATAAAGCTGAGAAACATTATAAAGAGTTTAAATCAATTAAAATATCTTTGTGTTTCTAGCTTAAAACCTTTGAAATTGCAGTTGTACAATCTAGAGCTGATACAGAAGTAGCTTTTCAAGCATGAAAATTACTCAGTTTCTCCCAGCCACAGTTGAGAGATAACTAGTATTTGAGGGCATGACTCAAGATTTCCATTTATTCAGGACTGACAGAGTGAAACACCTCAAATATTTTTAGGAAATAAGAAAAATTCAATTAAAAATGTTGCTGCATGAACTTTAAGATCAGATCACAGTTCACAGTGTTATTCTGTAATAAAACATTAATGACCTTAGAATTAATGCAATAAAATATTTATTTTCATTTTCTATTTTGTTCGTGGAAAGAAAATACCCTTGTTATGGGTGTGTATGTGGCCTCATGGGGGATTTCTCAATGTCATGTACATTAGATTCTTATAGGGAACAGCACAGGTACCCATAAATCTGGAGCATCCACACATCTCACAGGTGTGTACAAGTAGGGGACCACATGAAAATGGGGGTCTGCTTGTAGCCCACATGTTCTGTGAGAGCATGCATGGTTGTGTGTGCACATGTGTCTGTACATACATGTCTTGATAAGTATTTCTTAGTATTAGAGAAGGGTATTTAGAAATTAACATATTAACATTTCTGGAGTTGTTGTTTGTTCTGTTCCTGAATTTGATTCTGAATGTGTAGTTCACTGATTGCCAGTTATTTACATGCTATTAATAAATTAAAACCTGCTTCAACCCTGAATTGGCTTAAACTATATGAAATGAATAGGTTTTTATTAAGAACAAAAAATAATAAAACACACTGCTGTTTTGACAGTTTAAGTATCAGTGGCCAGAGAAAAATCTCCCTTTCAGTCAAATATTTACCTTTTTCTGCTTTTGAGTATTTTTTTTTTTTACTACATTACTTAACTGAACAATGCGGAGGATACAGATAGCACTGATAGTACATTTGTTGCTTCTGTAACAGCAACCATTTTGTCTAGAGAGCCAAATAACAACTGTCAAGAGATATTTCTGGAAACTATACCAAAATTGGGTTTGGGATCCAGTTTATCTGTATACTGTCTTATATATGACAGTCCCTATAGACAGAGAGAAATATCCTCTTAAAAAATGTTCATTAAAATTACTAACCCATACAAAAACCTTTCTATTCATGGGAAATTTACTAAGGAAAAAAAAAAAGAAAAATTTCATTTCTAGAAATTTTACTCGAGTTTTGAAAGGAATACTACTTCTGTGAAAGAGATGCTCACTTAATATTGTAATCCCCCACATCAGGTTGTGATTCTTTGTTCTGCACTTACTTATTACCTTAATATACCTGGACATGCTTATGCATATATTACTTACCCTAAAATGTTGTACTTATATTGCAAGCCAACTCGAAATTCATTTTGCTAATCCACAGACTTTATGTAAATATATTTCAATGTATCATTTTAAATTTCAATTATAAAGTCATTATTACATAAATCTTAAGAAAACCCCAAAATCACCAAGCCAAACACTGACCAATTAAGAAAAAGTATTCTTTGATTTTAAGTGTGGTGTAAAATACAAGTGTTGTGATCATATGTTCATCTTAAAAAACAATGTGTTTTGAATCAAATGAATCAGTTATAAATATAAATAGCTTTGTTTCTCAGTAATGCCTGTTCAGGACTGAATACTCACAAATAATTTTTCAGTTATTCTGAGAGCTTTACATCACTGTCAAGGTTTCCCTTTGTGCTAGTTTCAAAAGAGGGTTTGGAAAATTGTAGGATTCATACTTGTTTCAAGTGTTTAGAGCTATAAATTTTATACATAGTTGTTGCACCTCTGAAAAAGAACATTCACTCACACATGGACACTATATTCAGTTTACTGTGAGTGGGTCATTATAGTGAACCATTTCTTCATGTATTCCTTTCCCTATGTGGGTTTCAAAGGCCAGTAGTGAACCTACAGTCATTATACACTTTAGAAGTCAATAGTTCAAACATGAAACACCAATCATGTCCTTTTTGTTTGAAATTCAATAAGCCCATGTTAGAAAAATATAGAATGAAAAAAATATGGGGCATTGAGGTTCTGTTTTGCTGAGCAGGCTGAATTCTACACTGCATGTCTATTGAAGTGCTAAGGCTTGGACAAGCAGCCCAAGCCAGAGCTGACCTATAGATGAATCCTGTATATTTTATAACTGATAACCATTGTGCTAGTAGGTATTGTACTGAGTTATAACAAACCACTTATGCTGATGTAAAAAGTGCTAAAGCATTGAAGTACTGAAGCCTGAACAACAGGCCGCAAGCCGAAGCCGCTAACTTAGTCTGTAATCATGAACAAAGTCTGTAAACTCGCTAGTGGAAGAGGCAGCTTAGACAAAATGGAATCAGTAGTGAGGAGAGAATGTATCCAGCTTCCCTTGTTTAGCCTTGTTCAGGGCTGAGAACCCAAGTATCTGCCCTTGTTAGAAACTGCCTTGGTTCTCCCCCCTGAGCCCTGGCCAGGCTGTGGGTGGAATCCAACAGGAGAATGACACCAGATATTTCCGCTCAGAACAAAGGTGCCAGCTGTTCTGGCCTGTCGATCTCTGGTCTATAAGGCCGGGCCCGTTTGCAGCGACGTTGGCAGCCTCACCTCTGGGTGGACGCCCCGCGTAGGATTTCCCCCTTGGCGGGACAGGCTCTGCAAACCCTCGCTGTAACCGGGGCTGCCCAGCCACTGCGGGGATGGGGATGGAGCTGTCTTCATCACTGCTCTCTCTCGTGTAGTAATGATTTGATGCATTACCCTGTAGTTTCCTGTTTGCTGCATGAAGTGCACTATTCTTTTTCTCACTGCATGTTTTCTGTATTACACTGCTACATTGGTTATCACCAGTAAAATACGCCTGCTCTTTTCACTCTGGTGTCTGAGTTTAATTGGTATCCTTAATCAGCAAAACATCTATTGACAGCTAGTATTACTCCACAGAGATATGACTGATTCACCAACACCATCACAACCTAGTTCAAACTCTTGTATTCAACAGAAACACATAAGATAAACTACGTTCCTTATAACACTGAACAGTCATTTAAATTACCAATTCAAAGAAATCAAAGATCATTCCTTAAATGATAGCTGGTTGGCAATTAGTTTTGTATTATATGTGATAGATACCTGGTTTTGGCAGAAACTTTCTTATTTGATGCATTTCCCTGCATTTTGTTAGAGTGTCAGGATGTCTGCTCTGTTGAACGATCTCTCACTGATGGCAGGAATAGCACCCCAACTCTCTCCTGTTCACAAAATAAAATTAACCACATGTAAGGGACTGCTTTTTGTCTTGACATTGCTGTTAACGCCATTACCCACCCCCCCTCCCCGAGCCACAGGGTGGTGTGATATGGCAGGTCCCTGTTTCAGCACCACACCATTTCATAGGCTGGGCCTCAACATCCCATTGATCCCCAGCACAACAAAAATCTGCCTGGAGCTGGAAAAGCTGTGCGTGTGCACAGGGCTGGGGGACCAGGGGGATGTGTTGAAGCTGAAGGTGTCAGTGGCTGAGCCACTTCTCCCCTGTATGACCACTGCAGACATCTGGGCATGTGCACATGGGGGAACATGGGATGGAGAATATGCACATGAGCTCTGTGGTAATGAGCAAACTAGTGGTGGGAACTCTATAAAAGAGCTGAGTGCTGCTCTCCGGTGAAGCTTCTCATTTGTAGTAGCTTTTTGTTTGCCCTTCTCTGTATTGCTCTCCGAAGCTCTCTCACTTTTGCCTGTTGAAGCTTTCTTCTGCCAGGCTCTCTCACCTGCTGATGCATTCGCCTGCTGGTTTTCTCCCCACAGTCTGCCCTGAGACCAGACCAGCGGCATTCCTCCCCATCACCTAGCAGGGGATTCCTCATCGCCTGCAGGATTCCCCCATCACCTTCACCAGGACCTGACCCACTGCACACTGCTAAACACATGGTGGCAGCATTCTCATCGCCTGCAGGAACCACCCCCATCACCTGAACCAGCACTGGATCAACAGGACATGCCTAGACTCCTGGTGGTGATAATTAGTATTGCTGCTTCTTTTTGTTTGCTTAGCTATTCTGACTTTCCCTTTCTTCTTCCTTCTGTCCTTCTGCTATTATTGGTTTGTTTTGCAAAATAAAGCTTACAAGGTTTTACACCATCTGATCTCATTTGTGTCTTAATCTCACTCTTGGGATCATGTAAGAACCCTCCCTGATATTGGATTGGGATACCATATAAATGATCAGATCAGCAATACATCTATCTTCCTGCTCAAAGATGATGTGATCAGAAGCAGAACTACTTGAGAGGAAGCACTGAGCAGTCTCAATTACATGGTTTGTTTTACCTTATATATTCCCTCTATCCTAAATAGCTAACCTTCTCTTTGCTCACTGGCCTTTGTTTCCTGATTTCACCCAGCATAGTCACAAACTCCTAGTAAGCCAGTATTTTTCCATGACCTATTTTTCTCCATCCTTCTCCCAAGGATACCACTGCACCATCTGTAATATCTGATAGTTTCTCCTGGTTTTTGTTGTACTAGTGAAACCCCAGGTCAGGTTTGGCCAACAAGTTGTCCCCTTCTCTTACTTATGAGTTTCTTACGTTATTATCCTAAAAGTTTAATTTATGGTCAGGTACAAGCATTCTTACCATATTAAAGTCTAAAAATAGTTGTTTACTTGCACATAAGGAGAATGGAAAAAAGCTAGCAGAAACATGAGACTTTGTACCTCAGAAACAGTTAAACTCCCTCACTTTTCCTACTTGCCTTTTGGTTTACTAATTTGCTTCTAGTCACTGTCCACTGGACCTTCCAGCTCCACTCACACTGCTGTAGTCTATGTGCCCATGTATGGAAAGCTGCTTTTTCTGCATCAGATGCAGCTCTGCTTCCATTCTTACAGTGCTTGAGAGAATTAAGCTTTCTGTTTGAATTAAAAATAGTCCATCTTCTGAAGTGATCAAGAATCAAAAAGAAAATAATCTCCAGCATCTGCTACAGTTGATTGAATTTCTCACTCCCCAAACAATGAAAAATGGTATTTCAATTACATTTCTGTCTTTCATTAAGAGTTCATACTATCATCTACAGGAGTGTCCATTTGAAGACCACAGATATTCACATTTTCCTCCACATCTCAGCTACCTTCCTGAAATATGCCATCTTTAACCCTCATAAATCTGTTACTATTTATACTTTGTAACCCCAAATCCCATTGTCAAAAATGGAACACATCTCAAATGTGGAATCAGTAATTATTTGTCAGCCTAACTAAAAATCTTAACAATCTAATCAAAATGCAGCAGTTAACCTTAGTCTAAGTATCCCTTTTATCTCAAGTTATACTCCCCCTTTCAACAGCCCTCTGGGACTTGAGGCAATGGAGGTGGTTATCCTCACACAGAATGGGGCAGCAGGATTCAAGAAGTTGTCAGCAGCCTCAGGGCCCTGCAGGAAGACGTAGGTCAGTGTTAATGGAGGGAGGTCTCAATTTACTCCTGAGTCTGGAGGTCCCATGTAGGGTACCAAACTGTGATACTTCAAAGTGTAGAGTCTTAATTTCATAGCCTCAGAAATTCAAGTCTGTTAAGATGTCTCAGCTTGAAAGAAAAATATCTGCAGTGGCTTTTTAAAACCTTAAATTCTTGCAGTTCATTGAGACACAGTTCTAGAAGGGTATCAGGATGTTATTATAACCAATTGGTCATGATAGTAATTACAATTATATTTATTAGGAGTTACGTTTTAAATCTGAGCAATGTCAAGGCATTTTATTCATACCATGAAAAACTGAGCTTTTGGTAATTTTTTCCCCTCTTATCTTTCATATTGATCTGAGCTGTGGATTATGATATGGTCAAGGACTAGCATAACTACTTTTTGAGGAAAAAATGTAAAGAAAAAAGAAAAAACCCATAAAACAGTTTTCAGCCCTTCTTAATTTATTACTCATTTACTAAGAATGTTATAACTTGCAATAATAAAATTAAGAAAAGCAGGCTTATTAATGGTGGTATAGCATTCTATAGATATGCCATTACCTCTCTATTAAAATACTGACGAATACATTTGGCAGTTCTCCAGGAGGTACTGTATAAATAATCTAATCCATAAACCAATCAGATAGTATCAAAATACACAATCTTTTAAGTTCTTACCAATAGTGTTAAGTGCCCAAATGCAAACATTTGAACTTCCTTCATCTTTTTAAAATTTCTTTCTTGAAAATAGACATGTTTTTTCTGAGAAAGTAAGGTAGAATAGAAAGACTTTCTATTATTCATTTAAACACAGGAAAACAATAGTTAAAACTGAATTGTAAGAGCTCTAAAGAATAAACTCAGAAAAATTTTTCCAGTGGTAAACATTTGTACACAATTTCTGCTCTGCAAATTATTTTTTCTTGCTTAAAAAAAGGCCTTAGCTTTTTTTTTTCTCAGATAACTTGATATGAATACAGAAGTGATTCACCTACCACAATACAGCTGGTTGAAGATTAATGAGTTGTTTCTTTGGGTTCAAGCTTTCCACTTGCTTCAGCTACACATTAGTGGTGCAATTAATTAATTTTACAACACCAGGGTTTTGTTGTCCAGCACTTTCTATGGAAATTTGCTATGATAAGTATTCTTTAATTAAACCTTTAAAATGTCACCAATGTTGCATACTACAGCTGAAACACAGAAATATCTCCAAGGTCTGCAATAGTTTTAGTATTCAGTGGGGGAAGTATTAGGACAGAGAGCTAGCCTCGAGGTTGAAGATTTCTCTTTGGCTTGAAAATGCTGCAAATATTTAATGAAGACCTTTTGCAACCTGACTATGAAAGATTTGGCATATAAGGCTTGTCAAGGTGAAGCAAAGTAACGGTCCATTCAGTCCACAGTATAATCTCTCATATTCTTAATGTTGGAGATGGTCAGATACTCAGTTTCAACTGAAGGTTGAACCACAGTACTATACATGTTCATGCTATTATGGTACTCTTTGGAAGTGGAAGCACAAATTAAACCCCTGACTATGCTATGAAGTGCAGGCTGAACATGCTATTGTTATATAAATTTTTAACTTTTTTACGAATATATCAAGGTTTATAACATCTAGGTTAAGGTCATAATAATTTTCTTTCTTCCAGACAAGGGAAAAAGAATTTTCTTAGCTCTTTGTCCAGCATGTCAAGGGAGGTGATTCTCTCTCTCCACTCCGCTGTGGTGAGACCCAACCTGGATCCAGCTCTGGGGCCCCCAACCCAAGGAAGACATGTTAGAGCGGATCCAGAGGAGGGACACAGAAGTGATCAGAGCACTTGAACACCTCTTATGAGAAAGACTGAAAGTTGGGGGTGTTCAGCCTGATTAAAAGACGACTCTGGGGAGACCTTTTGGCAGCCTTTCAATATATACAGGGGACTTATAGACTTTTTACCAAGGCTTCTAGTGACAGGACAAGGAACAATAACTTTAAACTAGAAGGGGGAACATTTAGATTGGATGTTAGGAAGAAAATTTTTACGATTAGTGTGGTGAGAAATTGGAACAAGTTGCCCAGAGAATCTGTGGCTGCCCCCTCCCTGGCAGTGTTTAAGGCCAGGTTGGACGGGGCTTTGAGCAATATGATGTAGTTGAAGGTGTTCCTACCCATGGCAGGGGATTAGAACTAGATGTCCTTTAAGGTTCCTTCCAACACAAACCATTCCATGATTCTCTTTCTATTTCAGCATTTGATTACAATGTTTAAAATATTGAGAACCATCTTACTAAATTATTTATTTTATTATTTTCTACTTTAAATAATTGATCTTAAAAGTGTTTTGCTTTGAATAGAATAGCATCAGCCCAATACATAACTGAATCCATTTCTGTTCTAAGAGCCCTCTACTTACATGTTTGGTTACATCTTAAAAATGTGATATACTTATTACCACAGATAAGATACCTGTGCACCTTATCCCACTGTGCACTCCAAACAGGTTTGTTGCATGATGGGAGAGCTGTTCTTCCTAGTTCACCTCTATCAAATGTGTCTACAACTAATTAACCTGGTATAAAATGATACATATTATTTATGAGGTATAGAACTGTTGTTCTTCCCATGTAGAAGAGAAACTACATAAATCCACATTACTCACCTCAAAAACAAATGTACTGACGTTCATAGTTCATTTCTATTTTATCCCAACAGGACTTTCAGCACAGACTCTCAGATTCATTTTCTGGGGAGTCTGTGTAAGAAACTCATGTTCTGGAATTCAATTTTACCAGGGAGTTGGGATGTAAATACTACTAGATCCCTGAAACATTGGTACAAATATGTTAAAGACAGAGAAAAGGTGTACAAAACATCCTAGAACTGGAGCTGTCTTAATATGATCTACAAGTTTAGTATTAGGTTGCTATCTGTATAATTTCTACAGCAGTTGGATGTACTTCTAAAACAAAACATTTGCTAAATATCTAGATTTCCAAGTCTATTACTTGTGTACATTACTTGAAAAAGAAAAGCATCTAAAATAAGAAACCAGGTAAGAACTATTAAGTCTCTGGAGAGAAGACTTCAATCCAGATATCTATTTTGTAATCTTTCCTCATCTTGACTGTAGGCGTCACATATCTATTTTGTTCTCACTCACAAAATACTCAAGCTTAAAAAAAAAACAACCTTTGAAGCAAGCCCTTGAGATAAGAATAGCTAAGTTTGAGACGGTTATTTGGTCACTAAAGAGAATAAAATGGTCACATTTTTCTTATACCTGTTTTTAATTTAGTCAGTATTTCAAAGCTTGAAACACTGTTCTTTTTGTAACTTATTGAGGGAAGCACTCATGGCTTCCGTTTGAATGACATCATTAGTCATATAAGAAAAAAGTGACTAAGACAAAAAGAGAGATTTCATGAGGAATAAAAAGTCATTATATCCTAATCACAAACTTATCTAATCCAAAAGAATACCTATAGTACCCTACAGAAATGCTTATGAAGGGCTCAGACCAATCAAATCTCCCCATGGTTGTCCTTTGAATTCTTTATTTCTATCTTCTGTTGTATACATATTTAAATCAAGCACCTCACTTTTGTATATGCAAAGGAAATTTCAAATAAAATATGCTCTGTACAAAGGAAAAGGATCCATTAGCTTACTTCCAAAGCAGATGATTGGAAATTCAGAAAACATCTTATCTGAAATGGAGCTAATCATAATAGTGTCCCGTCAAAAAGATTTACTATCACCACCTTGTGACACAGAAGTGACTCAAAACAATGTGTTGTACACAATATTTAGATATTTAATTAATAAGATGTTTTGCCAGTTATTGGGCCTAGCATAAATGACACAGCCAGCATGAAGATGAACCAATAACCAAACTGTATTTTATACAAAAGGGTCAGTACATGGTGAGCGCTGGGGGTACAAACAAGTCAGATTATACAAAACCGACATAAATCCCACTGACTCCAACAACTACACCACATGACCAACCATGAGTGGAATAAATGGTGAAATGCAGCCTCCCATAGAAGGGACGGGAGACAACCAAGTCAACAAGCCAAACACATAAGACCAAGGAAGCCACACACTGAATCTCTAGACAGACCACATTTACAAACACCAGACCTGTCTGGAGCACAGTCCCAGGGAGGCGGGAGATCCTTCCCCAACAGGGAACTCTGCAAAATGCATCCACCTCACAGACAGACACTGCCCCTGCCTGCAAGTGGTCCCAGCTTTTATCCCCAAGTGGAACACCTGACCTTTGCTTACTTAATGCTGACACCTGGGGCTCATTTACCCAATAGCTCTCCCTGCCAGGCTGGACCCACCCTGGAGGGAAGCCCAAAGGCAAACTCACCCTCCCTTTGGGAAGGGCTGTGGGAATCACCCATATGTCAACTTTAATTTGGGGCTTGGGGTTGAAACCCCAGCATTTCATAAGAACAGTTTTATCACAGAACTGATAGATATTTTAATCAGTTTAAATGCATACTAATTACATTCTGCTGTTTACTCATTATCATTTATAGTTGGCTTAAAAAGGGAAATGAAAGATAATACAGAAGGTATAAACTTGACTTTTAGTATCAAGGTGATTATAAAAGGCCTACTGACCTTCATCACCAAATTGGTTTGTAGAGTCCTCATTATATCTTCACATATGTATCCTTGAGAAGTCTTTCTCCATGGTGTTTGAATCAAGTAGAAATAGAAGCCAAATAACAGTTCTTATTTTTCACAGAAACTTAAATAGACTGCAGGGAATCATCTGGAGTATTGTCCATCTATTTCTTTTCTATAGACCTGCACTAAAAAACACAGTTTCAGATTCTGAGAAATTCGCTTATCATATATAATTTTCCATCAAATCCCTTGTTTTCTTAGTGGGCACTGAAGGGTGATAGGATAGTGATGTTTGTCCTGGTTTTCTCAGGTAGGTTGCCTTTTAGCCACACACCTAGATCGGAAAATAAACTTTCTCTTCATCTGGCTACTGTCTGGATTCTCCTCTACCTTCATCAGATTAGAAATTTAATTTTGAGGGGACAGAGCCCTATCTACTTCTCTGAGCATGCTGTCACAAATGTAAAGGCAATGTCCATGAAGACTTATGCTGTGCATCACTGAGTACCACCAACATTTAAAAATGAGGAAAGTGGTGGTTAGATTCTGGTTGTAGAGAGTAGAGAGAATAGAAATATGACAGTTGTATAGAGGGATTGAGGTACTCTTCATGACCTTCACATTTCTAGATTTGGAAACAACATGTGAGTTTCTTGCGGCTGACAAATCCTATGGCTACAGAAAAAAGAATGGGACAAGGGCATGATTTACTTGAGACAACACAACCTTTTGTAAAGACTTACTGTCATCAGAGAAATTTGCAATAAAATTGGTATTTTTTATGAATGAACTATTAATTTCCGAGGCATTCTAAACCACACCATTTCTCTGTTTCTCATTCCTGTCATGCTTACATTAATAAATAATTAAATTAAAATATTTAATTTTTAAATTTGCAGAGAATGATATATTCAGCATTTGAAAGGATAATCTACTTTATTTAAACATCTGAGTCATTGCCACAATTTAATATTTATCGATCTAAACTTTTTAGTACATTTTTAAAACTTTCAAGACTTCTAGAATTCATTTTCTGTTTATTTATTTGTTTTCTGCAGTGTGGAGGATTGGCATATTAGGCACTCTCAAATCCTCTTGCAGGTAAAATACCGATGGTGGCTTAAAAGTGACTTTTCACAATGGCAAATTTTTTTCTAAGGCTTATTGTCCTGTATTGTATTGTGTTTGATATTTAGGAAGAATATCCTTTCTTTTAGGCAAGAAATCTAACTCAGAGCCATCATATATTGTAAGTGGCATTTATTCTCCACCTGCCAATCTGTAATTACATTTCACCTCTCTACTGAAGAGCTTGTTTCCTGTTTAGGTCAGCCTGTTGTGAACCATGTATTTATTTCTTAAGATGAAAAGTGTTTATTAATTGCAATATTTCTTATATAAGAGAAAGTATCATAAATAGTACACTAAATCTTGACAGACATTGTATATAATTATTATTACATTTAATAAATTTTAAATTTCTTCCTAAATTCTATTGCTATTTAAGGAATGAGCTAGACACTTGAGAAATGCATTCCTCTATAAAAAACAGTCCATATAGTTCATGGATCTTTTACATTTTACAGGGGGAGACACTACTAACCACTCTATAAAGTCTAGGAATATTTCAAAACCAGGAGTATGATCATAGGAATATATTATCTTGTATAATGATATTTAGTAAAACTTTTCAACAACATTTAGACCTCCTGATTTCCACCCTGCATAGCCTCACAGAATCTTTGTAATGATTGTGAGTCACTAGCCCCTTCTTCCAAAGGCTGTAAACTCTCCTTTTCTCCTTAAATTACAGCCAAAGCTCCCTGTTCAGCCAGGGTGGTCTTCTCTGTCACTGGCTTCTTAGAGCACCTGGGGACCGCCTGCTCCTGAGCCATTAACACTTCCTTCTTAAAGAGTGCCCAGCCTTCCTGGACCCCTATACCCTTCATGATCATCTCCCAGGGGATTCTGCCAAGCAGGTGCCCAAACAAGATAATGTCAGCCCTTTGGTAGTCCAAGATGTCAGTTCTGCTGCCCCCTCTCCCGGCCTCTCTAAGAATAGAGAACTCTATTATTTTGTGATTGCTGTGCCCTGGTCAGCCTCCAGCTGCCACATCATCCATCAGTCCTTCCCTGTTCACAAAAAGGAGGTCCAGCAGGACACCTTCTCTGGTTGGTTCACTCACCAGCTGCATCTGAAAATTATGTCCACACATTCCAGGAATTTCTGGACCTGATCCTGTTCTGCTGTGTTGTATTTCCAGCAGATGTCTGAGATGTTAAATACTCCCACAAGAACAAGGGCAAGCTGTCGTGAGATCTCTCCTAAGTGCCTGTAGAATATTTCATACACCTCTCTGTCCTGGGTGGGTGGCCTGTAGTAGACCCCTACTCCATCCACATCCTACACCATCTACCCTGTTGGCCTTCCCCCCGATTCTAACGCAAAGACACTCCACCCTGTCTTCACTATACTATTCTTTTGATTTGGCAGCAATGAGATCCAAATAGTTCATCTTTCTGGCACATTACTTAGAAAATATATAAAATTATTTCAGCACTTTTTTTTTTTTTCCTACTAAAATTTGGTATTATAATCCATGCAAACACTGATTCCAGTAATGTAATCCTAGCTATGTAGCATTGTAATCGATTAAATTTTCTATGCAACATCACACGACCAGTTTGGAGTACGGGTTGGGGTTTTTTTGTTGTTGTTTGTTTGTTTGTTTGTTTGTTTTTTAATTTGATTAATTAAAGAACTTTGTAATCCTGAAGATGAACCCAACAAAGAATAAAGTCATAGCAATAATGAAAACAGGACTTCCTTAGACTAACAGGTTCGGCATTTGTGGGAATAGTACTTGTCACACTTTCATCATAAGATCAAGACAGCAACTTCCATAAGAAATTATTTGCTGTAAGGTGTCTTGTATCTCCTCTTTCAGTTAAGCAGTCTGCCCTTTTTGAGAAATCCAAATTAATATAAAATAAAATAGATTTTTTTTTTTTTTTTTTTTTTTGCACCCAAGGAAATAATTCACAGTCACTATTGTTGTTGGTGACAGAATTAAGACTTGTGATTCATTGATGTCTACAGACTCAGTGCAAAAATGGAAGTAAATAAGTAATTTCAGTAATTTTAGTAAATATGTGATGAAGGCCAAAATATCTTGTTTATCATCTTATCTATTTCCCATCTATCTTAGTTATGTATTTCAGCATCTATACCATCTATACCCCTACTGCTTATTCTTAACTATGTGAATTAACTGATTTATCTGACATACTTGCAAGTTTGTTATTAATCCTATACTATCTTCCCTGAAAGTTGTGATAATAATTTTGGTTTTATTTTCACAAAAGTTGTAATACCTTTACCATATATAATTTATCAATATTTTATTAATTCCTTATCTTTTATTGCACTTATTTTGCCATTCAGCACTATCTATTTCTCTAACTTTTACTCAAATATTATAAGTTTACAAGACTGTTAGTTATTTACTGGTCACAAGATTATGGATACATTATTAGTGTAACTGTTATCTACAATTTCTAATTATTTTCAAATTAAGGATTAATTTTTACCATGAAAATACAACTAAGTTCACAAACATAGCCAGTTTCCATAGCTCATGAATTTTTCTGTGCCATTTTTTTACCAGATACCAGCTCTTTGACCATGCAGTCATTGCCTGCAGAACTTCTCATGTCACAAACATTAAAATCTTTTAAAAACAGTGTAGAAAAACAATTTGAACCATGGCAAAGGCACAGCTGATTACACATTGTGGACGAGGGAATTAACACCTCTTGACACAGTCCGTCATTATAATATTTGGTATAATGGCACCTTTATTCTATATTTCTAGAGACATCTGATATTTCCATCATGGAGTACAGAAATAAAACTAAAAAACCCACTTTATTACTGAAAAGTGTAATCAGCTGTTGGTAAAGAGTCCATATTACTATTTTCTGATAGATGTGTTTTGTTTAGTGGGTACTCTTGTCATGTTTTATACATGCATGTATAAGTGAATGTACTGTAAAAAAACACTTTAACACATTTAATGAAATTTCTAATTTTTATTTAGTTACAAAAAGGAATCCATAAATAGATATGTTGATCTACTTTTATGAGTATTTCTCTGTTACTGAAAGAACAAGCATACAAGTTCTCAATGCATAAAACCCCTGAAAAAAACCCTGAATATGTAAAACCAAGTCTAGAGATAATAGAAATGTAAATTTGCTTCAGTCTTTAGCTTCTGTAAATCAAATATTATAGGAACTGGATTTTATAAATTATTGGTAATATTTCATCCTATGAGGCAAATAAATTAAAACAAACAGCTAAAATAATAGCATATGTCAACGAAAAACCCCAGCAAAATTGTAAATAAAAATGCAACAGCCATAACTGAATACTGAAAAAAACCTTAAATTATTTTCTTAAACACCTTAATTTAGGTGATTAAAGTCTCAGTGGGTATAATGAATGGCCTAACCTTATCTCAGATCTTATGTGCTGGTAAATTGCTAATAAACAATATTTATATGAGTATTTTTTTCCACATTTGAAAATCAGCTGCTTTATTGACAATTCATTAAGTCTGGAAATGTGTTTTGAAGGGTTGTAAAGTATGTCCAGTCTATTTCTTAAGCTACAAATAGTAAGATTATGCATTTAGATTATGATAAGGTTATGTATTTACAGGAATACTTTCATCCATTCAATAATTTATTTACATGTTACTATTGAAGTATAAGATTCTAAACTGTATAAACATAGCCATAGTTATGAGCAAATAAACTATAGGAATTTTTCTTGTGCCTTTCATTCATGATAGAGATTACACATTTCAAAGTTTTTCCCAACATTAATTTGTTATATAAATACACGTGAAAGTCATGCAACAGATAAAAGAATGGGGGTGTTATATATATGCAAATAAAAAGATGTTATACTTTACATATAAATAAAATCTTTTATTAATAAAGGATAATTTGATAGACAGTTCTACCAGAGTGTAAAATACATTCACTTTAAAAAATTGAATTATTCTCTTCATTTTGTTTTACATAAGAAAAGGAAAAAGTGCTATCTCATAACTGGAACAAGTCTAATACTATCTGAATATCATCTTCAGAAAAAATATTTTGTATTGGATTATATGTGCTCTGTACTATATGAAGATATTTATTTTATTTAAAGACCTGAAATTTCACTGTAAAGCCTTGTTTTCAGGAAAAAAAAAAAAAAAAAAAAAAAAAAAAAAAAAAAAAAAGAAACATGTCATTTAGGTCAAAGTTTTACATCAGAATTCTTCCTCAGGCTAAATCTTCCTAGAATAATTTTATCAAAAATGCTGAGCTGATACTAGGAAATGGTAAGAGAATTTAATATAATGTGTTACACTTAAAATCCTGTTATTGTCAAAAATGGAACACATCTCATGTGTGGAATCAAGAACATTTATTGTCAGCCTAAATAAAAATTTAATTGAAATACAGCAAAGAGTTGTCTCAGTCCAACTGCAATAATCTGGATACTTGTAGGCTAAATTACTGCAGAACAACACTGCTGATGGTAATATCCTTTGAAGTGTCATACAAGACTTACTAGTATCTACCCCTTTACTCTCAAGTTGTGTTCCTCCTTTCAGTAGCTCTGCAGGGCCTGAGGCCCATAGAGGTGGAACAAGGCACCAGGACTCAGCAAGCTGTCAGCAGCCTCAGAGCTCTGCAGGGGCAGGTAGGTCAGCGTTGACAGAAGGAGGTCCCACCTTCCTCCTGAGTCTGTAGGTCCCCATGTAGGGTTGTTTGTGTATGTTTTCTCACCACAGTCTGCTTCCTAACCATGGATCCCAGCTCAAATTTGAAGTCTGTTCAAGAGCCAGCCTTAATAGACACAAATTTGATGTGTGATGTCTCCCTCGGTTGGTCACACTTGATCACAGGAGGCATTCACAGAGCTTCACCTCAGACAAGTGAGATGGTGGACACTTGGCCACCAGTCCATTGTTCAGACAAATTGATACTAGCTCATGTCAGGTCAGTTCAAAGCCTGTGGGCTTTTGCTAGCGATGACAACAATCATATTCACTGGGCAACATCTATATCACTATAAATTATTAAAATAAGAATCAGTTGTGAGACATTTCTCAAGGAAAACATACGTTTTAAAATATTTTTTTTTTCATCTGTCAGCTTTCCTGTTCTGAGCATTATTGATGGAACCTCATTGTTTGACTTAAGTGGTCAGTCTTAAATGAGAATATTCCAAAATCAGTGTTTGAATATGCAATTATGACAAGTCCTATTTTTCATACTTTTTAGGTTTAATGATGTAATGTATTACATAAAATAGACCTTTTGATGCAGAATCGACGAACAGCTCAGGATCCTGAAAACACTTTTGCACCTACATACTTAAGTTGCCTTAAATGAGACTAATCAGCTCTATAAAGTCATTCACGAGCTTAACTGCTTATTTGTAAGAGTACACTCTACCTTTAAATGTATGAACAAATACTTCTGTTGTAAGATCCCTTATGGTTCAAATGTCTCAGGAATTGTCTTCAAAGTAATTGTACTGGCAGCTACTAAGAATCAGTCAACAACTGGGCCTGCTAGTCTGAATTATACTGTTAAATACATAATCGAAGAATCCCATTCAGAACCACAGCTGTTCTGAAATTAACTGACTTATTTTCAAGAACAAATGCCTTGTAAGATTACACATCAAGACATCTTGATTTGAAGCCCCATTATTTCCGTAGTGCTACAGCAATGTAAAAAAGAAAATAAAATAGGGCATCTCATTCAATGATGTCCCGAACTTATAATTTTCATGTGGTGTTCAAAAGTTTTTTAAAAAAAACCAACTTCTTAAATGTTGCCTACTTACAGCCTGCTTTTATGTGTTGCTTAGAATTCTGAGTCAAATGCATGATCTGTATTCAATTATTTAAAATTAGGAAGTTAAATATACTTGACTGAAAACATTTTCTGTGAAGTTGATTATTTCATATAATTCCATTTCAATGCAATTTTCATTAGAAGAATAATTTCAAAGATACCAGGAGATTCATGGAATTATTGCATTTAAATCATTACAACAAAAGTTTCTAGCAATTAAAGAAGAAAAATCTTGTAATTATTTTTAATTGTTAAAATGAAATAAAAGAAAATAATTTTAGATAGAGATTTATAAAAATGATAATGGAAGTTACAAGATGTGCTTTTCTGTGAGAACAAAAGTTTCTGCTTCATGAATCAGAAAGTTCAAGTTTTTTCACTGCTATGAAAAGAATGATTTTGACAGTTTCAGTTCTATCATGAAGACTGTGTATACCTTCAGTATATTGCATCAGTTAATAATATGATAATCATGTCAATGAATTGTAGTAGTTACATGTTATTGAAAAAACTGTGCATCAAATATCAGACCAAGTTCACATGACTTACCAGTTCAGACACTTAATAAGTAAACATAAAATAAAAGTAAATATAAGACAATAAAATAGTATAAGTACAATTAAAAAAAAATCCCAAGAAAGTAAAATAAAATCATTTAGAGTCACAGCTAAAATCAGGTACAACTGCGGGAGAGCTGAGCATGCACACGACCAATGTGATCAAGCAATGCCCGTTTATTACAACTAAGAAAGCCCTTTTATAATGTTCTCCCACACACATGAGTAACATGCAGTACAAGTCCTCAGGACTGGACAGTTAACTTAGCCCGCGCTTTAAACCTTCTTATGATTGGATAAAAGGTGCCACATCAGCCTTGCCAGGCTTCCTGCCTTGTGGAACTTCCTCTTCTGTCCCAACCCCTTTGGGGGTTGTTTGTCTCATCAAGTTTCTCCCCCCTCATTCAGGGTCACGTCCTTGTCGCATTCTTGCTCGGCTGAAGCTCTTAGTCTTGTTCTCAGGCAGGATTGCTCACATGGCCATTCTCTCACGGAAAGCCCTCTAGAATCCCAACATACAACTATATCAGTATATATAATATTACATAGTTTTGTAAACATGTATGATTTTATAATATAATGAGCAATGAATGTCAGTGACAAAAATCATATTGAAGCCATGACTATAAAAAAATGCCTACTGAAGTCATGACCTTATCTAGTTAGAAAGTGCACTTCAGTTATTAACTAAAAAGTCACATAGTTCTGTTCTTAGCCGTATTTTCTAACAATAGCAAAATTCATTGTCTTTTGAGCTATTTCCTCTCCCTTTCAGTAACAGTTCTGGTGCTTGCAGAATGTATTTAGAGTTCTGTCGTGGTTTAAGCCCTGTCGGGACTGGAGAGCACGTTGCCGTTGCCCCTCCCCCACCCTCAGCCGGTCGGGCTGGAAGTTAGACACAGACCCCGGCTAAAATAACAAGAAATTTAATACAACAGTGTAATAAACAATCTGAACAACAACAGTAGCAATGATAACAACAATAAACAGCAATAACAGTGAACAAGACAAAATATATACAGAGAAATACTGCAAAAGCCACCCAGGAAAGAGTTTACCCCCCAGACCTTATGCCAGCATGGTATGAATAACCCGGCTGGAGATCCCTTCCTCCTCTCTCTCTACTGGGGAAACCTAACCCTATCCTAGCTGAACCAGGACATGTTCCTACAGTATTTCCAAAGACAAAAAAGTGCCTTGAAATAATTTGCATCTGTTGACCTATCTACACAAAATCCGTATTTAAGAATATCTTTAAGGTATATTACCTCTGACTATTTTAAAAATCCATATTTGATACAGATTCCACTTCTCTTTATATTTCTTATATAAAGAAAACATATCTTGACCAAAATATTGAGGCAAATTTTGATGATTGTTTCTTCTTTATGAAAAATTAAACATCTTATATGTATTTTTCTGTTAAATGTCTTGTATTGTGGAGCAAATTCTTATATATCTGAAGATGGACTTATAAGTGAGTATGCCATTTACAGCCAATCTAAAATGTATTTTGATCTTGAATAGAGAATGAAATATAAAGATAGTTGAGATATGCTAACACCTCTGAGACTCGTACTATTCACATGCGGCCTACAGGAGCACTTCTAAGAAATGTAGTTCTTAGAATTTAAACATTTATCTCTATAGTGTAGCAGATTTGTAATATGGTAGTATTTAATGAATATAGCTTTTGTAGGGATTTGGCCAGATGTTGCCCTTTCTTTCATGTGACTACTGATTTAAATAGGAAAGTGTTAGACGTAACTGGGGAAAAAAATTAAAATGTGGCTCCACAAAATCTCTTAGTCTAGAGTTCAGCATCTTCTGCTCTTAAGGGAGTTTGAATTTCAACCTAGATAAAAATTAAAAAAAAAAAAAAAAAAAAAAAAAATAGAATGTCAAGATCTGCCATATTAACGTTATTCAAAAATATTCAACCCTGAAGCAGTTCTAGCAAACTTTAAATATGCTGAATAGGAGATGTAACAGAGACCAGGTGGGCTTCCAGCAGCAGGAGGCAATATAGGAGAAAAACAATCAGAAACTTAAAATGTGTAGTTTAGGATATTTTCTACAGAGATTTTTTACAACTCTCTGAAGTCAGCACCTGCAATTTTCTCCTCTTCAGCATTTACTGAAACTTCTGCAGAGCTGGTAAATGTAATTATTTTATTTGAAATTCTTCCACAATCTCTAGTGCTCTTGCTGTTATGTTATCACTTCTAGCACTCAGCTCTGCTGCTAAGGAGTCTCCTGTTTATTAGACAGAAAGGAAGATAGCTCTTCTCAAGATACACCAATGAACACCCTTACTATGGTACAGCAATTAGTATTTTTATTTCTTTATTTTTTTCAGGTGACTTCAATATTCCTAATTATTGTGTATTGAGAGCTGTGAATGTTATTAGTGAGATTATATTAACATAAACATCACAGAAAATGGAGAAGTTGTTACAAACCTATACAGGGTATAATGTGGCTGTAATGATAACATTTTACTTTTCTCCACTTCTATAAATGAAGGAAAATGAAACTTCAATAAATGTTCAAAGATCTTTTGTGGTGGTGAATATAGGAACAGCTTTATTAAAATAGAAATGTAGCAGATGAAAGAAAGAAATACTCACAATCACGGCTTCTAAAAACCCTATATTGTAATAGTCCAGAGATGTAAGAACAGTGTCAGACATAACATAATAAACCCCCGAGACAGCCATCCATATTCATCAGTGAAATGCCGCTTTTTTGGAAGTTAAGAAGAACATTCTTCTTGATTGTTTTCTAATCTGACTGGGCAATATACTAGGAAGTATCCAAAATTGGCAGGAGTCAAGAATGGACTTTTCTATCTCTACTGCATTTCTTTCCGAATAACTATTCTTTGGCTGAATGTCTGCAAAGATTTGTGATAATGTTAAGATTCTGTAAAAGTCACAAGAATCCTACATTCTTTCAAAAAAAGTAGAATTCTCTTTCTACATCCAGTCAAAAATTAAATTGGTCTCCAGCTAGACTTCATACCACTGATCACCATCCTCTGAGCCCTTCAGTCCGTTTTCAATTCATTTCATTTCAGTGTCTGCTCCTCCAACCCATACTTCATCAGCTTCTCTTTGAGGATATTATTGGAGGTGGTGTCAAAAGCCTTCCTGATTTCTAGGTAGAAAATATCCACTTCTTTCTAAACAGCTGGTCATTTAATCATAGGTTATCAAGTTGGGTAAGAATGACTTCCACTTTGTGAATCCATGTTGACTACTGATGATATTCTTGTCCTTCCTGTGCCTGGAAATGGTTTCCATCACCTTTCCAGGGGTCAATACAGGCTGAACAGCATGTATTTCCCTGGGTCCCCAGATTGCTGAAATATGAGCTTTGTTCTCTGTATTGAAAGATGTTACATTGATATCAAAACCATAAGATCAATTAATTTTACCAACTTTTACAAAACTTAACTTACCATAAGATCTTTCTTTCATAGGGCACCTTAGCATTTTCTTTTATTATGAACTATGAATTATGGATACAAAGAGTTCTGTCACACCCCAATTGCCTCATTTCCAGCCGATTACTCATGACAGTATCTGTGGCTGAATTAGAAAATATCTTGCAGGTTAATGAGATCTCTATTAAGTACATGGAATCTGGACAAGGGAAACCACAGTTTTTTTCTCTATTTAATAAAATTACATTTAAGCCATAGAAAAATGGTAATGGGTGGGGTTTTTAGACAGCCTATGGTTTTTAGGACAACTGATTAATTTCCTTTCCTATCTCAGATTAACAGTACTACTAGTTTAAATGCCATCTTCAGGGGGGGAAAAAAAAAAAAGTTATTCCTCTTTCAAAGGAATTGTGATGACAGAATGGTACAACATTTGAAAAGTGTAAAAGCTGTTAAGTACCAGTTATTTATGCTCTTTCTGTACTCAAATATACAAAAATGCTTTCCAAAGAGAACAAAATAATTTTACCTGGAAACACTCATGGGAAAGAGGAATTAAAAGAGGAATGAATTAACTTTCTATAATTAATTAGGGAAATGTTCTTTTGGCTTTTTTTTTTTTTTTTTTCCCCCGGGGGGAAAAAAAAAAAGAAAAAAAAAAAGAAAGAAAAAAACAGAATCACAATATTGAGCTTTTTATGCAGAAACTTCAAGAAGAAACTTAAAAACTTCATTTCAAAGTACCAAGGAGTATTAAAAACATAACGTTCATGTAAGGAAAAAATATTATAAGAATGAAAATATATGTAGTGAGGATTGGTGTTTCCCCTTTTTGAACTCACACAACATTCATTCTAGAATGATATGAGATTGACAAGAAATAGAATCATAGAATGGTTTGGAAGGGACCTTTGAAGTTCACCTCATCCAACGCCCCTGCAATGATAACAGACATCTTCAACTTGATCAGGTTCCCCAAAGACCGATCCAATCTTACCTTGATTGTTTCCAGGGATGGGGCATCTACAACCTCCCTGGACAAACTGTTCCAGTGTTTGCCACCCCCATTGTAAGAAATTTCTCTCTGAATTTACCCTCCTTTAGTTTAAAACCATTATCCCTCATCCTATCACTACAGACCTTACTAAAAAGTCCATCCCCATGTTTCTTATAAGCCTCCTTTAAGTATTGAAAGGTCACAGTAAATCTCCCCAGATTGTTCTTCTCTTGTCCAGGATGAACAATCCCAATTCTCTCAGCCTTTCTCACAGAAGTGTTCAAGCCCTTTGACCATTTTTGTGGCCCTCCTTCATGGATCCACTCCAAAAGGTCCATGTCTTTCTTGTAATGAGGACTCCACAGCTGGAAACAGTAATTTAGTGGGGTTTCACCAGAGAAAAGTAGAGGGGTAGAATCACCTCCCTTGACCTGCTGGCCATGTTTCTTTTGATGCATCCCAGATATAGTTGTCTTTCTGGGTTGAGAGTACACATTTTTGGCTTGTATCTAGCTTGTAATCCACTAATACATCCAAGTCCTTATTGGAAGGGCTGCTCTCAACTCCTTCATCCCCCAGCCTATACTGGTACCAGGGGTTTCCCCAACTCTGGTGCAGGATCTTGCACTTGGCTTTCACAAACCTGAGATTCACATGGGCTGGCTTCTCATCCAGGTCTCTCTGAACAGCATCCCATCCCTCAGGTGTGCCAATCACACCACTCGGCTTGGTATCATCAGCGTAGGTAAGAATTAAATGATTGTCTTTTCTTAACCAAATACCTGATGACTAAGGAGCTAAAATAAAAACCCCGCAAGGGACGATATGTGGTATTTTACAAAGTCTGATTTTTGTTCAGCTTTTATGACAAGTAATAATAGTTTGATGCATTGCATTAGAGAGATTATTTTCCTTCTAAAGAATCTGTGTTGTCATATACTGAAAATTATGTTTCAATGTTCAGATTTTTTTACTGAGCTTGTTTGAATTTTTCACAAAACTAGACATCCCTTTATTGTTTATTGGTCTACACTTTGATGTTATTAAAAAAGAATTAATTCTAAATTATAAATTTCTACAGGAAAAAAATATATACAAGAATAAAACACAAACTAAATATTGCCTTTACTGTTCACAAAAATCTGTGTATAATGTCTTTGGATTAAGAATAAGATTTCAATTTTTTTTCTGACACCATGTTTTTATTGCCACTGGTTATATATATATTTAATTTATATTTAAAAATGCAAGCCAAAACCCCTTTGTTCATATTATCTTCTCATAATAATTATCAAATCAAAAAGTGATCTGGTCAGATCTGCCTTATTATTGCCATTTTCCAATTATCCCTGGTACATGGGGTAATTGGAAAAGCACAAATTCACAAATCCTTAATAATATCCAAATATATTCAGCTTCAATAAAAGTAGTATTTTAGATTTCTTTTATAAGAGAAAAAAAATACACAGAGGATTATAGAAATCTATAAAGGATTTCCTCTTTTATGGAAGAACTCTGGCAATTTTGCATGTTTTGCATTTCTTCACTCTGAGATTAGGTTTGAATTTGCTCTTGGAATGATGCAGTGTGCTAAGGCATTTCTCTAGGTTGGAATTCACATTCTTGCAGAGTGCCTGCATAATTTGGAATTATTTTTATTCTAAAGATACTGAGTCCAAGTTACCATTGAAAGTGAGTAAATGTTTCTTGTGAAAGTTAGTTTCTTATGATATGAGCCAGTTCTTAGAATGAAGCTTAATGTTTAGTATGATGCCCATTACATTGATAATATTTTATTTTTTTTTTTACCAGGCAAATTTACATAGAATGGAGAACAAGAAATCCCAATTGAAAAAATGTAGACTAAACACATAATTATCTCTTTCTTTTCTAGCAGAACTGTGACTGCTATATGAAATTATGGGAGATGTAGGAGTTTTACCTTTGTTAATTTTTTTTCTTTCTAATGTTTGGGGGTTTTTTTTTGATTACTACAATTAGTAAGGCATTTAGTTAGTCTAATGGCTGCTGAATCTAAGGAATCATTTGAAAATGGATGATTAATTAGATACAGCAACAAAATACTCTCTCTTGCTTAGCTGCACTACTTATTGAAAGAGACAAATGAATGTCAGAAAAGCTACTTTTGTGATTTTAGGCAATGAGAGCATCCCTATGATAAGGAAAAATACACATGACAAACAAACCATTCTGATGACTCATGATCCAAATACAGATTGTTGATCCAACAGCTGTAATTTATAAACAAAAAATAAAACTTGTAAGTACAGAAAATATTGGTTTACCAAGGGAAAGTATATGTGAAAAGATTAGTTTACAGTGACCAGGTCATGTACAGATTAGCTTCTGAAGAATCTACAGTATGTGCAGCAACCCCTCTAGGAAGGTAATTTATTGCATTATAGTTATATACAGTGATAGTGAAATTCAGAGATTTCCATCTATTTTTCTGATAAAACCTTTTTCAAAGACCTGTGTTCTATTAGAAACTGTTGTGTCGTCCAAATAAAATGGTTATTCAAAGCTCAGTGAACCTATCACAGATATTTAATATGGCCACCTCAGAAAAGATGCTGTTGTCATTTCAACTAAATGTTTTACAGTTTGGGTAGCCACTCTAAAAAGCATATCTGTTGATAATAGTTCTAATATTTTCTTTCCACAAAACCAGATACCAAAAAAAAAAAAATCTTTTTTCATAAATTCCAAATCACTATTACAGTGAGTCAGTTCTATTCCCTCTAAAACTCTGCAGTCACTCTTATTCTTATGTTACGGTGGTATCTGGTTAAAATATGAAGCATCTCTTTGTGTTGCCATGGTTCCTAAATGCAATAAAATACATATTATCTCAGGGATTAAAGAGAACAATACACATTTTTATTTGAATATGTCAGTGCACAATGAGAAATAAAGACATTTTATCAAGTAAATTTTAAATTGATTCTTCCACACTGAGAATTTAATATCAAAATACTTTTTCTGAAGACCAATATTTCTTATAATATTTCCTTAATTATTTTCTTCTAAGAAGGAAGCAATCCAGTGCATTAAAAAAAAAAAAAAAAAAAAAAAAAAGTTCAAATATTCTTTTTGTTTTGTTTTGTTTTTAAAAAGTCACTATTGACATCATGGAGTTGTAAGAAAAAAAATTGGAAATTTCATTGACACTTCACAGCTTGCAAAAACATTGCTCAAGATGAGAATTCAAGTTTTACTACAATCAAAAAATACTGTTCCACCATGATCCTTAAAACTAGAACCTGACTTTCAGCATAAAAGATTAGGTCATGGCTTTTCATAAACTGAACTTTGTGCATCACCATTCATTCAAATTAACCATTTGCTTTCTCCTAGTATTGTTTCATGAGCAACACCCAATACATAATTGCATCAAGGACACATCTCAAATGTTCTCATTAATCCCATTTATCACTAG
The DNA here is from genome assembly GCF_003259725.1 of Athene cunicularia. NCBI lineage: Eukaryota > Metazoa > Chordata > Aves > Strigiformes > Strigidae > Athene > Athene cunicularia. The sequence goes on from NW_020799098.1 coordinate 22,584,663, forward strand.
TCAATCAGCTGATTATGACTCTCACAGACATGAGTTAAACTTAGAACAGTCTTCTATTTATAAACTATATTGTTATAACATCAGGTGCAGGATCCAGAACCTTCATAACACAAGGCTATTGGCCTTCATGCAATTCTATGACAAAATACTACTTGACAGCTAAATACACCTGAGACAGCTATTTAAAACCACCTCAACTAGGTCTACACAAAGCAGTTATATCCTGTAGCAAGCATTCTGTCTTCCATCTAATTCACTATCCCATTCCATATAAGTGTCTAAATGTGTACAGAAATTATTTATGGGCATAAAGTGTACAATTGAGAGTCAGTCATGATCAGTTTCTGAAATAACATGAAAGGAGTCAGCAGATAGAGTTTGCTAAAGCAAAAAACTATGCTTGAACCACAGATACAATAACCTCACAATACTTTGTTAGGAATTCAGAGACAATGTTTTAAATTTAAACTAAAAAGTATTAGGCCCAAACTCTCTGTTATAAGGAAGTATTAACCTTGGGTATTCCTGGATGTTAAGAATATTTTCACATGAAAAAATTCTGACTCCCACAGAAATTAGTTTTTCATTTCAACAACCTTGTTCAGTGCAAAGGCATTTTTCTTCACTTTCTGTTTAGCAGAGATCTGAGTGGACAAAATGCTATTGTTAATTAAACAAACCACAATTACAATCTAAGACTTAAAGAAAGCATATCAGATATAACAGAAATAAACCTTCATACTGCCAAGGAGTACAACTCTAATTTTGAGGTAAAACTTAAGATATCTTACTACTTGTAAGTGGTACAGATACTTAGGCATATGTGAAAATGAAACAACAGAAAACAAAAAGTGCCTAATAATTTTTTTACCTTTGTAGACCAAGGTTCAACGATCAATGTTTTTGTTGAAAATACATGAAGACAGGTAATTTAATAAGTATATATGTGGAGTTTCTCAGATCTATATATTTATTTGATATTCACACAAGAAATAATACTGAATAAGGAAAAAAAAAAAAAACAAACAAACAAAAAACCCAACTTATTTTCACATCTTTTCCTAGAAGATAGATTGACAATATTTATATTGTTCTGTATTCTATTAGCAGGAGGTAATGGAAAGGGAAAAATGTTGGCTTTGTTTAAGCTATAAGCATAAACTATACCAGCTGGTGCAGTCTGTTGGGAACTGATATGTGGGTCAGCACATTGCATCATCAGCACTTCTCTTCTTCAGAAAATCCACCTGCTTGAGTAAACAGACAATATGGGGCCCCAGTGTAACAAATTACATTATTAAAGAGACAACTTTATAAATTTGTGGCCTACTTAGCTTTTTATTACAGATAACACTAATCCTCCTTGAATAAAAGTAGGTTTTAGTAACTAGATCCAGTGAGCTCATAGGTTATTCAATGATAGCATAAAGGCAAAAGTAACTTTGCTAATATGGCTGTAGTGCATAAAAAATATCAGCAGAATATTAATTTTATTTATCTAGACGTTTCTTTCTACTGAGATAATCGACAACTATTTTATTCTTCTAAACAGAGTCTGGAACAGATGTTGAAAGCTTAGTTAAACATTCTTTTACACAGTAAGCTTTATAGTAACCTTCACTGTATCTAGAGTTTAGCTTACTATACAGACACAAACACCTGAGATGTGACCCATATTAGCATGCTGTAAATAATTATGCATTTAGTTTTCCTGATCTGTCTTGGAAAATGTTTACTTCCAAGGGAAGCAATTCCTCTTCATCTGAAAGGACAGGCCTATCAAAAACAGGGAACCACACCAAAATAAAAATAAAAACAAAACACACGCAGTCACTGTAATTGAAAGCAGATGGGATAAGCTAAATACAGCATGAGCATAAATGAAAACTAAAAGACCTCATGAAAATCTGAAAGTCAAAGCTTGTCTCTTTGGAATAAGTTGCTGCGGGTTGGCCTTCAATGAAAGCTCTTGATGTTTAGAAGGGTAGTTCAAGATCTGTGTCTTGTGAATTAATCAGCATATTCATATTTTGGAAAGGTTATAAAAGGCATGATGTTGGCTGAACGTTAATTTCTGGAAAAAAAAAAAAAAAAGTCACTACTTCTTCCTGGGAAATGAACTGTTTCATATTGAAACAAAATGCATTTTAATGTTGATGAACAATTTAGAAGCTATTGAAAATATTCCAGCAGTATTTTGGTTTTATTTTTCATATAATTTCTTTTTTTGCATTTGAATTTGCATGTCTAAAATCCTTGTTGATTAATGCTGTAAATATTCAACAGAAAATGTAATTAAAAATATTCTTCTGTTATACGATACTATATAATTTTAGTTAAATGACAAATATTAACTGTCAGTTTTCTGGACAAAATTTTGAAGTGCAGCCTCATAGATACTCCTGATTAGTATTCATACATATATATGTAAAAAGTATATTTTATGCTTCCTTTTCTAAAGAATTACAGAGAATTATTTTTTCTTAGATTATGCTCACACATACACACACAGAAATTCTGTGTCTCTGAATTTATCATATGCTAAGATTGTTTGGCTTTGTAAATCCAAAACATCCACATGTAAACTCTTGTTAGAACAGATAGAGAAATTCATACAAAGACTGATTTTAAGAACTGGCCATCCATTTATCAGAAGTGAGAGTGCACTACAAAGATGTCCTTTAGAAGCTGTGAGGATAAAACGAAACATTATTTAAAGACGGCATGAACTGATGTTTGCAAATCTCGATGCTACCATGTTTAGCTTGGTATGTCTACACCCTCTGAGAAATAGAATAGTAGGTGGGGAAGAAGTTTTAAAACACAGAGCTGGATTTTAAGTACTGGAAGACTCTGATTAGATCCTCCCAGGGTTCTGTTGTGTACGTTCAACAAACCAAATTCCTTAAAACTTATTTAATATATCATATTCTCTAATGCTCCAATCATCTCAGTTGCCATTCAAAAAACTGTGTCAAGTTTTCCAACTTCTCTCTTGAACTGGGAAAACCAAAACTTGATACAATATCAAGTGTAGTTTAGCAAGCATGGATAATTACATCCCCTGATCTGCTGACTATATTCTTGCTGGTGCAGCACAGAACATGGTTTTATTTTGTTGCTGTGATGGCATGCTGCCAATTTATGGTTTTTGTATGATCTACATATTAAAAAATTAAGTAAAATGTCCCTTGTCAATGGATAAGCTTCTGGCAAATAAAGTCAGGGTTATTTAAAGTACATATTACTAAATTTCATCACTGGTTAGACTATTCAAATATCTCTAATCTTACTTTGGAGACTAGAAATCAAATGTTTAATTGTTTAAACATACCTATTGCGAAGTAGACATTTCTAATTAGATGTAGACAACACTTGTTCTAACCAATGTACATGTGCAGGGATAATCTCTTATTTTCTGCCATTAATATATGTCTGCAAAGTATTGCTTAAGGCATCAAGAAACTGGAAAGCTTTTTTTAGGAACTGAGATATGTAGATCATAACATGTGAGAAAAAAATGTGTATCTTCTTCTGAAGAGTTTTGTAACAACTAAATAAATAATTCCTATGAATAAGTTAGCAGTATTATCTATTTTTGTTAGCAAATAATTCATAATCTAATAATATTTTTAAATTTTTATTTATACACAATCTTAGTCTATACAAATATTATAGCAAATTATATCTCAGCCCCAAACTTTTTGAGTAAAGATTCATTTATCTGTCAATTATTTCTGTCCTATTCTGTGTGACAGATAACATGGGTCACAATGCATTTTGCTTGTCCTTTTGATTGGATAAGTGAAACATCTGAAATAATCAGTATTATTTACTGCTACATATTTCCATCACCTCATGTGTTTGAGACTTCCCTACATATAGTATAACTGGATCCCAATAAGATGGCAATAAAGAGGACTTTTGACCCCTACAAAGAGCATTGGAAAAAACTGATACTTTTTTTTTCACAGGTATTAAACAAATCACATCCAAGTACAGTCAACAAATATTGACTGATAACAATTTGCTCTGTTAAATTCTATTCTAATATGCAACAAAGCAAATTTAATTACAAGTCAACACAAGTGATTGACAACAATCACTCTACACCATTTTTATGAATCAAGTTGTTCCAACTTGGGAAAAAATATAGCCATTTTGATAGCATACTGAAGAATCTTATTTTATTTCACAGGAGACTATGTACTGAAATACGTGTGTCCCACCAAAAATGGTAGTATAAATTACATTAATACAAGCTGATCTCTCATGTTAAGAAGGATGTATTTGGGGACTTTATAATTTGCTTGATGATAAGGATTCTTTGTTTTGATTTGCTTTCTACATTAAGCCCCAAGTCCTGCAAATCATATCTAAATGTCCATTAACTTCAGCTGAGGAAAGTTCTCATGCAATGATTTTGAAAAGGATGCATAAGGGAATGCAACAATATCTAATTAAGACAAGACTCCAAAACACTTGCATATAATTCCCAGTGATGCCTTTTTTTTTTTTTTTCCTCAAGCTTTTTCAATATTGACATTTCAAAGGCTGAAGCACATACTTGTAAACAAAATTTGAGCCCAGGTCTTCCTTGTGAGAATTCTGCCACATCTATGGTTAGCTGGACCTATTCAGCTACAATACAACCCCCCTCATGTTAAAGCATCATGGTCATTGATGATTCTCATGCTTTGATGAATCTTATGATTTTAAAGCTTTTTCTCTTGAATTTGTCTTGCAATTTTAGGCCCATTCTGCTGTAGGTGAGCAATATACAATGCATCTTTTGTACATAATTTTTCTGCAATGTATATCACATAACTGGTTTTCAGTGGACTGTAAGGCTTATCCTGATCTTTCTAAGATTTGTAAGGATTCAGAACGATTAGGATTCAGATAGGTTTTGAAAGCTTGTAAAACAGAAGAAAATTTTAGACAGAGTAGGTTACTTTTTAAAAACAAATTGCTAAACCAAGATCAAGTTCATAACTTCTTAGCTTAACTCATTTTAAAATCAATTATTTTAATTTTTTTAGTTCCAGTTCCTGATTGCCTCATTTAGTTTTAAAAAGTATTTCACTAGGTTCAAAATGATGGAAATAAAGGGACTGACTGAAAAGCTAGAACTGTCTGAGACATTATGTTTTTACTCAAGTTCTCAATTCGGAGTATGAAGTTTTTAAAGGTTATCTGATGAATTATAGTTGTTCTTGGGATGTTTACACCTAACAAATTACATGCAATTAAAGACCATAAATGGATAGTAAATCCAATTAAGTGCAATCAAGACTGCAATGGCTGGTTTTCTGTCAAGTACAAAACTCCCCTGGTCATCTTTGTGGCCCTCTTCTGGTCCTGTTTGAACAGGTCTATGTGCTGCTTATCTTGGGAGACACAGAGCTGAACACAGTACTCCAGGTGGGGTCTCATGAGAGCAGAGTAGAGGAGCAGAATCACCTTCCTCAACCTCCTGGCCACGATTCTCTTGATGTAGATCAGGATACATTTGGCTTTCTGTGCTCTGATGGTGCACATTGCTGGCTCATATTCATTTTTCCATCCACTAATACCTCCAAGTCCTTCTCCTCAGGGCTGCTTTCAATCCACTCATCATCTAGCCTCTATTTTTTCTTGGGATTGCCCTGGCCCATGTGCAGGACCTTGTACTTGGCCTTGTTGAACTTCATGATGTTTGTATGGGCCTACCTCTCAAGTCTGTTCAGGTCCCTCTGGATGATATCTCCTTCCTTCAGTGTGTCAACCACACCACACAGCTTGGGGTCATCAGCAAACTGCTGAGGGGTGCACTCTATCCAACTATCTATGTTGCCCACAAAGATGATAAACAGTGCTAGCCCCAGTACTGACACCTGAGGAATGTCACTTGAACAGCAAACTGTTGAGGTTTCATCCAATATAGCAGTTCCAGTCTTTTGAAAATTTAACTGAAAATCTTGTCTAGCTGGATTTGTTCTAAGCATCCTTAGACAGATCAAGATCCAAAGGAATTTAGTCTAACTGCTCTTCTTTATTAGACTGTCTGCCTGTCTAAGCAAGGGTCCATCTCTACCTGCAGCAGTTCACCAGGTCCAAGCTCTGGTAAAAAAGAGAATCAGGAATAAATTTAGTCCTGAGAATATTCAGGGACAGGCTTTGATATTGAGATAAGGAACAAAAATCTAATAAATAAATAAATAAATGCATTTATACGAGGTTCTCTAAATCTATATTTGAAAATTAATGTGCTCCCACTTAGTTAATTCGAACAAATTTACTGTTTGGATAGAAATCCAAAAGCAAAATTCCCATTTTGTGAGGCTACTAGTCCTATTTACCAGCTACATCTGTTGGGAGAGAAAATCAGATACATTGATGGTCTTTATTTGAAACCTCTTTTATCTCTTTTACTACATTTTAATTGTTCATCACTATGTACATTCATATTTTCAGATTTCTTGTTAAAGTATGTATGAAATATAATTTCTTATAAGAACAATTATAAGACTGAATCTTTCATTAATCCATAATCTTTTAATATTATAACTGACACTATTAAAGAACACGGAGTGAGCACTCAGAGGACCAGTGTCTTAACAGTGTTCTGCTCTCTGACTGTATGGAACTGATTAGACACTTTCCTACAGGAACTTGCAATGCCTACAAATCTATTGAAGGCCTCACTTATTTATCAGAGTACACATTTTTACCAAGATGAGCTTCACAATTTCAAGCAGTAAGACAGATCAAGTGATGAGAGCTTCATTGAATAAAATTCTGTAGGATATGATAAAATTAATTCAAATATTTGTTATATTGCAATATCCTGCCAGACTCTGGCAGAAATTCTCTGGCAAGGTCCAAGAAAAGTAATTCAAATATAGCTTTAAGGGAGGGAAAACTGAATCGGTAGGAAGTCTATCTTAAAAACATACAGTAGTTCTGCAGTAATTGGCTAAAACTGTGATGCATTTGTAAAGAAGAAAAAAACACATAGAAAAAAGAAAACAGTCTTAAAGTCTTGGAATTATATGATAGTGTTAATGACACTATTAAAAATCATGACTTGTGTTTGTTATTAGTAGGGATGCAATGAAAATTTAATGAAACACACAAAAGTAGCGAGAATTATTATGGAGCTTTTTAGGTGGGATAGAATGATGGAGCGAAAAATAAATAGATTAGTAAATAAATCGATTAGTAAAATACACTATTTTTCTGAAGAATTAGGGAACATATGACTTTGTGCATAAATGATGTTAAAAAAAAAGACAAGAGCTAGATTAATTAGAAATTTGACAAAGCAAGAAAACAGCTTGTTCTGGTTTGAGTGAGTGGCAGGGATTTTTGGTAGCAGGGCAGGGGGCTACAGTAGTGGCCTCCTGTAAGAGGCTTCTTGAAGCTCCCCTGGCTTCGGGTCAGACCACCTTTGCACTAAGGCCAGGCCAAATAGCTGTGCTTCTGTGATAATGTATTTAAGAAGAGAAACCTGGCAGGAGGAGTTGTGAGGAGGAGTTGCGAGGAGAACATCTGTGCAAACAGCAAGGTCAGTGGAAGAAAGGAGAAGGGAGTAAGGTGCACTGGAGCACAGACTCTCCTGTATCCGGTGGTGAGACAGACGGGACGAATGTCAGAACTTTCCCCCCACACTGAGGTGGAAGTGTCAGGACTGACTGCACCCCCTATTCCCTGCCCCCTGCACCATGTGAGGGGAGGTAGAGATGCTGGGAGAAAAGCTGAGCCCAGGAAGAAGGAGGGATGAGGGAAGGTGTTTTCAAGATGTGGTAATGCTTCTCACAGTCCTACTCTGTCTGTTACGTGTTGTTGTTTATGTTCTTCTTTTCTCCCCCTAATGAGTTTGTTTCTTGCCTGTGCCTTAAAGATGAGATCATCCCTCTCTGTCCTTAAGTTCCCGTGTCTTTTGCTTCCCTCCTTCTCAGTGGTGGGAAGGAAAGGGGAAGTGGGTGCCATCTTTGCTTATTTTCCCCTTCTCAGCAATGGAGAGAACGGGCATAAGAGGCTGTGTGGTGCTTTCTGAGCTCAAACCATGACACAGCTTCTGTGTAGAATGAGTCTATTGTGATAATAAGCAAAATTAAAGGTTAGTTTGACTTTCTTCATCTAAAATATTTAGGAGAAAATGAAGTCTTGACATATTCTGGATGATACATTACCAAAATCCATCCCTTTCCTCTCTTCTGTTACCCTTCCACTCTCCAGTGTAGCGTTACATAAGTGTAATGGGTATGAAAAAAACAGAAACCCATATATATACATTCAACAGAAATGTGTAAGGTATAATGAAAGAAAAAATCAAAAGGTAGGAGGAAGCTGTAAAGGATATACTTTATGTTAAAATATATAAAATTTGTTTCACTACAATTCTGAAGGTATTTTTCACTAAAACAAAATTAAGTTTTTTTTGTACCTACCTCCTGAAATAATTTCACCTTCAAGTTCATACATATTCTTTGTTTATTTGTTTTTCCCCTTCTCTATGTCTCTTCCCATTTTGCATAAAATCTTTTGCTGGTCTGAAGGAAGGCATCTCTCTCAGGCCTCAATTTTCTTTTGAAATTTAGAGATAGTAATGTTGTCACTACATCTTCTGATCGTTTGCTGTTCTGTGTATAATACTGCTTCTATTCTCAAGAAAGCATGGCAAATGGGCCAGGATATTTCCCTGTTTCTCCTGAAGTAGCTTGGTCTAGCAGAGTAGAAAACTGCCATTGCATCCAGATGACAAGCAAGACTTTTCAGTCCTTCACTAACTCAATGCTTTTACCAGAGTAACGATCACAAACACTTCAGCCATTTTATGAAAGTGTTTTGTGGCAAAAGCTTATTACTTAAAGACCTGCCAGATCTTAAAGACTAATAAATCCATTGAACTCTAGTGGTCCAGACACTTTTACACTTAGCAGGTATAGATAGGATGCCAACTCTGCATTTCCTTTCATCCTTCTCCCCACAGAAGAGGGAATAGAACAGTGTGTAACAAAATCCTTCAACCCTAGAGTAATTCACAGCCTAAATCAGTAATAAGCATTTTGTGATCATTCACTGCTTCATTATGGTATTTATTCATGCTGTGTAGGTGAATATATATTAAATTCAATAGAGATTTAAATTTAATTGTACTTATAATGAACACCATAACCTACACAGGTTTGCAGCATTGACTTGATCTTTATTTTCTCAAGGTGAAACAGAAATTATTTTTTTAAAATGTACTATGAGCCATAAAAAATTTCTTTTGGAAATACTATGCTTATCTCTATAATAATTTATTATATTTCCATTGTTTTATTTTATTTCAGTATCCCATATTAAGCTTTTCTTTTCCTTATTAAAAAAAAAAAAAAAGAAACAAAACAAATGAACAAACAAACAGAAACCCCAGTTAGTTTTACTTTAAAAAAAAAAAAAAAAAAAAAAAAAAAAAAAAAAAAAAAAATTAGGA
>NW_020799098.1:22594178-22624386 GCF_003259725.1 Athene cunicularia
AAAAAAAAAAAAAAAAAAAAAAAAAAAGAATCAAGTTTCCTGATTATAGGATATGGCTGAGATCCTATGGGGTAAAACTGAACAAATAAATAGTACTGTCTATTGGTGTTGTAATAACATAAAATACTGAAGACACTAAAATCCTTGCTAAAATATGTACTTGTAAAAAAACTTTTAAAAGAGCACATAAGCTCTCTCAGTTTCAGCATCTGAACAGACATTGCAACTATTTCTTAAACTTGTAATCATGCCCTGAGCTTTGAGAAGTATTTGGCCAAAATCTGACTTGTGGTATTCTTCATTATGCTGTGTAAGTATTACCAACTAATACCCTTATTCTAGATATTCTGGTCACTCTTGTTTGTGTGAAAACCAGTCAGGCAAATTGCTTGCCTGTCCTTTTAAACAATAGAATATTTAAACAATTTGCAACTGGCAGAAAATCAATGTAGTATTGCTTATTCTTTTTTTACTAGTGTTTTATTTTAAAGTATTATATTATACAGATTAGTAACTGCTGAATACCCTTTTCCTTCTGGATTTTCTACATATGCTATAATTTTCTCAGGGGTTTTCAAGACCTATCTGGACCAAACACTGCATAACATGTTCTAACCTGATACCTGACCCTTCTTTGAGCAGAAGGTTGGCCTAGAGACCTGTTGAGGTCCTTTCCAACCCAAATTATCGTATGATCTTATTGGTACATGCAGGTCAAGCTTTCTAGCTATTTTATCTCAGTGACATTTAAGGTCCCAGAATCATTCTGTCTTTTCTCTCATCACTGTAACTTGTTACAGCAATCAGTTGGATTCTTATGAATGACAGACTTGCCATCTTTTTCCCCCTCTCCTTCTTTCTTACCCTGGTTTGTTGTTTTTTATTTTTTCTTTCCTGAGTGAATGATTCAATGACTAAGGAACAGAGATTGCAGGATTTTCTTTAAAAAAAACCCAAACAACAAAACCTAACAACAAACAATAAAATAAACAAACAAAATCCCCAGATACTCAGACACTGCTACAAATTGAACCCCTTGCTGTACAGACCAGCAACTCAATTTTGTAATCACATGTACTGGAAATACGGTCATTACTCTCTCGGGAAAACTGCCAAATTCTGCTGTGGTGATAGACAAGAAAAGTGACAATAAAGTGAAGATGTTCAACATAATTCTTGCAACATTCTGTCAAATTGGATGTAAGCACAAGCCTCTCCAAATGCCGACTAGAGGGGTTGGTGGTTTGGTGTTTTTTTTTTTTCCTTTTATCCGAGAAAAAGAGGGGGGGGGGGAATGAAACAGACATTAATAAATTTATCTTAAAAAAGATGTACACTAAATATATCCTCAGGCTTTTGATCTTCTGCACATGGACAGTTTGTACTCATACAGATTAAATGAATAATAAAGTAATTCTAAATGCTGTATAAATGAAAATTCTTCATCTTACCTCTTTGACAACCTTTACTCTCTATATACTACATTTAAAGATATTGACTACAAATAAAAGAGTTCATTTAGGGCTCTTGCATTCATAGTAGGAAAAATAAATTACCTGGTATTTCTATCTTAAGGAAGGTTTCTGACTAGAATTCATAATATGTTAGGAAATAATTCTACTCCTATGTATTAGATATCAGAATATAATTGCATTTGGTAATATATTTGGAACTCAGATTTCCTTCAACTTTATATAGTAGCTTAAACTTCTAATTACACGATAATATTATTTTTAGGGAATTTTTCCATTGCCAAACTGGAACCTAATAAGATCCAGCAAGAGCATAGTATTGTATAAAAATATTCTACTTCATGTGATATAATATGATATTACTAGTTTTTAAGAGAACTTCTTTTCACATAATCTTATCATCAAAAGAATAAAAAAATCTGTGATCACATTGGCTAATAAATATGTGTTTATACTAATGTTAACTACATGTTTAATGTATAAAATATTTATTAAAATTAGATTAGTCTAAATGAGAATAACCATACAAAAATACTGACCACTTTCATAAGTCCAACAAATTTTCCTGCAGATTAATATTTGTTCTCCATAAATATTTGAAATTTGAATAATGTCAATCCAAAGATATAATTCGTCAATCCAAGGATATAATTCTGGGCAGGTAAGTCTGTATGTGAGGCAGCAAGTGTGGACCTGCACTTTTAGACAGTGATCCATATAATCTACTTCAAACATCTACTCTACAAGGAATGAAAGGCAATTAGGAGCATGACTATCCAAGTTTGTTCTTTTGAGACACCGGAATGGTTCTGACAAAATGTTAAAAGATGCTAACTACTATTGTCATAAGAATTTTCAAATCTTTCTGATTTGCAACTGCGGGGGGTGTGTGTGTGTGTGTGTGTGTAAATTATGAGGTTCCTGCAGAATGAAAACTCTAATTATTTTAATCAACTCTTCAGGGCATATAGTTTTCCAGACTGTGTTAATACCAAAGGCAACTCAAACAATCTTTTCTGACTGTCTTGCACAAGTATGTCATGCATTTAAACCTATGGAAAACAGATGTCAAAAATGCTCCCAGAACAAGGTCGACTTTTACTCACAGAGTGGCTACATGGTATCTGTCCTCAGTGTTAATGTTGGAAAAGTACCAGTACTAGAGAAATCATGTACACCTTTCCAGTTCTGACTATGGTGGAACTCTGGCTTTCAAACATGCTTGATCATATGTTCCTGCTCAGCAGCTTCCTGTGAATGTCACCTGCATATTAATTATGGCACAGTGCTCACCTTGGTTTAATATTCTGCTTTTAAAGAATGAAAATGAAAAGAGGAACTGAATGTGAGAACAGCTGTAAGTTATTCAGAACAAAACTGCAGAAACTTGCTCCAGACCTGACAGGGCTATATTGACTAATGACAAGAGTGAGAAAACTGTAAAAGAACAGATTAGCAAATCCCTTGTTGCAGACTTCTTCATCCAAATCAAGATAAGTTCTCAGGCAATTTTTTCAAGGAGAATTCAAGGAGGGAGAGAGAGAAAGAGAATCAAGATATAGGTAATAGGTGCATTCAAGCAAGACAGTTTCAGGGGTATAGGGGATTTTTAGCTTTCTGCTTGTGGAAGCATTGTGGCAGCTGATTTGCCTCTGCAGATGTTTAACAGTCACAAGAAATCAGATTATTTTCAACAAGAAAGCAAAGAGACCTTTCAGAAAAGAATGAATTGAGAGGTGTAAGAAATATGTTTGTGAACATGAAGGGTTCAGGGGTCCACAGGGAAGTGAGTTTGAAATCAGAAATACTATTGATGTCATTCCAATCCTTGAAGGAAATATTCCAAAAGTTGCCAAATGCATTAGAAACAAGTACTGCATCTGCACTGAGACTTTTAACTTTCTTAGTAAAGACAAGCCCCTGAAAAGACAGGGAAACTGTAGAGTGGATATTAGAAGTAAGGTGCCAAACTGACAGCCTGATGTCCTGTTCGTAAAGGAGATGGAGTTTTCTGAAAAAGTATTTCTCTGTGACATTTCCAACTTGCAACTCTGCAGATATCAGCCTGTGAAAATATGCGTTGCTATTTTTGCATATATAAGAAGTGGGACCATAACAATTCTGCTCTCGACGACATCATTCCTCCTTTATTTAAGTGAAAAATGTCACTCTTTCTCTTGGTACTTTGTCAATTCAAAATATTTTTACTTTATGGAAGTATTATTGGGATTCTAATCCTGAAAATATTTTTGAATATGTCTCTTCTTAGTATCAGCAACAGATTGTCTCAGGTACTCACAGGCTAAAAAATGAAGTATTTCTAGCCATGCAAGAAGTGAAAGTTTAAATTCCCTTTCTGTCAGATATTAAATACAAAAGTGATCATCTTTGTTTCTGCAGGAATTGTACTTCGACAATAAATGTAGAAAAAAATGGTGCACTAAGTTTCCTCGAGAGAGGAATACTGTAAATATTATGGCATTGCACATCTGAAACAAAACAGGGAAAAAAAAAAAAAAAATAGTATGAAAGGAGGAAGACATTCTAAATTGTAGTTATAAGGGCAACTGGCTAAGAATAGTTCTTTACAGTTACATAGTTTTACAAATCATAGTAACTATTCTGTGTAACTTCTAAGAGACAGACCACCTGGATTGAATTCTTTTACATTCCTCATTTATAAAGCTGTATTTCACATTTTTTTTTTTCTTTTTATTTTACAATACAGCATTTTTTCATAGTACTTTTGTTTCATAAAACAACTAATATTTTGTAGAAGATTTAGGGATGTCCAGAATCTAAAGTAAGTTTGAAACTCTAATTTTCAAATAACGATCTTAAGGTGGAAATTCTTATAAAGCTGTAAGGTACATCCAATTGAAACTTGTTATTCTCTTCTATACAGAGATCTGGCAAACAGAAACTGCCCTGTTACTTCTTGTACCTTTGCAAATCACTGCAGCTTGGAAAACTCATAAAACTTAAGTTAACTCTTAAAGTATGCAAATTTACCAAAACTATGAGATGAAGGGGAAAGGGCAGTGTCAGAGAAGAAATGCTTGACATAATCTTCTAAGATGCTGTTACATCTCAGAAAAGAAAATCACAAATGGATCCTCTAGTCGTTTCAGAATTCACAGTGCCTGTCACCTCAACAGTTCAGGCTTTTATCAGTTCTTTTTCATATATTTTCTTTTCCTTGAATCGTATATTAAACTACATTTCTGAGCTCACTTTTAAAAATATTTTTTTACAGAATATACCATTATATCAGTTTCATAAGGATTCATCAGTTTCATAATTGAAACATAGGCACAGGTAGCCACTCTCAATATTAAGATACCTTTTATAAACAGCATCTGATTACTTTTTCATTTCTGTATTTTTTATTCTTTAAACAGAACTTTTATTTTCAGGTTGTCCTGTCAAAAGGAACCCAGGAATATGTCAGATATACAGGCAGAGGAACAGGTCGTTACCTCTCTTTAACCCTAATCCTACAGTAACTTTCCAAACACATAGAAAATCTTCCCATTGTCAGTGCTGTGCTGATACATATATTCATACATTACAGTGTAACATCTACCACACATCACACCATTGTTCAGCTTACTGGCCGAGGTCTGAAGACTATAGATGTAATAGAGACTGCAAGATAGACCTGAATATATTTGGAATCTATGGGATGATTAAAATAGCCATAGTCCTACAGAACATATGCTATTATTAAATGTGACAGAGTAATCTTAAAGAATTCAGACTACTTTTTTCCATTTAAATTCCTCTGCAGTGAGAAAATCTCTATAAACAGGGGATCCAGATTTAAATCACTATTCTTCTGCCAAACATAACATTAATAATTCAGTTTTCCCCTTCCCCATCCACCCCAGTAACATATGTACTTATTGGTCTTGTACACAAGGAACAACATTCTCTGAGCTGCCTGCTGAACCATAAAGGAACCCTTAAGAATTTCCCATAGCTTTTTCTAGTCAACGAGTATGATAGCTCAAAAAAAGTCCTTTCTCTTTTTTTCACTACCAAGAAAAGAGTCTTCAAAAGTTGCACAGTGAAACTCCCTGATCCTTAAATTCTCTGCTGAAGGGATTTTTAATCACTTTCGCCAACATATATTACTGAATCATTGACTATTATTAGAAAACTAGTCTTTTTTAGTCAGAGAGAGAATGATTTTGATGATACCACAACCAATTTCATATAATTTTTCACTGTCTGTTGATACTTATTCACAATAAAGTTTGGATAATCCAATTAGTGTCACCTACCAAACAACAGAAACATTTTTGAAACAAAGAGCTTCTTGCCCTTCATCTCAGATTCCTCTACACAATTTCCAGAATTCATAAACTTTTTGGATTATGTCTTAGTCACACGAAAACAACAATAGTCCTTGTCCTCAGTTAGAAAAAGATTTTATTTTCTGCTTTGCCTTTTTTTGTGAAGTGTAATCAAGACCATCATGTTATTAGGTTTGTAATTATTACTATGTCTATCAATAACATTAAAATTCTTCCCATGTACTGACTAGTAGAATATTAATATCCTGCACATGTGGAATATTACCAGAAAAACAACCTGCTATCTGTAAGCACATCGCAACTAGAAGGTGAAAATCGGCGGTGAGGATCAGTCTAGTACTTAGACTAGTTCTGGATACCTTAATTAGGACAGACCAAAACTATAATCCATATAATCCAAGATATGTTCCAAAATTATGATCTGGGTAGGAATTATGTTAAATCCAAAGAATATTAAAAGAAGACTATAGGAAGAGCACATTCTGTGGTCTGGTCAAAGTTGGGGAACAGAAGTGAGCATCTCAATGCTTCTAGATGAAGTCAGGAACAAAGGTTAGGTGGGCCAGGGGAAAAAAAAAAAGAAAAAAAAATTTAAAAGATCAGGAAAACTGTGTTGTAGTGGGAACTGAAGAGGGTACATGGGGAGAAACCCAGAAAAAAGTCCTAGTAGTCTTATCAAGCCAGAGAACCAAAAACTGGTAAGAGCCTCTTATAGTTCCTCTGGAATGGAAAATGAAGTTGTTCACAAGCCAGTCCTAAAGGAATGGGGCTTATCCTATCCTCAATCCTCAGACTGGTTCTGGCCAACCTGCAGAGATTATTTGCCCCCCAAAAGTCCTGGAAGCAGGAAATGACAATGAGTGAAGATTAAGAATTAAATTGTTAGAAATTTGATTTAATCAACTAGATTAACGGTCATGATCATATGTAGAAAAAGAAGGGCAGTACTAGTTTACTTCTCTTAGAGACTAATAATGATTTAGCAAGATACTTTGGTTCAAACTTAACATTAGAAATTAGATTAGCTATGTCCAAAGTTATCAAGCAGTCTGAGAAAGTATAAAGGTCATTATAAGTAACTGTGTACATAAAATTATCAAAAATCTCATTGAACTCACAGTAGACAAAGGCACACTCATTTGGAATGACTTATATTTCCTTGATCTGTTTTAGAAATCTTTTTATCAGTGGCAGAACATTCAGTTTTATAATCATAAATCCTTTTTACAATTCAAAGTAAAATAAAAACTATTCACTTGCACTTTTTCTCCTGCTGAGCATAACCGACCTTGAATTATGCTGAGAGGAATGAGATCAGATCAGAGCCTCTTATTCACTTTCTTGAGTTTCATCTCCTTCATTTAAAGTAGAAAGAACATAAATCCTTTTCAAAGACATAAGTAGTTGCATGAGTGCACATATTTTTAATTTTGAGGGATTTGTAAAGAAATTAAATTTACAATTCAAAAATACATCCATGCATTCATGAAAGTACAGCATGTTATTCATACTACTGCAGAGAAAGAAGAAAAGTTTAGATGTTATTTCCTAAGCAAGAAGAATGCAGGAGTGCCAAACTCTTAAAGTCTTTATCTGCTGTAAATCAGCACAGCTCTACTGAAGTCAAGCACACTAGAAATCACTAGCTTGTATAGCTACATAATTTGGGTGATGTGAGCTTTGAAAAAAAAAAAAAAAAAAAAAAAAAATTGAATAGACAGTGTCAGAAGTAATCTTCAGAAAAATACAGTCTTTAGGTATGCAGACAGCCTGAGTTTGTATGGAAAACCTGTGGAAAATTGTTTCTCTATTACCAAGATAAATTAACTTCACATGTATGAAAACAGGATAAGATAAGTGAAAGTCACTTGCTAAATGTTTGACATTTGAGTCTACTTCTGTCCACTTAGTAATTTGGTAACACTGGTAAATATTTTTCAATTATGAGTCTTTTTTCTTACCATTTTATGTAATTTTCCTCCTGTCTTGGGAGTAAAATTTGAAATATCACCAATGTAAAATTACTTTAGGAATTAGAAGGAAACAGAAACAAACAAGAACATAATGATAATATTTAAGAGATTCCAAAAGAACACAGAATAGTCTACTCACTTTTAGAGTCAAAAAGGGCTTTAAACTCCATTTCACATAGACAGCTGAAGATTACATTTCTTGGCAGACTATGAAACAGAAATGAAACAACAGGTATAGATTTGATTCCAGATAGTCTTTCTGTTATTGATATTTTTATCATGCAAATAATTAATTTAAATCAATGAGGACTATTCTTATGTGTGAAATTTTGCAGGTCTAGATGTTCATTGACATCATAGCTGGTAGACAATGAAACAAAGAAAAACTCACTAAACCTCACTAAAATAATGTCCATTTCCTCCTCCTTCAACTGCCTCTAACAGAAATGAGAATTTTCTTTCCTTATTTGATGAACTTTCTT
This sequence comes from Athene cunicularia, assembly GCF_003259725.1. Taxonomy (NCBI): domain Eukaryota; kingdom Metazoa; phylum Chordata; class Aves; order Strigiformes; family Strigidae; genus Athene; species Athene cunicularia. The sequence goes on from NW_020799098.1 coordinate 22,602,425, forward strand.
TAGTCTGTTTGAAGACAATTGTGATTGGATGACAGGTGCAATACAGTCTGACTACAGAGTTACCAGTATTTCCTCTCAAAAATGTATGCTTAGATACACAAAATATGAAGTGACTTTTCCATATTTAATGAGCTGATTAATCGTGTGCTCACTGTAAATGATCGCGTCTAGATCACCGACCCACATATGACTCAAAAAAATTAGAAACCTCAAAAAAATTCAATTACAAGGTCCAGATGCTGTGTATTGCCTGTATAAAGCATTTCAGGTAAGAGGGTTGCATATTAATAATATGACCTAAACTCAGATGATAGTTTTGTAATACTAAGATTTTGAGTAGAAAAGTGTATTTATACTTTAATAACAGTGTTTAAATATTATATAATAAATTTGTAAAACATTTTATTTTCTTTTTTTTTGGCAATTATTGTTAAAAATAAATCTATAATGTCAATATTTTATAACTTTGCATACTGTTATGGCAGGTGTAGCTCTTAGATAATTCTCTATGAAGTTCTAAGACAAAAGTCTCAAATCTTCATCTTTGTAAAAAAACAAAAGCTGAGATCAACTTTCTGCTTCTTTTAAATTTCAGTGTAATAGGTTTCTTGGCAAGGGTTTGGTAGTGGGGGGACTACAGCGGTGGCTTCTGTGAGTAGCTACTACAAGCTTCTGCCATGTCCATTAGAGTCAATGCCAGTCAGCTCCAAGAAATGATCCACTGCTGGCCAAGGTCAAGCCCATCAGTGATGGTGGTAGTGCCTCTGTCCTAACATATTTAAAAAGAGGAAACAACCTGCTTCATGACGGCAGACAGAGGAGAGGAGTGAGAATATGTGAGAGAATTAACTGCAGACACCAAGGTCAGTGAAGAAGGAGGGGGTGGAGGTGCTCCAGGCACCAGAGCAGATTCCCCTACAGCCCATAGTGAAGTCCATGGTGAGGGCAGGTAGTCCACCTGCAGCCTGTGAAGGACCCCACGCTGGAGAAGGTGGATGCCTCAAAGGAAGCTGTGACCCTGTGTGAGAGCACTGGAGCAGGCTCCTGGCAGGACCTGTGAATCTGTGGAGAGAGTACACTATTCTGGAGCAGGTTTGCTGGCAGAACTTGTGACCCTGTGGGGGACCCATGCTGGAGCAGCCTGTGCCTGCAGGACTGCACCCCGTGGGAAGGACACACATTGATGCAGTTCATTAAGAATTACAGCCTGTATGAAGGACTCACATTGGAGAAGTTTGTGGAGCACTGTCTCCTGTAGGAGGGATCCCACGATAGAGCAGGGAAAGAGTGTGAGGAGGAAGGAGCGGCAGAAGCAACATGATGAACTGACAACAACCCCTTTTCCCTGTGCTGCTGTGGGGATGGAGGTAGAGAAAATCAGGAGTGAAGTTGAACCTGGAAGGAGTGGAGGGGAAGGTGTTTTAAGATGTAGTTTTATTTCTCATTACCCTACTATGATTTGATTTACAATAAATTAAATTAATTTTCTCCAAGTTGAGTCTGTCTTGTCCATTAAGGTGATTGGTGAATGATCTCGGTGAGAATTGATCAGCTCTTGGCACAGCTGGGTTCTTGTGCTGCTTCTCAGGTCCTTGTGCTTTTCATTGGTAATGCTTGGCCATAACTTTCTTTGCATCAGTCTTAATAAACGTCTCAGTGCCATGTAGATCTAATTTCTTCTATCCAAACAGGGGCGTTATTTACCTCTGCCACAAGCAGACAACCTTTACATTGTATTCCCTTTTTCTTGTGATTTTCAGAACCGCAGCAATCAAGTTTACGTTATCACTAAGCTAGGTTCAAGGGCAGTAACATTTTTCATTACAAGGCCAGATTTCCATCAGTTCCTGGTTTGCCAGACTATCTGGCCAAGTGGCTTCTGGGCCTCTGACAGTATCTAAATAGCACGAGCTTCCATCATTTTTGTAAAACAAATTTTTAACTTATGTTGCCAAAATTTTAATAATGTCTCCAGTATTAACTGCTACTGAGTCTGTTATTAGTCTTCTTCAGCCTGAGTAAAAGGCATCTTTTAAACCATGTTATGAGGAACTATTGGCTTTCTTATTAGAGTAGCCTAATATTTTTAGACTTAGTCAAGGAAAATTAATTTGCTATTTTTGTCCCTACTTATGTTTCCTCTGTTTTTTGTTGTTTTTTTTTTTTTCCTCCATTAATCTTCATTCTCTCTCCATGTTTGTATTAATCAAACACAGTATGCTTTCTTTTATCTATCATACATTTTACATTCTATCATATCCTCAACTGATGGATATTTTTTTGCAATTCAGTCCAATCCTGCACAGAATAATAATAAAGACAATAGAGTATTCTTTATAATTCCAACAATAATAATTTAATAACAGTGAAACTTAGCAATATTTTACCATTTTCATCGAAGTATTTTGGTGGGGTTTAATCTGTTTGAAACTACTTTCAGATGAAAAACCTGAGACATGACTTGAAACCTGTCCATAGACATACATGTTACATATGACTGCTAGCATAAATCATAAGCTAGTACTAACTCTGAGCATGGCTGCTGCAAAAAGGAGGCTGAAAAGTAGCAAATTTTCTCCAGCGAGGACAATTTTAACACAAAAATGAGATCTAATCTCTCCTTACTGATGATGGTATATTATGATCTTTATGACAAATAAATACTGCATTGAGTTACAAGAACATAGAGGATAGTTGAAGAAAATAGTAAATTGAAACTCTGTTATGAAACCATGCTGTTTCATAAATATAAATATAAAATTAGAAGAGAAAGAAAGAAAGAAAGAAAGAAAGAAAGAAAGAAAGAAAGAAAGAAAGAAAGAGAGAAAGAAAGAAAGAAAGAAAGAAAGAAAGAAAGAAAGAAAGAAAGAAAGAAAGAAAGAAAGAAAGAAAGAAAGAAAGAAAGAAAGAAAGAAAGTTTATTTTAGAAACTTGTGAAGAACATTGTAATTTGTATAAAATAAGGAATTCCACGTAAAGAAGGAAGTCCATAGACACTAATAATTTGCTCCAAAGTGACAATTTTTAGGATATTGGCTATTTCAACATACTTCTATTTTGCTTATACTTTATTTAAGATCATAAGAAGTGCAGGAAATCAGTTTCTGAGAGAGGTCAGTAACATCTGTCTTCAGACGAACATTCACAGACCATAAAACTAAAGCCCCTTTTTTTAAGTCCTTAGATCTGAAATTTTTTTGAGTCATGTTTAAAACATTATCCTAAAAATAAAGCATATTTTATATTGTTTGTATATACTGCTGTCACCACAGTTGACCATCCATAGTGTATTATTTTCCCTTCAGAGAATTCTTTTGTTGAAGCATGAAATAACATCACTGAAACCAATTAAGTTATTCTAGATGTAGGTTTATATATATCCATTATCAGTCTTGTTTTCCTTAAACCACCACCAGAGTAAGAAGCATCTATTTTAGCAAAACCTGTAGAATACACAAAATTTATCATCAATAGAAATGGAGTGAGCTCCTTCTCCAAAAGAGGTACTTTTGGTATCAAACACATGCTAGTAAGGCAGTGTTAAGAAACTGCATTGCAGCTGCCTCTGACGATGTTATCTACATAAGAAATAAATTTATTTGTTTCACCTGACAATTCAGAACTTCTTATAAAGAAGGCTTTTTTAGATTGTCATTTGAAAAGGGAAAGAATAAAGAATCCTTTAATTTCTTAATGATTTGGATATTTAAATGAATACAGCCAAATGTGTCAATCTAATTCTGTAATCCTTAAACTATCACAGACAACAGATGGTAGACACACCATGAATGGAAAAACATACTTGATTACATCATAATCCATTCAGGTTTGTCAATTTTAAAATATAGTTATAAAGTCAAATACTTCTGGGCCCTACTTCTTGTATTTATTGGCTTCAAGCCCTGTTATGATCACCCTCAGGTTTCAGATATCTACAACATAAAACCTGGTCAATGACCATCTTTTTTTAAACAATCAGTTAAGAGATGTATTCTTATTAAGTAAAATATTTTTCAATAATAGTGGGTCAGTAATGTTACCTTCCATTTCTTCCTTTCTTTTAAGTCCCATTTTCACATGACATTTTGCATAAGGGTACTATATTCCTGAACTCAAAACAAAGGAGGGTTTTTTGAAAACACATGGAAAAGAGTATATGAGCTCTTCTGATAAGAAGATTTTTATTACTTGATTTTTATTTCTTTTTAGATAGTATATCCCCCTGAGAAATAGACATTAAACTACTGGGGAAAAAACAATCAAAAAGAAAAACAAAACAAAACAAAACACCAAAAAAACAAACAACCAAACAAACCAAAACAACAACAACAACCACACACACACACACACACACACACACAAAACAAACAAACAAACAAACAAAAAAAACCACAAAAACCCAAAACCAAAACAAGGAAAACCACACAACAACAAAGACAAAAACCAGAAAATATGACTTTTAAATCTGTTTTTATTTGGTAATGATTTCAATGTCATATCTACCTATAATGAAGCTCATTTTCTAATAAGTGGAGAAAAATTATAAATTCATATTTTATGGAGACTACAGTTAGTATTACTTACATGAAAACACATTAAAGAAATGTCTGTATTTGCCTTTTATAACTTGTATATTGTTAAAGGCAAAACTTTCAAAAAGTCTGTCTGCACTGCTTGCTTTCTTCATAATTTTAGCTTATTTTCAGATATAAATACAACTATCTTGAGGATTTCCTTATGTTGTTGAAAATTTATTCTAGCATTCTGACTGAAAAGAACTACCACAATTGTGGGCTGTTATATAATGTTGGCAAAGGCAAAACTGACAGCTTGGGCAAAATGCAAATCACTGAGATGTTTGCAATAGAAATAAAAGTGTAAACAGATGGTTTGGAGTGAGCTGAAGTATTGTTAAATTTCTATTTTAGGTTAATGGAAGAGCTCCTATTTAAGAATTTTTGTAATGGAAAGAAGCAAAATACTAACTTTAAAATGTCTTTAGTATGCTAGATCATGGGAGCTGAATGAACCTCTTCATAAGTGTTACTTGAAATGTGTGGCTAAGATCCTCCAGCTGGCCATGAAAGGCTCAGTGCATCTGCGTGCAGCACTGCTAGGTTCTTCAGAGATATGGAGAAAACATGCCATGCTTCTGGAAGGGAACAATAAAAGTCACTTCATCTTCTCTGCCCTCAAACACATTATATTTAAGTGTTGTCAAACAATCACTTGAACTTCCTTGGACTTTTATTACTTTCCTAGCAGATTCTACAAGATTTGTTTAGCATAAACTTTTGCCCTGTTTCTAAAAATTAATTTCTGTAAGACTAGAGTTTACAGAACATGACACATATCAAACAGGTTTTTATTTAAGGTTATAACATTTAGTTACAATTGCATACAATAGAATATTGCTATGGTGATGTTCTAATTTTGTGTAATTTTGTAGAAAATTGCCTAACTTGCATGTGCAGTCAATTCCACACAAATTACAATCAATTCAGCAACCTATTTCTTTCGGGAGCTTGAGTGTACAGACCAATCTGAAATATAATAGCATTTTATTTACTATATAGTAATCCTCTGGTATTTCAAAGAATTAGCAGAATTTCTTTGTGGTTTGGTGTTTTGGTTTTTTTTCTCCGAATAATAGAGTGGTAAATAAAATCTATGGAAGTAGGACACTAACTGGTGATGTGTGTCTAAGGTGTAAACTGATCAAAATAATGCAACTGATCCTTAACTCTAAGGAAATAAGAGAAGGAAAAAACCCAGGTGATTATACTTAGGCCAACAATAAGTATAATAAAGATGTAGCTTCATAGCTGAATACTACTAAAATTGCATTAAATTACTTTTAGTTTACTTAAAGGGTTATTAGAACTCTTTTGTTCTAAATAAATTAGTTCATAAAAATCCTAAGTGCTATCCAGATCAATTTAAACGTAGGAGCTTAACATGAAAATTCACTTCACAGACATTCTGACGTGAAATTAAGGTATAATAGGAATTTTTTTTTTTCCCTATTTTTTAGGTAAGATATTATTTCTTAAAAATACTTTCACAGGACTTTTCAAGATTCTTTGCAAATTTTGAATTGCTCATCTCTGACCTGATTGAGTGGAAAGAATAGGGGGAGAAACCCAAGTAATAGTATCTTAGTGATTTTGGACCTTTTCTAGAAGGATTTAACTTCTTTACTTCACTAATGTCATGGGAATTGTATTTTTAATGGAAGGACACTGATATATTTCATACCGTAAATATTCTTCTAAATACCCCCTGCTTATCTAAATTAGAGCAGTATAGAATGGAAAATTTTTAAAAGGCAAACCACAGTGCAAATAAAGCACCCATAAACTATTAATTCCCTTTCAAAGCTAATGCAAGGTCAGGAATAGGAAAAGTATCATGTACAGCACAGGAGTACAAGAATCTCCTGGTTTCACAGCTTCTTGACATCTAGATTTTTTCATTTTGGTAACCCAATCATTCTGGTTTGTGAAATACATCAGGACTCAATCACACAAACAGCAAATCTAAGAAAGGGGAGTTGTCTTGTTTACAATTATAGATACATTAGGAAAAGAGCATATTTTTAATGAATTTATCAATTATTAATACTACTTTTAAAGAACAGTCCAAATAGAGTCTTTATTTCCACTTTTTCCACTAATAATATTACTGGATAGAAAATACTAAAAGAAATGTTATTACAAACATGAAATAATAAAGTTTGTTTAATAATTAAAAAAAAAAAATCTAGCCATAAAATAGTAAGTCTGGGGAGCTCATCATATGCATGTAGCTAGTAGTTCCTAGTGGATTATAAGTTAGACATTTCTAGACACACAGTACCAAACCAAGTAATAAAATACAATCATCTTCATGTTTTGAATAGAATTTAATACAGAATTTAATTCATACAATTATTTCCATTACAATAACATTCCTCTGAAGATTGTTGGATTTAAATATTTCAGTATCCAGTGTATTCATTGAAATGTCATAAGTATAGTATATTCTAATCAGTCTTTTCAGTGAAAAGATGAAGTTCCAGAGGTGACAATAGAAAATAAAAATTCAGGGTACCAGACATCAGTAGGTCACTATAAGAAAAGGTCATACTCTTCTGCTCTGTCTAGAACCTTCAGCAAGTTATATTACATTGTCACACTTGTATATTTCTCAGTTAGACATGCCATAGCATCAAACTTCATGGAATTAGCTATTTTGGTTAGTAACAAAGGTTGAAGCTTAGATTTTCATTATATAGACCACCATTTCTTACTCCTAACAGACAGTTACATCTATGCAATTAAAGTTGCTCTGTAAAGGCTAAAAAGAAAGAATTTATTAGTCAAACAAAGAGAAAACCTTGGAAAATACAAAATTCAGAACAAAGTTCTTCGTATTTTTAATCTCTCTTCCCCATTTTTGTTGCTATACTAAGCATATTTGTGTGAAACTATGATTTCTGTTTCCCAAGCTGATCCTCCTTCACAGTTTATTTACCCCTGAAGTTATAAACCTTTGTGATATCACGGTTACTGTGGTAATGCTTATATAGTCACAAAAGATTGAGTAAATAATAACGAGGCAAAACAAGTTCTTAGGCTCTATATTATTTTATACACTTAATAGTTATTTATCTATTTTGCATTTTTTTTTTCCTGCTTTTCCTACTATTTTCTTGTGTGTTAACTATCCACTCTGTCTTAAAAAAAAATTGATGGGTTTTTGACCACCTGTCTTAGACACTGAATGTGCAAGATAATTTTAGACAACATTAAACATCCTAAAATAAATGGCCAGGATATGTACATGGTCAGAAGATAAAGGTAGTTGCCATTCACTTGATATGGTAAGTTAGAAATCAGTTCTAAGAAAAATAAATCTAGAAAAGATGGATATTTTGTGATAAAAAGATTCAAACCCAGTGCATTTTTCTGATCAAGATCTGTATCAGAAAATTCACCCCACTGCACAATGCACTATCACATAAACTCCACTGGCACATAAATAGATGAAGGCTTTGGAAAGATCTAATGAAGGAAGGAGAAAGTGACAAACACTAAAAAAACCCATGATGTTTTCGGAGTTGAAAGCTATAGTTGAATGCTATATTCCAGCATTTTCACTGTAGTTGTGAAATGTATGACATACTTTCCTCTTCCATTAAAAATAATATTTTGCTTGGGTACAGAAAAATTACAGAAGAGAATTTGAGTTTTCATTTCACTTAATCCTCCCTTTCCCAGAACCAAATCCCTTCCTGAGGATGAAAAAAAACATTCTGAGTACTTGATACTAATTAGCCATTTTGTTGTCTCATTCATTCAACCATTATATACGTTAGACATTAATTTTTAAAGCTGTTTGGGTTTGTGTGTGTGTGGGGGGGTTGTTATTCTAATAGCAGTCATAACAGAAATCTACTTTCTCAGTGATGATTGCTGTTATTTACATTTTCAGAAAGTAACAGGTACTTCATTAATTAGTTGTGGATTAATCAAATTTTTATCCACATAATAAGATGACTTACTGATCACTTTTTATGTAAAATGTGTTTATGAAATGAAAACTATCCAAACTCTGGTAGGTAATTCATCACACTGCCATCATCTGCTCATTATAACTTGCTACAGAAATTGACTAAGTACTTAGTATTCTGATCAGCTATGGAAAGATAATTGGTAGAAAAGGCTGACCCTACAGATTTCTTAGTGGCAAAAAAGAAAAGAAAAGAAAAAAAAAAAAAAAAAAAAAGACAGGAGGAGCAGAATATATCAGAACAAGAAATGAGGGGGAAAAAAATAGGTCAATGTAGTTTTTAAGGCTCAAAAATTGTTTTCAGTTGACACACCATACTATACGAGTAACAAACGTCATAAATCCCATTTTTTTATTTAGATCCTTTCTTGGCTTAGTAATGAGCTATTACATTGCAAAGTAATGAGAGAAGATTTTCTTTTATCCATCAAAATATTCTGGTTCACACAAAGCAATGCTGCTGAGGGAAGAGCTCTCATGCTGGGTAACTGACCAGTTCATTCCTGAAATTAAGACACAAATGTAATACAAAAATTTAAAAAATAAAAAAAAAAATCCACTTCTATGAATTACTTCTGAAATACTGAATTATGTGATACTCAGAAAAGTGGTGAGAATACTGTACCAGTACTCTAGTAATTCCAAGTGTCCCTATGAGATTCAAGATCTATCTTTATATTGCCCCAACGTTCAGAAAAGGTCTATCTTGAATATTATTCTTCATTACTTTAAACACAACTGTCTCAGAGTTAGAATGGCAGTTTTACCCTTGGCAGTACTTTTCTGTGTACATATTTCTGATAAGATACCTTATCAAATGAGACATTGCAGATGGTTCAGACAGTTCTGCCTTGATTTGCATTTTTTAATTGAGACAAAATAACATTTTACCTTTTAAATTTTGATTTTGCAAATATTTATTTAATGGACTTGTTAATGTTGGTCTTAGAATAATTTATAAATTAACTTACAAAATTACTTTTTTTTTTTTCCCTTGGAAGGCGTATAAAATTACATTGTATTAGTTGTGTATTTTCTGGAGAGTAAGTCAAATGGCATATAGTCTATACATGTCATCAACAAAAGTGTTGGCTTTTGACATCAGTCCCCATATCTGTTCTGCAGTAATTAGAAAAAATATTTTCCTCATAAGATTGTGAGGTTTTTTTTTTATTATTATTCTTTAGTATTCTTGGATTTAGATTCTGTGAAGAGGATAGTAGAATGTGTTAATGGGAAGAACGTTATTTTCTGTGAATAATATATAAAATAATGATGCAACTTTGGTGCATTTTTTTCTTTAACTATGCCAGCAGTATTACTGTGGTCTTTTTCATCAAGTTTAGTGTATAGTCATAAAACTTTGACAAAATAAAGAGCGTATAAGATTTTGGCCTGGAAGCTACCTATAATGTAGTATTAGTTTTATCGGTAATGAAGGGCAAAGTTTTGTACATTTTACTTTGAGGTAGCTCTTTTTCATCACGTTTCTAAAAAATATGAGAGACAATACTCCAGAAATCAATGTGCTTAAGCGGCAACAGAACAGATCAGTGAAAAATAGTTTACAACAGGAAAATGGATCTTATGCTTTTGCGGATTAAACCCAGTAGGCAGATCAGCCACACAACAGCTGCTTGCTCACTCCCCCCATGATGAGTGAGAGAATCAGAAGGGCAAAAGTCACATAACTCATTGACTGAGATAAAGACGGTATAATAGATAAAGCAGAATTTATTCACACAAACGAAACAAAATAAGGAATTCATTCATTACTTCTCTTTGGCAGGAAGGTATTCAACCATTTCCAGGAAAGCAGAGCACCATGCGTAACAGTTACTTGGGAAGACAAACACCATACCTCTGAACAAACACCACCACCACCCTTCGTCCTTCTTCCCCCAGCCTCTATTGCTGAGCACATCATATGGTATGGGATATCCCTTTGGTCAGTTGGGGTCAGCTGTCCCACCATCCCCAGCCTACTCGCCAGCAGGGCAGTGTGAGAAACAAAGCACTGACACTGTGAAACCACCCTTTAGCAGCAGCAAAACCACTAGTGTATTATCAATACTCTTTAGTCACAGAACCAAAACATAGCACCATCCGATCTTATTTAAAGTAGTACCACAGTATTGCCACTTAAAATATCTAAGTAACATAGCATATTTTATACCAACCCATATTTTCACAAACATTTAGTATGATTCTGTCCAAAGTACCTCCTATATGGTCAACTTAATTTTATTATCAACTTAATTTCTGATTAAGGAAATAAATAAGATACCTATGAAAGATAATAAAGCACTGGTTTAAAACATTTCACACAATAAATTTAATATTTTTTTTCTCATTTCCTCTGAAGTTTGCATTGGTATATTAGGATCTTCATTTCTTCAGAAGCAGTGATAGATTCTCTCTTGTAGTACTCAGTATGATATGAATCTGGAAGGATAACCATGGAGACTATCGGCATGTAGTGAGCCATGTGTCCTTTAGCATCCTGACTGGATGCAGCTGGATTCCGAGGATTATACAGATGACCTCAAGAAATCTCCAGAAAACAGAGGTCAAAATTATCATCAAAATGTTCCAGGAATAAAAATTTTATATCCCATTGCAGACATGATCTTTCAGTACTTGAAATGACACTGGGCTCTGAGTAACTGGAAACCATAATTTTATAGCAATTCAGTAGTGATAAGAGCTGAAAATAGGCAGTCAGTTAGGGGGGAAGAAAGAGGATGTGTCAAATTGGGTTGAACAAATCTCTATGATTTTTTTTTTTTTAATGTCAGAAGATTTTTTTCTAACTTAATTTGAAGTTCATATGTCCTCCAGATAGGTGTAGATACAAACATACTTTCGAATTCTTCTGTGCCCACGGAAACATGTCTGACATTTTAAAATGACAGTTTTAACTGCTGAATAACATACATTGATAAATAAACACATCTTATATAGAACATTATGGTTGCATGATTTCATATTATATAGAAGAATTATATGCAAAACAGATTAAATTTGTATGTGAAGCTTTGCCAATTCTAGCGAGTAGCAAGAAATGAGCACAATATAAAAGTAATGCAAAGAAAATAGGGTTTCAGACACTAACAAGATTTTGATACGAATAGCTTTGTTAGGAGCAGCAACTTCTAGTGAATTGGAAAGTTACCCTAAAGTGTTAAAATATTTTGAGGGGGTGAAATGAGAATACAGATTGTGGACTATTTCAAAAGATCCAGTTCTAATTCACACAGAAATGAATTTAGGAAACACTATCATCTGCATTATTCAAGCTATCAGTATGAATGCTTATGGTTTCATAGCCTCTGAATCTACAACAAATAAAAAGACATTTTAGAATAACTTGCAGTGATTATTCTGATATTAACCTTACATGACCCTAATTATAAAGGATATCTCTGCACACACAAAACACATCTATAACCACTGTTGTCTGTCAGCTTGGATACACAAAATCCAACCAATTAGGTGATTTTATATATCAAAATACCAATTTGCTATTTTCCCACAGGGATATTAGACAACTTTCATGTTTCACACTCTTATAAAGGCAACCAAAAATACTGACTTTCTCTGTCAAATATTTTTTTCAAGTGAAAAATAGACTGAGTGAAAATATGCAAATACCTACCAGCTCTGTGGGGAAGGGGAGGTCACTGTCAATCCATTATAGTTTACACATGTAGAGAAAATATTTAAAGGAAGCAATTTTGTCTTTACCAAGAACATCTGTGTAAATCAGTTCTCACCCTTGGGTAGCGGAAAGCAATGGGGTGTCTCTTTGCAGATGACTGAACTTTAACAGGAGATTGTCATAAAAGTAAACTTTTAAAGCATTGCTTCTTATGGATCACACTTGGGAAATGTCAGGTCTGAGACCTTGACAGCCTTACTTTGGGCTGCCCCTCAGCCCTGCTCAGCGTCCCAGGCCCTGCCTGGGCTCTGCCCATTGCTTTGTTTGTCTCCAGACACGTCTCAGCCTGGCCATGAACTTCACGATCCAAGCAGGAATTTAACCCCATGAAATGAAGAATATACAGTTATTTCAGAATCTCATTTACCCAGCTATGTTGGTTTCAAACCAATGTCAAACCAATCTTCTTATTTGATTTGATTTATAATTATGTTTCAACATCCCAACTCAATACAATCTTTGCAAAAACATTAAAACAAACTTGACAATCTAACCCACAGGTTTTCAGAGATAAATGGTTGTTTCCATATACTTAAATTAAATATTATTTTTATTTTATTATTTTTTTAAATTTTAAATATTTTTCCATCAAGAAAAAACTTTTACTGTAAAAGTGACATTTAAACTTCAACATATATGGTAAGGTGAAAGAAGTTTATCAGAGAAAAGACATTATATCTTCTGTTATTTTCCCCTCAGGTTTATAATTAAAAGGAAAGTGGTATAGGCAAGGAGAGAAAGAAGTGCAAAATGGACAAGATGTGATCTTAATTCCTGTCTGGTGGCAATGAAAGGCCTATTGTAGAATAAAACATGTAACATTATGCAGAAGCAGGAAGTTTCTTACCAGCCAGAGAATGAAAAAGAGAAAAAGATAAATTTAGGGGAAGAACAAGAAAAACAGTTGACACAAGTTTCCTATTATCCAGTAGTAGAATAAAGCAATTTAAAAAATGTGATAGATTTTTATTGTCACATACAATACAGTTTACATACACTAAAACGTAACCCATTATTGTACAATATTGAGTAAACTAGCTATTGTTGCTATGATAATGCAGGAAGGTCTTTCAGGTTGTTACTGAACGTTTGCTAACAAATAATGACTAACATAAACTAATGTAATAGATATATGGCAAAGGGAGAAAAAATTAACTATACTTATAAAATATATCAGTGTTTTGCAGTATTTGCTATTAATGTTAAGTAAAAATTAATGCTAAAATTGCTGGACCATAATGGTATTTATTGAACACTTTTTAGTGGAAGACGGAATTGATTTTCCATAAGTAAGAAATTGCAGTGAGCTATGGTAGCACACATTTGAACTTGACTGAGCCCATAGCAAATGCTACTCATTTATTTTTTCATCATTTTCTGCTATTTATAAATGTAGTGTAGAGATAATGAAACCTCCATGGGAACTGTAGAATGCGTACATGCACAGATGCCAAATTTGTTATTTTGGCGGATCATAATATTAATTGTATTTCATTGTAATGTATCTAGTAATTCTCTAAAGTTCTACTGATTCAAAGAGGGTCAGGAATGTTCAACACTTCATATTTTCATTAATATCTCTAGAATATAATGTGAAAATAACAACGATCTTTTGCAGCATCACTGTGTTCCCCTGTATTTGTATGCTAAACACTGTTACAACTCTCATTTTTGGCTTTTCACCTCACTTGCTAATAACAAGACCTTCTTTAGCAATAAGTGCTAGAAGATAAGACAATAAATATGGAGAAGAAATTAATTAATTCTGACAAAATTAGGCTAAAACCATAGTCCATCATCATACACAAATCAGTACAATATCCAAAGTACACTCTGACAGATGTCATTAAAACAGTATTTCTTAACAAAAGCCCATAAATGCAGGAAAGGTAGGCTAACTGCAACCTACACATAATAAGTGTTACTTATTTGATTTTAGAGAGCTTATGTGGAAAATATTTTTTTTTAAAGTAATACATAAATTATTAAACAAATCCAAGACTCATAGTAGTATTTCTAAAGAAAAAAAATTATGTGGAAGACGTTAACTTTTTAAAAGAAAATCTAAAGAAAAATATTTATAAGTAAATAGAAAATACAGATAATAAATCATGCTTTTTAATACTTGTATTTCCCCTGGCATTGCTGAAAGATGGACAAGATCCTGGAGTGCAGCTCAGTAAACTGTAAACTTAGAAAAGAGTTAATCAAGGACTATGCAGTAACAGTTTATCCAGTTCCTTTATAAAATATTCCACCTGAAGGAAAACAGCTAGAATACAGAGAATAAACCTCATTCATATTATGTAAAGCAGTATACTTAAGGTGTCCTGAAAATGAGCAGCAAAAATCCATATTCAACCCCAAAAGTGACTTTTATGATGCTCACACAAAGAGAGCTCACAAATACCTAACTCAAATTAAGGAAAAAATTACTTAGTTTTCAGTTATGTTTAGTCTATATCCTTTCTGAATGATGGCATTAGTAGCATTATTTTCAAATAATAGTAAAAAATACAGATCAAATAGATTTGTATTGCTCAAATAAAGCAGAAAGCAGCATGCATAAGGATGGCAGAACCAGGCCTTACATGACCTTCCAGAAAGACTGAAACTTTGAATATACTGTTATTATGCATCCTTCCTTCTTTCTTTATTCTGAATGGTATCAGTAGAGGTAGTGTTAAGCATTTATAATACGTCTCTCAACAACTGTTCTATCTTCGTTACAGCTGACTGTGGTCTTTGTATTCATATTTATTTAGATGTTTATCTGACACCTCCATTGCAATGAAAATACATTTAGACCTATGCTGAATGATTTTGCTCTCTTTGCTGTTGATATTAATGTTTTTTTTTCTTTTGTTTAGACTGTTATATACAATATGAGTAATAAAATTTAAGAGAAGTCTTACTATGTTCAGAAAGGAAGTGAGGGTTTAACAATTTCATCAAAATATTTTGTGCAGCGATTTTCACCCTACTGTGTTCTGAATCAACAAGTGTCTTAAAATAACAGGATATAATTTGCTTTGTGCCTGGCAAAGACAATTCTGCATACAGTTGCAAAATTCTATCTCGAATTTACATCTTGAATTTCCAGAGGTGTGATATATCACTAAACAAACTTTTTCAGAATGAATTACCACATGATGATTTGTGAACAGGAATTGAGCCAAAGGTAAAAATTCTCCTTAACTTAGACACCATTTTTGAGGCAAAATATTCATCATTGCTTTTCACATTTTAGGGAGTTTTATCAAAAGAGAAAAATCAAGATACAGAAAAAATATAGAACAAAAAGTTTCAAATAGCTTTATTTAGTAACCCAAAGTCCTATGGGAACTTAATTGCATGGATTTTGTCTGTCTGATCACTTGACATATCCAGCTCTGTCACTCATTCCTGGAACACAATCTCTCTTTTTCTGATATTTTTTTTCTCAGTATAACAACATAAACCATAGCATAGCATAACATAACATAACATAACCTCTTCTACAACATAACAGTTTTCATTACAGGCCTTTGCCAGAAGGTGCTATGCCTTCATCAGAGCAATGACACTTTGATAAAGCACTAGTGCAATACATCATCAAGGAGCTGCATAGTGTGATGTATTGCTATAATACATCAAAATGCCACTACTCAGGAGAGGTTTGATCCTACTTCTGTTGAATGCAGAATATTAGCATTAAGGAAAATGAAAAGAAGGATTGATACCATGATGTACTTTATACAAAATTACTTTTATATCCTTCTTTTTTCACCTTTTAAAAATCTTTTTCACTTTGCCACATTCAGTATCTTAATTTAGTATTTTAATGAAGGTTTGTATCATAGGATTTAAGAGAGAAAGGCATAGTAGATTATCAAATGTATATGTACTATTCTTCCTCTCCAAAATCACTGGGGATTTATGGGATAATAAAGGGAGAGGATTTTGAGTTTGTATGGCTTGCACTGTGAGATTCAGCATTTGTTGCAGTGGGAATAAACCTTAAGCACTTGCAATGTAAAAAATATTTGTGTTGGAAGTGCCGTAAGAATCTGAGACTATAACAACAGCAATAACGGCCTAGGCCAAAGATCAGCATTATCCTGCCCCTGACAATGTCTAAATGTCACTTGCTTAGACAAGAGTAAAAAAAACCCAAAACAACAGAACAAACATATTGTTCTACCCAGTGTTTGGTACATTCAATGTCTTTCCTATCCTTCTTTGCCACTTCCATGCTCAGTCTCAGAGAATGCTTTCTATCTACCTTTTTATAGACTTATAAGCACTACCAAATCACCCTGGGGCAGCTTCTAGCAGTGTATGCAAAGCTTTGACATGAGTTGCAAGTCCAAATTGTTGTTGTTTTTATTATAAAAATCAACCTTCTCTGCCATACTTAGAGCATCTTTCCAAAGAGATGTCATTCTCAGAATTCATTGTCTATCAGACAATAATTGACTAGTAACTATATATGTTTTCATTGTGATATTTTTTCATATTGAGTTCTGGACCTGTCGTTTCCCTGTAAAGAAAGAGAAATGGATTATCTTTCTGTGGGCTTAATATAACAGGTTCGAGAGCTTTCCTGTGGTGTAATTACACAGTACTTAACATGATAAAACCCCCCAGATATTCACGTATATCTTTCCATAATGTAAAAACTTGGTTTGGTAGAATTAATATTAAAGAAACTTTCTATTATTGAAACTCTGGAAATGTTTACAAGTTAAGTGAGCTCAAAGAGCAATAGATTAAGTAAATTCCTCATGTAAAGGCTCAAAAATAACAGAAATGGTCCATGCAACGAGCTCCTCTACACACTTGGGAGAGTATGCCCTATATCAAGAAGATGGAATAGCAATTCTTCCAGCACAAGGAGCCTATAAAATAGTGCTTTAAATATAATGGTATTTAAAGTTTTACTCCATGATTTAGATCAATAGAATATGTAGAAAAGTGTAAGAATTAGTTATAAATATTATATTGTTAATTTTCCATTTTATCTGAACTAGAGAAGAGAAACAAAAACTAGACAAACAAATCTTTCAGGAAGGGAAAAAGAAAAAGAAAAAGAAAAAGAAAAAGAAAAAGAAAAAGAAAAAGAAAAAGAAAAAGAAAAAGAAAAAGAAAAAGAAAAAGAAAAAGAAAAAGAAAAAGAAAAAGAAAAAGAAAAAGAAAAAGAAAAAGAAAAAGAAAAAGAAAAAGAAAAAGAAAAAGAAAAAGAAAAAGAAAAAGAAAAAGAAAAAGAAAAAGAAAAAGAAAAAGAAAAAGAAAAAGAAAAAGAAAAAGAAAAAGAAAAAGAAAAAGAAAAAGAAAAAGAAAAAGAAAAAGAAAAAGAAAAAGAAAAAGAAAAAGAAAAAGAAAAAGAAAAAGAAAAAGAAAAAGAAAAAGAAAAAGAAAAAGAAAAAGAAAAAGAAAAAGAAAAAGAAAAAGAAAAAGAAAAAGAAAAAGAAAAAGAAAAAGAAAAAGAAAAAGAAAAAGAAAAAGAAAAAGAAAAAGAAAAAGAAAAAGAAAAAGAAAAAGAAAAAGAAAAAGAAAAAGAAAAAGAAAAAGAAAAAGAAAAAGAAAAAGAAAAAGAAAAAGAAAAAGAAAAAGAAAAAGAAAAAGAAAAAGAAAAAGAAAAAGAAAAAGAAAAAGAAAAAGAAAAAGAAAAAGAAAAAGAAAAAGAAAAAGAAAAAGAAAAAGAAAAAGAAAAAGAAAAAGAAAAAGAAAAAGAAAAAGAAAAAAAAGAAAAAAGAAAAAAAAAGAAAAAAGATAAAAAGAAGAAAAATAATTAAAATAAAAAAGTTTGGCACAGGTGACGATCAAAGCTTCAGAAACAGTGACAGCAGGAAGAATTTTAACCACTATAGTGTTACTTAAATTGAAGAAATGTGAGTGATTTGGGGAAAAAAAAATTAGATAAGGAAACAGTGAAGAGTGTAATGAGCAGAAAGAGCAAGAAAAATTAATATGAAAGACAAGTATTATATTTTATCAACAACTGTCTAAAAGATTGGGTAGGAGTTTTTAAATTTCTGATTTTCAGAAGCAATATTAGTATCTTCTAATTCTATTTGTATATAAACAATAAACAATTTTCTTTCTGAAAAATTTAGATATTATATGTATGTAACATAGGGCTGAATCTGCATATCATTAAATAAATATAGTTTATAATAACATTACACTGCATTATCAGAACTTAATAGCTATGTAATAGAATAGCTCTGCTACTGTAGTCTGGGATGGAAAAAGTATAATATGGTATTTGGTTTTGATTATAAATCTTGATCCAATGAACTTCCTGTCTGATGTCAGTATCTATTCCTCACCTTAACTGAAATATAGCATTATAGAAAGATACAGAACAATATAGAATATTTATTTATTCAAAAGAGGCATGCTCAATGATCAGATTGCATCAGTGATAAGTTCTTTCAGGAATGGTAAATGAATTTACTGTTTCAGGGCAATGGTATTGCACTAGGACCCTTATAGAAGACATTGTATTTGAGGAGTCTTGATCAGGCTATGTATATTCTATTGGGGCTGTATGTAAGGCATGAGAAGCCTGCATGTTACTAATATATTTGTTAGGTTAAATCTTTGGGAAAAGTCAACTGCATGTGGATCAAGGGCTGTAGTGTATTGATCCTGACTGGGAGACCATTGTACATCAAAGAGTTGCTGATTCATGCAATGTTTAACCTGTGATTAGTCCCAAGCCTGTGCTGTGCTGCGTTATGTTGCATGTCCAGTATGGCCTTTTGCTGCACAGACCCCTTGGCCACAGGATAACCTCAGCCAGCTCATTGGAAGAGCGGAGCCTGTAGGCAGCTGCCACTTGGTACCTGTGATTACACCACCCGCATGGCCTTGCCTTTATCTAAAAGTGCAGCAAGAAGTTCTCATTAAACCACCCTTTAGGAATAAAGATATTTCCTTTATATTACATAATAATAGCTTTACATTAAATAATATCTGGCATGTCCAAAATGAAGGAACTTCTGTGCATGGACTGGGTCTTCACAGTATGCCATTGGAAAATCTATCCGGAGTGCATTCAATACTGCACAAAAGCAAGATTTCCATCATTTGAAGAAACATAACATTTACTTTCCATCTATATTTCTCTTTCTATTCTATCTTATTAAAACAGCTATTTTATGAAATTATTTGTTGTTGGACCTTTCTGATTTGGATCCAGGAAGAGTCCTGCACCATCTCTCTCCCTTGCTTCCCACCCCCACTTCAGAACAGGTACTTCTCTTTCCAACAAAAGCAAAAATAGAATCATAAATCTCTTTCAAGATGCCTTTTAACAATGTCACATACTACATAATGATTATACAGTTTGTATATTGAGATTTTTTTAAGTTTTTTTTTTTTCACTTTCACATTAAATTATTTTTAACCAGAGATATATTCAAGCTCATAGTTATTAATTTTAAATATTTAATTTCTAAGGAAGATAAATGATTAATAAACATCATAGACAGCTGATATTTAAGATACATGTCCTCCTAATAATGTGTTTTCCTCTGTGTCACTCCCCATTGCAAAGTCCATGATACTTTCCCAACTGAGTAGAACATATACATGATTTTTAGTTTCTGTCTCATGGATAATCATCAGCCCCAAAATCTATCAGGACTACAAACAACAAGTTATAATATCAATAAATATCATTAAATTCATACACATACACAAAAAATTTTTGACCTCAGTGTTAGCTAGAATTATTTTTTGCAAGGATGAAATCTCATCTATATTTAGATTTCAAAGACCAACATTTCATCAAAGAAGTCATAATCATAATGATATGGCATGAAAGTGTTCTGCAAGACATCCTTCTCTTTCTAGTCATAGCAGTTACAGATTAGTAACTCTTTCTTCTGTTCTAAAAAAAAGTATTTTCCCACAGCTATCTTGTTAGGCTTCAGCTACATAAGATAAATTCTGTCACTTTGAACGCCTGGACTTTACAAATAAAAGTTCTTCAAATGATGCCATATTTAACTGTCTTTCATCTGAGATTCCTCTATACACCTTTTAACATCAGCATACATTGACTATATATACCCTTAGCTTCTGCTAGCAGACATGGTCTACAGAAAAATCTATGAGAGGTTTGCATTACTGATAGCCATATGTGGTTAATTTGAGATCTACATATTTTCAGAAGTGCATACCTGTTGCACTATAAATTGTTCTACACTGCATTTATAGAAAGACTGTATCCTGACTGAAGCACTATTCTACAAGCAAAGGATCCAATGTTCAGACACTTCTTCAACATATTCTATTCTAACTTCTTGTCATAGCTTTTTGACTCAACAGAATTTAACCAGAAATTAACCAGAATTTAACCAAAGTCATGGTGGAGATCTTTTTCACAAACTATTTACTATTTGAAAATATTTTTTATGTAACATAGAAAACAGCAATGTCATTTATTTAAATACATTGACAATTTGTGAACAATGTGAATGATTTCATTTATGTATGTTCTCATGGCCAGCATGTTTTGATTAAAATGAATACCTCAAAGAATAAAGTCAAATAACATATGCTTGGAATTTAAAGCAAGAATTTCTAAACTTTACAGAATAGTATCGTTGATTGTTTCTTCCAAACTCTGTTTCTCACAGTGGCTACATAAAAACCTTAAGACTTCTGAGGTTCTTTATTGGCACTCCAGTCAATCCCCTCAATACTGCTCCAAGGATTCAGACATAATGAACAATTATGGGATTTGTTCTTTAAGTTTAATGCGATGGTAAGTTTTTCAGGAAGGTTAATACAACATATTAGAGGCCAAATAATATACAATGCAATTCCAGACATTCAGTGAATCAGCCCCAAATCATGGATTCTTTTCCATGATTTTTAAGCTTTTACCTTACAAAACTCCCATATTATTTTCTGTTGTGCATCTAATTTTAATTTTAATTGAATAATTAACATTTCATGTTTAGCATCTTCCTGAGGTCCAGTTACTATCAGTGATTTGTGTTCATCTCAGTACTTGGACATTTCCATTTACGTGATCTTGTTATGCAGTATTACAGGTGTTTTGTGTAAGCTTTTGTTAACCTTGGATTATTCTAAGTCATTACCTTGCTGCTTAAAGGGTGCATTTATTTAAGGAATGCTAGTGTAAACAGACACTTCTTTTTCAGGGTCTTCTGTATTTTTATGGCCTACACCATGAAGAGGCAGCAGCATGGTGAAAAGAGATTCTATGTTATAGCTGTACTATTACTTTTCCAGAAAAAAAAAAAGGTCTATGAACAAGTGATAAAAAGAAGTCATGAAAGGTTATGAGAGACTGACCCAAAGACAAGCTTCTTTTTCACATAGGTCAGCTAAGTCTTTTTAAGACTAAATGAATAAATAATAATAATAAAAAAATTAGATTAAACTTACTCAGTATGAATTTTTAAGTGACCAAAAAATCAAGCTGAAATCAACAACTGTTTCATGATCTGCAAATATTTTTATGAGTAATTAGAAACTTTATGGTAATACGTAAATAGTAGAAATTTAACAGTGTGGTTAAGTATTATAGTTCATGCAGATGTGTCACTTCAGTTCATATAATTATTTTTGGCTTGTTCCTTCTCCAATGTCTTTGAAAATAGTTAATTTCTCCACCTTTACAATCAATTCACTTTTTTTTTTTTTTTTTTTTTTTTTTTCCCCC
>NW_020799098.1:22624436-22690322 GCF_003259725.1 Athene cunicularia
CAATTCCCTTTTTTTTTTTTTTTTTTGATGGATCAGTAAAATAAGTTTTATGCTGACTTTTAAGCAAGTAAACACATTATTCTACTTGAAACTATTTGCATATACATATTTTTGATGTTGTTAAAATTAAAATAATAACGTGACATTACAAGATGTGCTCAGTTTGTATTACCTGAATCTGAAGGACAGGCTATCAGTGGGGTTTTTTTGATCTATAATGAAGTCTGAAATTATTTTCATTAAAAGGAAAAAAAAACAAAACAAAACAAAAAAAACCCAAACAAACACACCCCCCCCCCAAAAGCCCAACAGTAGAATGTTCTAAATATTATCATTCCTACATATAGAAATAATTTGTGCTTCCAAAGAACTTAACTCTACCTCAGCTGATCCAGTAAGCACATGATGAGGATAATCCAAGACATCAAAACGATTATATTGGTTTAAAGTACCTGCAGGTTATAAAACACCTAAAAAACAGATTTTAAAAATGTGATTCATAAAGCTTCCCATAATATCAGACTCAAAACTGTGTCATTTAAACTGTGTGACATTGTCAATGTATTTGAATCATTCAATAAACATTACATCTGAGAACTACACATGTAATCTCATCAGAAGTCTGTATATGAAAAACATTTCTCTAATAAATTCTAGAGCTAGTCAGAATTGTTTCCTAAATTTCTAAGGTTTTTTGTTTTTACATAATCAGCCTTTTTGCAGATAACGTCAATGTTTTTATATTAAAAGGATACAAGAATCAAAAAGCAATATAAATATAGTTTGCACAAGAACACACAGCACATGTTACTAGACTCACAAACTCAGCAGGAAAAAAAAAAATCAATGAAAATTTATCTTTCATTAGTAGTTCATTGGTAATGAATAATTTAACTTAATAACTATAATTTACAAAAACTCTATTTGATTTACTCTTCAACTTAAATGATGCAGCTGAGCATAAAATTTTGTTCAGACTTTTGATGTTAAAATGAATTTAGTGTAAGGTGAGGTAAAAAGACGGGCAAGCTTTGTTCCTGTTTCTAAAAAACATTGCTAGTCTCTGATATCACTTTTGTATTTGCAAAACCAAATCAGCCATGTGCGTACACATTATTTCAGGGTGTAATCACAATATAATATATTGTTATGGCATACCATTGGAGATAAAAAAAAGAAAATTGCAAACTGACAAAACAGAGAATATAAGATTAGTACTATACATAAAAAAAATATATTCTGGAAAGCTCTAAAAAAACCCCCAAAAAACTGTTTTAATCCAGTTATACTTTTTCAATAGTTTCCACCATTAGAAAACACTAAAAAATGAATCAATAGCACAGAAGGAAAAATAATCAAAAATTAGCTTAACTAAAAGATTTTATTTTGTTTCAAGTGCTTATTTGCTGACCATAATGATGAGAAATGGAGATTCTTTGAGAAACAAAAACCATTCACTTTCAGGTATGTGATGTATGGACATTTAAGCATACTGACTTTTTTAAAAGCAGCTAACATACATTTATATGTAAGTGATGTTGCAGCTGAAAACATGAGACCTAATTTCATCGATTTTAGAACAGATCCCTGAATTATAAAGCATGATGATTCCAAAAGCAGAATGAGCTGATAGACTACTCTGTTAGATTCTGTAACAATCCCATATTTGGTATTACTTATCCTTTGGGAAGCACTGTTTGCACTACAGAAGTGAGTAATAGTATTTAGAGTGGCCTGCAAAATGTCAAAATTTCTCCCGGAAGCAAACTCAATATAAAATTTCTTAAGCTATAAAGATACGCTTTCCATGAGGCCCTTATTTTGCATATGTTAATATGTATGTTCATACATCTACATGTCCATAGTCCTTTTCATAGGATCACTGTCACCCTGATATGAAAAATTACAGTACTCAGAAAATCTGTAGGTAGTTTAAGATTTTCTGAATCAGAAATTGTGGTTCTGAAATGCAGCTCCTGAGGAATTTTCAAGTTAACAAGTTAAACAAGATATTTGGTGCAATTATTGAAGTACTTTTCTTTCTTTTTCACACGATGAGAAACCAAATATCTAGACAAAATCAGGAGACATTCATTAACCTGCCCAATAAATTCAATGCATCAGCTATAAGAGTGCTTACAGCTTTCTACCTACACTGTGTTTTAAAATGGTATAAGAATAAACTAAATTTTAAGAGCAAGGATGCATGTGATGAAAAATTGCCTTCTGTAAAAAATTATAATTTGCAATAATATAGGAACACTGGTCCCATTTAGCATTCTCCTATTCATAATTATGCCCATGTACGTTTTCTGAGTGATGCAACAATTAGTTTCCATTGTGTCATCTGTAATGTTTCAAAATCGTTATGTTCTTGACTCAGCGAGTGATATAACACTACACATTCAAATTTTTGCAAATATACTTGCGTTCAAATACATAATCTAATCCAAGACCAGAATACCTGTATTTTAATGTCCAGAATTATAAAACTATAGCTATGATTTATTTTTTTTTTTTTTAAAGCAACAAAAATATACTTCTACTACTGAATGAAGATCATGTTTTTATCAGTGGAGTAACTGATAGAGGAATGGTGATTATAAAAATGTGATTTCATAATTATTTATCTTATATATGTGGTATTACCTGAAACCATCTTTTCTGTCTGAGAAAATAACATTTAGTGGTCTAAATAATATTCTAAGGCTTTTAAACTGAGAAATATAAATTTCAGCCATAATCACAGATATTGTTAAATGATTTCCATACAAAAATATTTTAAAAAGTGTACTTCAGTAATTTATCCACCTTTAGTTAGAGAAATGCCGTCTCCATTAAGGCTTTTAAACTGAGAAATATAAATTTCAGCCATAATCACAGATATTGTTAAATGATTTCCATACAAAACTATTTTAAAAAGAGTACTTCAGTAATTTATCCACCTTTAGTCAAAGAAATGCCGTCTCCATTATGCAGTGACAAAGGTTGCATCTGAAGTGCCTGCTGTAATTGTTTGAATGACATAATCTAACTGGTCTGATGAGGAAAGTAGATGCCTGGGATCATATAGGCTGTTCAGAAATTAATTGCCGATTTCAACCTGTATGTTTGAAGTGGCATATCTCATCTCAGAATAAAATTTATTAATCAAAATAAAAATCATTAGAATCAACACATTTTTGCCAATGAGAAATAAACATATTTATTCTGGTTGCGTAAAATTCTGGACTTCTGGAGGTGATGAAGTCATGGAAGGCAGTTTTGG
This sequence comes from Athene cunicularia, assembly GCF_003259725.1. Taxonomy (NCBI): domain Eukaryota; kingdom Metazoa; phylum Chordata; class Aves; order Strigiformes; family Strigidae; genus Athene; species Athene cunicularia. The sequence goes on from NW_020799098.1 coordinate 22,627,705, forward strand.
CCTCCCCTTGGTTTCTGAAGCGTCTCCCACACAGGAAGCTGTCAAGATGCTTGAAGAAGTGATAGTCGGTGGGCAAGAGGTCTGGTGAATACGGTGGATGAGGCAGAGTTTCGCAGCCCAGCTTGTTCAACCCTTGCAGCATCGAAAGTGCAACTTGTGGCCGCGCATTATTGTGGAGAAGGATTGGACCCTTTCTGTTGACCAGTGCTGGATGCAGCTGTTGAAGTTTCTGGTGCATTTCATTGATTTGCTGGATGTACTTCTCTGCTGTGATTGTTTCACCCAGATTCAGGAATCTGTGATGGATTACACCAGCAGCAGACCACCAGACAGTCAGCATGACCTTCTTTCGGTGCAGATGTGGCTTTGGGAAGTGTTGCAGAGTGTCATCGCAGTCCAACCACTGAGCCGATCATCTATGGTTATAGTAGAGCATCCATTTCTCATCACACGTCACAATACGGTCAAGAAATGGGTCGTTCTGGTTGTGAAAAATAAGCGCCGATGACACTTCAAAACAGCAATTTCTGTGATTCTCATTCAATTTGTGCGGCACCAATTTGTCAAGCTTCTTTGACTTTCTAATATTCTTCAGATGCTCAGAAACAGTTGATATGCTTACCCCGAGTTCTTTTGCAAGTTCTCAAACAGTTGTGTGTGTATCTGCTTCCACCAGAGCCTCCAATTCATCGTCGTCAATAGCAGAAGGACGTCTGCGACCTTCTTGATCTTCAAGGTTGAAATCACCACGTCAAAATTTTTGGAACCAAAGTCGTACTGTCCATTTGTTAACACTTCCCTGGCCATATACCTCATTGATGTTTTGAGCAGCTTGTGCTGCATTACGTCCAAGTTTGAACTCGTAGAAGTAGATCTGTCGAAACTGCTGTTTTGACATCTGAACTTCAAACCTCCAAAATTTGTCAAAAACGCAGTTTATAATTTAATTATGCATTTCATGAAAGTTCATAACATGAACTTTTCAAAAAATATATAACAGTATGCCAGTCGAGAAGGCACTATTCCTGAAACCTATACAATGAAAATCACATTACAAAATGGAAATTAATTTCCAAACAGCCTGAAGTAAAAATTTGCTAGTAATTGGTTTTATTAAAAAAAAAAAAAAGAAAAAAAAAAGAAAAAAAAAGATTTCTGAATGACCAATTAAAATAATAAAAAAATCTTTATTCTAGAGATTTTGAAACTGGTATTGCTCATTAAATTCTAATTTCATAACTCTGGAAATCATCACCATCAGTACATTGACTCTGAAAATTCTGTTTCTCTAGCAGTGAAACAGTTTGATACTGGAGTGTTAATGTGTCCCTCTTTCAAAATCTGTTGACCTTTTTCATGAAGTGCCATGAAACTAAAATAAGAGTGATCCTAATAAGAAGGGACCAACATAGTTTTTAATACAATCATGGGTTTCAGCATGAGACTTCTAAAAATACCTTAATGGTGGAAAACAATATTTTATGCATTAGGTGCACATTTCTAGGTGCACGTTGTTTTCCATGGACATAATGTTGGCATGTGCATGTCCATGCCTATTATTTTCAGTGGACTGAAATCTACATATATATTGTGCATGTACAGCAAACTGAAATATAATGAATATTTTTTTCTCCTATTTTAAATAATAGTTTTTTTGCCTGTACAGTGTTTTTATTTTTCCTTGTATCTAAGCAGACATTTTCTTACAGGCTATTGATAAATCACTTTAAAGAAACTGTTTTTTCTGTATCTTTAATAGAAATGTAATTCTTCAATTTAATAATTTTTAAACTCTATGGTTTTAACATTATGAGTGAATAGAGAATTACTGCAAGCAATTTACTGATGTAGAGATTGTTGTAATAAAGATTAGCAAAAGTTTGAAGAGTAGAAGCTTACATGCTGAGAAATATTTTATAAGAAAATATCATTTTTTTTGCTCAACTGCAGTAGTATAAATCCCAGAAGAAATCTATAAAGATATTTTTATAATAGGAGATACAATGTAATTACTCTTAAAAATTATAGTCTGGTAATACAAGTATCCCAGAAGACAGCACTCTGAAACAAAACACACCAACTAAGTAAATTGTGACAGTGTTGCTGAAACTTGGAGAACTCTATTATTCTCTTTCTTTGTGAAATATCTATTAATACAAAAATTACATTGAATACTGTGCATCTGTTGAACTATGCCAGCAAGATGATTCGTAAGAGTAATATGATGTGGACTCAAACCACACATCAGGAGTCAACTGGCAGAATGACAAGTGGGGTTTTGTGCCAAGGAGGAACAATCAAGCAGATGTTTATCCTATGACAACAAGATGAGAAATTCCTTGAAGAGGATTCCACAAAGATAAGGGAACTACATAATGTCTTTATAGATTTTTTAAAAGGCACTTGATAGAGTGTGTCAAAAGGATTATTCTGCATCTTGGAGTATTACAGTATCCTACAAAACTAAGAGCAATAACCCCTGACTTAAGAATATGGAAAACACCAAGTTAACAGTTCACTCACCAATTGTTTTCTCCTCAGACATTTCATTTCACCTTACCTAGTTAACAATATTTTACGATCACACCTGAGAAGATGGCTTAAACAGAATTGTCAGGGCTGATCTCTGCTTTATAGACCATATTAACTTGAGATTTTAGAATCAGTTCATCAAATCCTTGAAGACAGTTTAAGATTTAGATTTCAGATTATGAAAAGGTGAAAAAAAATAATTGCAGGGAAAAAAAAAAAAAAAAAAAAAAGTTAGGTAGAGAGAATAGTAAATTTGAAGTATAAACAGATTAAATGCTTCAAGCAAAAATGTCTACATGCAATAATGGTATAAGAAAACAAGACTCACAACTCACGACAGAGCAGTAGGGAAAATAATAGGGATCCTGTAAGGTATATATAACACACAATCTATAATATACTAGAAAAAAAGATAAAGTTGTCATGCTTTAGACCTCTGTATATAAATCTAAGAGATAAAGCACTTTAATGGACTAAAAACTAGATACAGAATGCATGTCTTGGGAAATTAAACCCTATAGGGCCTAAGGAAGGCAATGTGCCTGAACCTAGTAAGGTGTTTCAAACTCACTTCCTCCTACACGTAATAGAGACTCAGAAGAGAAAAAAAGGTCTTCTGGGAGAAGGCATGATAGGGGCTCAATGTCTTTGTTTTGCTAAAGGATTATCTACCAGGGAAGGAAGCACCACAGATTTTACTATTTTATGTAGTATTTCTTCTGCATTTATACAGGCAGCAGGATATTTTGGACATTGAGAGATCTTCTGCCTAAGAGAATCCAGATCTACTATCTCCTTGGAAAATACTTGAGTTATTCAGATTATAGACTGAGCAGGATGTGTATAATCCTCATTTCTCATATTTAAATCTGAGTGTATATTACTGTAGTTTTAGCAATCATAATGGGACCTGAAGAAGAAAAAGTAAAAAGGAACTGAAATCTGTACACTGATGGTTTGTCACATTGTCTCCTTACTCAAAGACTTTTAAATTGATTTTTTTATCACATAATAATTGAATAAAACCCCAGAAATATACAACCACTGAAATAACTCATGGACACAGTTTTATGTGCAGATCTGGATCCTCAGAAGAGTTTGGACCAAACAACAATACATTTGTTCTCTCAGTTTTTTGTATTCTAGAAAACTGTGTGAATAAGTCTTGCTGAGATACACAAAAATTTTATTCTATGGTGAGTATAAATGTTGCTTGGACTACCACTGCATGCATATTTTGCCCTAGGAGAGTGTAGCTGGGATTGTAGATACAGGCTGTGAATGATGCTGTGATACAGTTTTTTAGCTCTTCCTGTGTCCACCAGGCTCACCTGTAACTGTTCATGACTCCAGTCCAGCCTCAAAGAGTGGAATTCATGATTAATTATGTAGCGGTTCACTAAAACAGTCAAGGAGACATGGGAAAGAATGTTATTTTTGAATTTTAACAGTCATTTACCTAATGAATGACAGTCCATTGTGACAAATATGTAAATTAAATGCTAGAGAAATGGTGCAGCAAAGTGATTTAACTCTATAACCAAATACTGTTCTATTTCTGCTGAAAATAGGGCTTTATTTCCCAAATGGCAAACATGCAGATTTAAAGCACTGGTTTAAAATAATCTTTACTTGTTTAAAGTAATCTTTACAGGTTACCAACCTCTGAAGTGATGTCTAGAAATGTTACTAGGTTTCAGGAAAAAGCTAGAAAATTTTTTAAAAAGGGACCATGTGGTAGTAATTTGCAGCAGTAGTAGATGGCCCTTTACTACCCTTACTCTTTATTCTGTGTCCCTAAGGTGAGAATCCATCATTGTAGAAACCATCTGATTTTTATAACCAGAAATATTTCATTACATTCAGAGGCAGGGTTAATATGAGTATTTAGACATGAGTATTTCTGTGATGTATTATATTATTTGTATTTTACAGATCATGCAAATCATATCATCAAGTAATATTTTCTAATAGAAAATTGTCTTAAACAGAACACAGAATATCTTAATTGCATTCTTGACTTGTAGCCTTTTACTGCTTCTTTATAATCTGTAAATTGAATGCAAGAGTTGTTCCAATGTAACATCTATGTACTTACATTTTCCATTTGAGATTAGAATGATATCATTAGGCTTACTTTTGCATTTGCGTAATTTATTTTACTTTTGCAGGATATGTATAACAAGACAATATGCAGTAACTGAACAACAGACATGAAGAGAGATTCAGTAATTTTCCATTAAACTGATTCATGGTAAGAAATTCTAGGGAAAGAAACTTATGCTGTGTGATTAACTGTACATTATAACAAGTTTTAACAATGCAATTTATATTTCTACAGTTACTGGCCAGCTGAATTCCTCGTTGAGGTTGAAAAGGAAGAGATATTGAGAACATGTGAGCTGATTTCTTGGATTTATTATATACATATTTCTTTGTTTACATCAAGTGCACATAATTGTGTGGAAGATATGGACAGATCTAGAAAGCATAGAGTATGAAAAACAAAATTAACAGGGCATCTATTCATTTCCTTTTTTCTACTCTAAAGCTCTATGTCTGTACAAAAATAGCTATGAGTATTGTGTTTGCTTTGCTTTTTCTTATAAACCAACTCCACCTGCCTGTTATTAAATTAATAAAATGAAGGAAAATGGAAACACTAATAGTTTCCATAATAGAAATTTTTGTGATGGTCATTATATAAAATTAAGTCCGTAGCCCCATAAATTCCTTGCATAATAACAAAGCACCAGAAAAGAAATAGTCTGGTTGCTAGGTAATTATGTTTGCCACAGGGCAAATGGGAAAAAAACCACACACACACACACACCCCACCAAGAAAATACTTTTTTTGTGTGTGTGTAAATTGACTCATAAGAAAGTCCTATATCAAAGGGAACGAATGTGAAAAGATTTCATGGACTTTGAAGATGTTTCATCTTGCTCTCAGGCAAGAGTAAAACCTGTTCTTGAGACATCTGACCAAATACCACAATCCCCAGTGAAAGCAATTGTTCATACATGTATCTGACAAAGAAAGAAAGTATGACTCTCTTGAATATCCCAACTGGAGTACTAATCTACTAGTTTTTATCTTTCTCCACGAAGGTGGCACCTTCACATCTATTATTACTGAGAAGCAAACTATAACTAAACTGATGGGGTAGAAAATACCTAAATATCAAATATAACAGATGGTAAGGGCATCACTTTATGATTCTTTTGAGAACAAGAAGCCACAAAAACTGTACAACTTATGTAAGGAAAGGTTTATGTTCAGATCTCTGCCAAGAAACACTAACAGAAACTACAGTGTATGTGATAAGAATTTGAAAGGATAAAAGCCAGATAATAATTGGTAACTGCAAAACCTTTCAACACAGACAGCACAGTATGTGACAGGATTAAATGTAATTTACTCAAAATTAACAAAAATGTTCCTTTCCCTGCTGTTTGGGGTGCAAGTAGAGCAACCTGGACAATTATTAACTTTCTGGGTAAGCAAACTCTAAAGAAAATAAGCTTATAAAATGGATTCAAATAACAATGTCAAACAAGTACAAGAGAAAGTAGCTTGTTATTTACAATTTGTTATTATAAAAGCACTGTAATTGGTATTGTTGCAGTAGGTGTGTTCAAAACCAGCAGAATTTTGCTTTGTAACAATAAGAATTTTGAAGTTGTTCTTAGTAAACATGGATTAAAATGCCTTTAATGAACCAGGAAAGTTTATTACTGTGAAGCACAAGGGTTTGTTGAAGGCTTTATATAACTCTCAGTGCACTGTTTCTGAGTATTGAAATAATATAAACTCTAACAAGAAAGTGTTTTCTGTACTGCAGCTTCAAAACAAAAAAACCTTAAGCTTCGGATGTTGTATAAATTTCCCAAACTTCTATGGAGTTCTTATCAACAATGACAGATAACAAAAGACAGAAAACGTTTCATGCGGACAAGGAAAGAATCAGATAAATGATGAAAAAATAGAAAAAGCAGTACCAGGAAAGATTTAAAAAAAAAAAATACATTTAGTAATATGATGAGAAATCTGAACTATATCACTGTTTTATTGCAGAGCACAGGGAATACAGAAAAATATGCAGACAAAGTAAAGAAGTAATAGGTTGAAATAAAATAACAGATCTCTATAGCTTAAAAAAGATTAGTATTTCTTTCAAAATTTCAATGTACCTTTCAGAAGAAGAAAAGATTCCAATATATACCAAAATTTAATTTTGTTTAATTTAGGTTACTTTAAAGATTTTATAAGAAAATTAGCAAGATATCTCAAATCTATTGCAGAGGATTTATCAAAAATTTCATTCTTACTACAATTATTATAGATTCTGACTAAAGGAAACAATATTGGTCAGCAGCAAACTTCTACTTTCAGTATTTTGATTATGACACTATTATTAAATTTAATTTGGATGGGCATATGTAGCAGAAAAAAATAAAGGAAAGAGTTTAGGATATGATATAGTGGTGCTGTGTGACTTCACAAGGTTCTTATTGTCCTGTAATTACTAAGTGCTCCATTTAGACTGTTGTCTATTATCAAAGTAATAAAATAGTAGAAATAACTCTGTCCTCCACAAAGGACATGTCAGGGTAAATGACAACAGCTGGTTCACAAAGGTGAACGAATTTCAAAGGAACCTAAAATCAAACCCCAGCAGCACAACAAACCATCAACTCCAAAGCAAAATGCCAATTTTTTAGCCAAAATATTGGAATATAGAATAATATTAAAAAAAAAAAAAAAAAAAAAAAAAAAAGTAGATAGTGGGAAATTTTTACAGAACAGGATTTTTGGGGGGGGCATGGTGGGAGGGCTAAAAGGGAGAAAGGTCTTAGCTATAGGACTTACACTCTGTAAAATCAAAGCTGATAGATTTATACCAAAGGATGTTTCATCCAAATCTTTAAGTCAGTATCTGTGATTCTTAGGTCAGTAAGAAATACGAAAGGACATTTATCCAAACCTATTTTTGACTGAATGATAAATGTTATAACTTTAAATAAGGTTATCTAAATATCTAAGATATTTCACATCATTTATTTTAAACCCCTATAAAGAGTTTAAAATATATAAATTTTTCCCATAACTGTGCCAGTGCCGCCGTGCTGCCCAGGGCCCAGGACCCAGTGCCGGTGATGCTGCAGCGGGGCCAGTCTCCACCTTTCAGAGCCCCGGCCCTCACGGCCACGGGCTCTGCGGACCCGGGCCGCCGCTGCCCCCACCGCAGCCTGCCCTTGGCCCTGTCCCAGGGAGGTGCCTGACGCCCAGGGCTGGGGGCTGCCCTGGGGCCCTGCCCTGGCTCTCCTGGGGGCTCCTGGCCTCTCAGCCTTCAGAATGTTGCTGGCCCATGCTTTTCCTTGGAAAACTGTTTTTATTTAAGAAAGAAAAGTAACTCCAAACCAGCAAAAAAGCCCCTTGCCCTCCCAACCAAGCCAAACATGAGCACACTGATATGAGCAAAACCTATCAAATATGAACAAATACGAAAAATTATACATTAGATGTTAACTGTAGCTCTTGCTGGCAAGGGCCTACTGTGTTAGTGTTTCACATAATATTAGAGAAATACTGTAGTAATATCTTGATAAACAGAAAAAGAAAGAGGAAACTTTTAAACTAAAAACCCAGTAATTTCCTCCACATGGCTCAGCTGATATTAAACTTTGAATTCTTCTTTTCAAAGAATATTCAAAATATTTATTCAACTCTAGAGGCAAGCTTAGCATACCAAATTCTCAAATTTATTCAAAACACATTTACCCTGTGCCCCCTACTCCAAATGCCTGCAATAGGAAGCATAAACATGAGCTGCAGTCTTTTTATTCTGATATTTCTATCTGCATCAGTGTCTGCTTTATAATGAAAAAAAAAAACAAAACAAAACAGTTTGCGTTACTTCCCATATAATACTAGGTCTCTGTAGGGTTGGTACAATACTGTCTCGCACTGTCTGGGTAAAGCACTTCATTGATATGAACAAGTGATCACAGACCACATTGTAATATACTTGTGTATGAGTTTGTGACTCATTCACAATCCTGAAGTGTCTTCATTTTACACATAAAGATAATGTGAAAATATGCACCTTATGTTGGTGAGCAATATTAAATAGAAAACAAATATTCTTTTTTTTTTTTTTTTTTCCTTTTCCTCCTGGAAGCTGAATGTTTTATGGACTGAGAAGCAGCGTTGCTGAGGAAAAGGAACAGATGCCATGATAGTGTAATGTTGCGCTGACAGTCAAACACATCAATAGCAAAGACACTGCCATCACAGAAAGCTGTTTATCTTACACCTTGTAATAAAGTTATGTCATCAGTAGAAAGACATGATTTTAAAGCAAACATACACAGAAATATTTAAATAAAAATTAAAGGATAATAAAGATGTGACCAATTCTTGGTTATTTCTCTATAGAGATTTTTTTTTAATGTAAAATTTCCCAGATGAAAGATACTGCTGCATTCTCCTCATCTGGATATAAGACTAAACATTTTAACATTTTCATTTATAATGTCTTATTATCAGGGGATCTATGCTATATGGACTCAGCAACTTTTTTCTTTTTTTTTTTTTCCAAAATTGTGTGAGAAAGTTCTAATGAGAACAGAAATTAAAATTACTGCAATCTAAAAATACAAAATCCAGTAAAATAATGTGTAATAAGGTATTTATAAATACAGAATTATATGGATTGTCTAAGAAAATATAACGATTCAATATTGCTTTTAGGCAAATATATCCCAGGAGGCAGAGTGAACAGGAATTATTTTAGCACATAAGAACTTTATCACTGTTGCAAATGGCAGCCTTTAATCAATTTGAAAAATTGCAGAGGTCTCCAAATAATATGAAAGAGTTTCTGTAGGATAAATGATTTGTCATTTCAACTATTACTATTGTACTCATTTGTAGAAGGAATCTTATTGTTGGTATTTTCTAGACTTGATAAGGTGATGCACTATCGTCTTAATACATGTTAGCTTAACTAATCATTAATGCAGTATTTGTGCAGTATAGTAAGACAAATTAATAACTTTAACTACAATTTTAAGAAATGTCTTTTCATTGAAGCACTGGAATATGGCTGCCATTTTCTCTAAAGAAATTATATAGAATTGTTGAAAGAATACATTTAAATTCATTTTCATTTTTACTATCAAGATGAGCAGTACTGAAATTATGTTGGATAACACAAAATCCCAAATACTTCAGTATTTCTACTGCACTTATTATTTTCGGGTTCTGGATTCAAGGAGAGCTTGAAATTTTAATAAAAGGTTTCATCCATACTCCTACAGTATAAAAGATTTCTAATCAAGTTACGATATTTTAAAATTATTATGTAAGAAATGCAATGATCAAGAATTTATACGGCCTTGCTCTACCCTTTTTTTTAGCTGCAGTAGTTTGATTTTACCAACAGTCTAATTCTTATCTATGACTTAATTTTACATGTGGATTTTTATACCACGCATTTTTCTATACGTGCAGAAGAATGCTATTTCATGTTTTAATTATCTGTCAGGCACCTTAATTTCATTCTGATCTATGCATTCTTTTGGTCTCCTATTGCTAAATGAGGTGATGTTCAATCATTGTAGCCTACTTTGTGTTCAGAGGGTACTACCTGTATAAGAGATTTCCCTCTGCACAAAATACAGAGACTTATGGCCTGTTGCATTCATGTAAATCTAGTTCCATCACTAAACTTTTGTATACTGTAAAATAATCATCTAAAAACAGTCTTTTCTGCTTCTGATGTTGATTTCTAATTTTAAACAGGGAGACTTATGAAAGAATATTCTGTGATTTTTATTTTTTTTTTACAACACATACTTAGTTAAATAAAAATAATAAAGTCTTTTTTTTTTTTTTTCCTTTTTCTTTTTTTGTTCTTCGCTTTGGCATAATTCTACCCGAGATAAATGAGTAACCTCATTTTTACCTCCACAATGAACATTATCAAGGACCACAGCCATCATTACTAACTGTAGCTTAACCATGATATCATATACTCACATCTGATTTAGAAAATTTCTTCAATATTTTAAAGACTGACAGCTTTGTAATTGTAATGAGTACCTAGTGATAGTGATTAATAATACATACCAATTAAACATTATCATGAAGTGTGTTCTTAATGAATGAAATTAACAAAGGTTTGCTTTAAAGCAAAGACTGGCCTGTGTTATAAGTCTTGTAAACAATCCCATCACAGTGATCTCTAAATCCCTGATAGACATTTAGATATAGATATAGGTAAAAATTTAACTGCAACACATTTACTTGTGCCACTCAAGTTGCTGAAATAGACCATTAAAAATTTGATCCATGAACCTAAATATTGATTTATCAAGTCAAAAATATTTTTTTCTCTTAGAGGCAACATTTTTATGTAGTTTTCTGACTAATGTTGATAAGACTGTTCTGTGAAATACAAAACCGTGATAATTTTAGAACAAAATAAAGTTGATAATCTCAGATTTAGTAGAAAGCCAGATTTGCTGCAGTATTAAAAAAGAAAAAGGAAAAAAAAAAAAAAAAAAAGGTAATGAGGAACATTCCCTAAACTGATCAAAAATATAAATTCCCCACATACATGCACATGCAAGGACAATAATGAGATATAATCTTCTCTTCTATTCTTACTAAAAATAAGCTTTTTCCACCAAGTGAGTTAAATAAATAGCATAAAATGAAAAGGTAGCAACAATCACCTTCATCACGTTTGCAGATGACACCAAATTACACCTAACAGTTGATACTTTCTGTGTTACAACTACCATCTAAGAGGGACCTGGACAGGTTGGAGGAATGGTCTACCAGGAACCCCATGAAATTCATCAATGACAAATGCCAAGTCTTGCTTCTGGGAAGAAAGACCCCCCAGGAATGACATAGGCTCGAGCACACTGGCTGGGGACCAGCTCTGTTGAGAAGGGTGTGGGGAAGTGCTGGTAGATGGGAAGCTGGATATGAGACATCAGTGTGCCCTGGCAGCAAAGAAGGCCAAGAGCAACCAGGACTGTACTAACATGTCCAGAAGGTGCAGAGGAATGATTATCACCCTCTCCTCATCAGTCATTAGGCTGTAAATTTTGGAACCCTCCAGAGAGGAAAGATTTTGATAAACTGGAATGTGTAGCAGAGAGCTACCAAGCTGGTGGAGGGCTGGAGCTTGTTCAATCTGGAGGACAGATGAATTTGAGGGAACATAACAGCAGCTCACCTTGCTGAAGAAAAGGTGGAGTCATCTATCTCATCACAGTGGTGCATGGCAGGAGGATGAGAGACAGCTACCATAAATTTAAACAAGGGACATCTCATCTGTATATAAGGAAAACATTTGTTCTCATGAAGACAGTCAGGCACAAGAACAGGTTTCTTCAGAAAGGTTGTCAGCCTCCATCCTTAGGAGTTTTTGAGACCTGATTGAACCAAACCCTAAGCAACATGGTCTGATCTCACAGCTGACCCTGCTTTGAGCAGGAGGTAGGAGCAGTGTCATCCTGAGGTCCCTTCCAAGATGAATAATCCTGGAATCCAATGTTTCTGTAAAAACAAAAAGGCTGAAGACTGATTCCATATTAAAGAGAAAAATAAGTCTGGAGAAACTGAAACTCAAATGACTGATGGGATTTTAATGAAATTTATTGTAATTATATTCTATTAGAAGTGAGATTAGATCAATGCTAATTACTGTAGGAATAATGAGACCTGATATCCCCTTTCTAAAAAATGTCATTATGCATTTATAATAGGAACAGTTCTTTCTACCAAATATAAAACTCTGTTTAGCAAAAAAAATGTAAACAAATGCTCTATTAATTTTAAGTCATCTCTTTTGGAAACTTCTGGAGCACCTCTTCGTGACATGACAACAGCAACAGAAATGTTACGAGCTTTTCAACAATTTTGTTTAAACAGACATTCTCTGAGATGTTTCTACAGTCTTTTTGTTTGGTATGAGAAGTAAGAGAGAGACATGTCTTATTATTTTACAAATCTCACTATATAAACTAATTAAATTCTTAAAAGAAACTGCAGTTACAATATGTGTGTGTACAAATATATATTTATATATGATGTATATATAAGTATATAAAAATATATACTTATTCCACCAAAAAAGTACAGCAGTCAGGAGATAAAACTAGTTTTCTTAGTATTTTGCATGGTCCTGTCTCAGAAGCTCTTAGCTCTTTGCAAAATGTGTGTGCGTACATATAAACACACACATGCACATGTAAATAGTATCTCATACCTTTATTTATTCAATATAATTATTGAAAATGTTAGTGCCATATTAATATAAATTTATACCAGTAGTATTTCGCCAATATTTCACACCCTGTATTTCACAGTATCAATGTGAACATTTTTTTGTTTCTTATCTCATAAAGGAAATTTCTTTCATTAATTTGTGTCCATTATTAAATGATTATGAAAAAATTATGTATATTTTATAAATTTCTAATAACATTGATTAGTCTTCTTTTATCAGTCTAATTGTTCATGTGGTCATGGGTTTGAATGAATCATAGAGGACTTACAGAGGAACCTAGAGCTAAATATATAAGTATCTGTTTTGATAAAATTCAATCATTTTGGATCCAGATTAAAGTTTAGCAGAAAAAAAAAAATAAAAAAATACAGTGTTGCTTTTTATTATTATTAATTCCCTCTTCATATTAATTATATAACATTACATTTTGTGATGCACTTACTGATAATCATTACAGCTGATTTTCAATATCTTGTTAATTTGTTAATTAAATGCCTTTTAAACTACTTCATCTAAAGTGCAACTATTTACTAAGCCCCCTTTATAAAAAATTTATTTAAAACTCACAAGAGCAGCCTAAGTGTTTCTCAAAGGGAATTGGAGAGCTTGAATATTATTTTCTTTAAGAATGTCAAGTAAGAGAGAAACCTAAAAGGTAGTTAAGAAATTGTACAACATAAAACTTAAAAGTAATTATTTAAATGTCTATCTATTCAATATGCTCAAAAATAAATTAAGCATAAATTTAATTTAAAGGTATTGTTCTGTGGGCATATAAAAGAAATTACAAGTGAGCCTTGTAATTATGTTGTTTTGAAAATCAGTATTTATAAATTTGTTATGTTATTACATTTATGCTTGATAATTTCAGTTAAACAGCAGAAATCATCACAGATGTAACAAGTACTTTCATTCACTGAATCCTGGTAGTACATGAACCATCCACTAGTAATTTCCTTTAATTTTGATAACTGGTTTCTCCAAAGTGTCAGTTTGAGATACCATTATGGCAAAGGAAATATTCCAGAGACACTTATAGCTACATGATTTTAACATAACTAACATTAAATCTTGCTGTGCTTCTCTGACATCCTGATGTTATTGATATTAAAGAAATATAAGGATCAATAGGAAAATTTTATAGTGGATGGAACTATGGATAACATATCTAAGTAGTTCTGACACCGAGTTTGAAAACAGCAACTGAACTTTTTTTTCTTATTTAAATTTATCTTAAACTAGATCTTTAGAGGATTTTATAGCTATGTTCTAAATATCTGCATGGGCAATAATAAATGCAATTTTTATATGTACTGAATCTTTAAAAAAAATGTGTATAAATAGATTTCAGAGAACTCTACCTAGTATAATTCACACATTCAGCAATGTGTGGGTTTGTAGTGGCTGTGAATGTCATAGAGGTGACAGCTGTCAATGAACTTCCAGACCATATATGCACAAAACAGGCCAAATCAGTTTTGAAAGCCCAATGTAAGTGTTGAGCAGGTAGAATATTCCTAATGCCTGGTGCAGCAGTTTCCTTTAAAAAGCTTGTCTGATTTGCTGTAAACTGGGCTAAAATTCAGGTTAATTCAACTACCTAACCCCTGTTTTCAAACTTTATGAATATAAATAATTTCAACTGCTGAAGGAATATTGGGAAAAAAATATGTTAGGAATATTTGGAAAAAATATAACTAGCCAGGCAGTTATCACCATGGTAAGCTACTACTATTTTAGAGTTCTGAGCAACAACGCTCTTGGAATATCGCAAAGGTAATTGAGCTTACTATCTTTATCTCAAAAAAAAAAATTATACAAGGAAACATTTTTTGAAAGTTCAATAGTCATCAGATATGAAAACTTTGAGGTAAATAAAGACATTTTTATCTAGAAAAACCACTGCTATATCATTCAAAGAATTATTCTGTTGCTCACCAGAATGCAAAAAAGATATATTTTCTTGTGGTAGTGTTCTCTAAAAGAACTCATATAACAATGAAGTGAGCATCCAAATGTCATAGAATCACAGAATCATTCAGGTTGGAAAAGACCCTTGGGATCATCGAGTCCAACCATCAGTCCTACTCTACAAAGTTCTCCCCTACACCATATCCCACAACATCTCATCTAAATGACCCTTAAACACACCCAGGGATGGTGACTCCACCACCTCCCTGGGCAGCCTATCCCACTGTCTGAACACTCTTTCTGTGATTTTTTTTTTTCCCTAATGTCCAGTCTGAACCTCCCCTGATGCAGTTTAAAGCCATTCCCACTTGTTCTGTCACTAATCACCTGTGAGAAGAGACCAGCACCAACCTCTCTACAATGTCCTTTCAGGTGGTTGTAGAGAGCGATGAGGTCTCCCCTCAGCCTTCTCTTCCTCAAACTAAACAGTCCCAGCTCCTTCAATAGCTCCTCCACCAGCTTTGTTGCCCTCCTCTGCACTCGCTCCAGCACCTCGATATCTGTCTTGTATTGAGGTGCCCCAAACTGGACACAACACCCCAGGTGTGGCCTCACCAGTGCACAGTACAGGATCACTATCACCTCTCTGCTTCTGCTGGTATCCATGCAAGGAGATACATGCCACCTTTGAAGCAAATACTATAAACATATCTGTACTATAATTATGTTGTCTTTAACGAGATCACGTAATAAAGTCTAAGAAAGGTCTATTAATTGTATATCTGCTCATTCTCATCCCATTGTTCTGATAATAAAATAAATCTTTCTATGGTAATCAGATGTTACAAAAACATTGCTGAACTGAGAACATATGTACATACTCAATCTTTAAAAAACATAAGAAAGCCATAAGAAACAATGTACTGCTGTTTTGCACTCTTTCAGACCTTAGAATTGCTGCAACCATTGTTCTTTCTAAAATTTTTTATAGACTGCTTTCAGACTGAAAGTCATTAAATATTTCAAAGGCGATACTGAAGGCTCTTTAATAACTGGACAACTTTTATTTTTTTTCCAAGCAAGATGTTTCTTCAGCTGATCAAATATACTAAATATTCTTCAATGGGCAGGCAAAGCATCTTACTTTTTTTTGACAGTATTTAGGTTTTAAAAGATGTTAAAAAAGCAAAGTTTAGATCATTACAATTTACACTAGTTGCATCTATCCAATGTCTCCTTTTCCTTTGCACACTAAACTGTGTTTATAAAGGATTATATTTACTCACTTAATTGAAAAGTAGACAAAGTCAAAACCAATGTCATCCAGATGTAAAATAAAAATACATTTGTTAGCTATTATCTGACTTCTGAAACATTTCAGGGAGAAGTTGAAGTTTACTGAAAAATTAAATGCTTGCTGATATGCCTATGTAGTGAAATGTTTTTCAACATCTTTTAGTTAATTTTTGTTATATTTGAATGCTTAGCATACGGAGCTGGGTAAGCTCAAGAATGTAATTTAATCTCCGTTAGTGAGGTACATACAGCTTTTCACAAAAAAAGTGCAGTTGTTTACTGTATGCTTTCAGAGAATCACCTTTCATTTTAGAAATTCAGTAAAAATCTCACACTGTGAGAAATAATTGACAGTCTTCTGAAAACATCAATAGCTTTACAAACTAAAATACCAGAATATCTCATCAAGCCTCTCTAGAGCAAAGCAGGCTGTACCACCAAATTCATTTTGCACTTACATCATGACAAATTAGTTCTGCTTAAATAGATCATAATTTTTCATAGCAATACAACTTGTGTGACTGATTTTGGAAGATAAATAAATTGTCAATATCATGTACTGTTTTTAAGAATTACAGTTAGGGCCTTTCTGCTCTTCTCTTTCTTCCTCATTTCCATTCTCAGTCAACACCATGACAGTTACTAAATATGCTTTGAAAATATATTCCACAGAAAATTCATACAAAAGAGTGTTTTCTATCTTGATACGATTTTCAAAATACCTACATATAAAAAGGATCTCTGTTCAGCATTAACTGTCTTAGCACAACCTATCAATCACAGCTTTTAACTCAAGAGATACTATTGCCATTTCTGCCTCTCATCTTTCAGGAACAACATTAAAAAAAGCCGCTCCCCGTACGACCTGTGCTCCAGACTCTCCACCAGCTTAATTGCCCTTCTCTGGACACGCTCGAGTCATTCAATGTCCTTTTTGTAGTGAGGGGCCCAAAACTGAACACAGGAATCGAGGGGCGGCCTCACCAGTGCCCAGTACAGGGGTCAGATCCCTTCCCTGTCCCTGCTGGCCACGCTATTGCTGACACAAGCCAGGATGCCATTGGCCTTCTTGGCCCCCTGGGCACACTGCTGGCTCCTGTTCAGCCGGCTGTCAATCAGCACCCCCAGGTCCCTCTCTGACTGGCAGCTCTCCAGCCACTCCTCCCCAAGCCTGTAGCGCTGCTGGGGGTTGTTGTGGCCCAAGGGCAGCCCCCGGCATTTGGCCTCATTGAAACTCCTCCAGTTGGGCTCAGCCCATGGCTCCAGCCTGTCCAGGTCTCTCTGCAGAGCCTCCCTACCCTCGAGCAGATCAACACTCCCCCCAACTGGGTGTCATCTGCAAACTAATTGAGGGTGCATTCAATCCCTTTTATAGGCTGTAAATTATATATATTCAGACCAAAAACTTATGTATCTATATGCTATATTAATATCTATACCTTTCATTTAATAAGTAATTTTTTCGCTAAATAGAAATTGATATTTGAATGACATGCAATATTGTCTTATTTCATTGTTATTTGTCACCTTCAAGTGGACTGAAACCAAGAGAAGCAGTATCAGGAACAGCTAAAATATCCCGTTTGAGAGTGAGGAAAACATCATATGAATATCAAACATGAAGATGAAGCAGAAGGAAGAAGACAAGCCCATTTCATCTCCGATCACTCTGGTCAAGAACCTATCAAATCTGACCACCTTGACCTCCACAATGAACATTATCAAGGACCACAGCCATCAATTTAGTCCTCTGGATAATTCAGAATTGGCTTTAACATTTAATATTCACTTGTGAAAAATCACCATTAAATTAACATCTATCAGTTATTCTAAAAACATTCATTTCATCATGAAATGCTGGGGTTTCAACCCCAAGCCCCAAATTAAGGTTGACATATGGGTGATTCCCACAGCCCTTCAGAAAGGGGGGGTGAGTTTGCCTTTGGGCTTCCCTCCAGGGTGCGGCCGGCCTGGCAGGGAGAGCCATTGGGTAAATGAGCCCCAGGTGTCAGCATTAAGTAAGCAAAGGTCAGGTGTTCCACTTGGGGATAAAAGCTGGGACCACTTGCAGGCAGGGGCAGTGTTTGTTTGTGAGGTGGATGCATTTTGCAGAGTTCCCTGTTGGGGAAGGATCTCCTGCCTCCCTGGGACTGTGCTCCAGACAGGTCTGGTGTTTGTAAATGTGGGCTGTGTAGAGATTCAATGTGTGGCTTCCTTGGTCTTATGTGTTTGGCTTGTTGTCTCCTGTCCTTTCTATGGGAGACTGCATTTCACCATTTATTCCACCCATTGTTGGTCATGTGGTGTAGTTGTTGGGGTCAGTGGGATTGATGTAGATTATGTATAATCTGACTGATTTGTTTGTACCCCTAGTGCTCACCTATGTACTGACCCTTTTGTATCAAATACAATTTGGTTATTGGTTCATCTTTATGCTGGATGTGTCCTTTATGCTAGGCCTAATAATTGACAAAACACATGATCATTTAATTAATGTAGCCACAAAATCTATATAGTCTACAGTATATTTTGTACAATAAGAAATGAAGCAGAACTGCACATCAAGAGTTTATAGATCTTAAGGAAAAACACATCTCACTTTGTTTAGCTAGACATAAAAGCTGAACTGAAAGTAAAATCATAGAAGTATTAAATGGAATATTATAAACTGTACACAAGACATCCTTCTACTTAATGGAATGAATGAAAAACAAGTAGACAGGGAATGAGACCGGCCTGGCTAAACAGGGACCTTTGGCTGGATCTCAAGAACAAAAGGAGAATCTATGACCTTTGGAAGAGGGGGGCAGGTCTCTCATGAAGACTATAAAGATGTAGTGTAGCTATGCAGGGAGAACATCAGGAGAGCCAAAGTGCAGCTAGAGCTCAACTTGGCTACAGTTGTTAAGGATAACAAAAAATGTTTCTATAAAGTCATTAACAACAAAAGGAGGATTAGGGAGAATCTCCCTCCTTTATTGGATGCAGAGGGAAACATAGTGACAAAGGATGAGGATAAGGCTAAGGTGCTCAACGCCTGCTTTGCCTCAGTCTTTAGCAGTGGAACTGGCTGTTCCCTGGACACCCAGGCTCATGAGCTGGGAGATGGGGAGGGGAAGCAGATTGAGGTCAGCACAGTTGAAGAGGAGGTGGTCAGAGACCTGCTGCACCACTTGGATGCACACAAGTCTGTGGGGCCGGATGGGTTACACCCAAGTGTGCTGAAAGATTTGGCAGATGTGCTTGCCAAGCTGCTTTCCATGTTTTACCTGAAATGGCTAACTGGGGAGGCCCCATTGGACTGGAGGGTGGCAAATGTGACACTCATCTACAAGAAAGGTGGGGAGGATGATCCAGGAAAGTATAGAGCTGTCAGTCTGACCTCGGTGCCAGGGAAGGTCATGGAACAAGTCATCTTGGCTGCCCTTAAAAGTCATATAATGGACAACCAGGGGATCAGGCCTAGTCAGTGTGGGTTTATGAAAGGCACATCCTGCCTGACAAACCATTTTGTCTTCTATGACTCCCCTATTGGATGAGGGAAAAGCTGTGGATATTGTCTACCTGGATTTTCAAAAGGCATTTGACACAGTTCCCCATAGAATTCTCATAGAAAAACTGTCTGCCCATGGTCTGGATGAGTGAAAATCTGCTGGGTCAAGCACTGGCTGGATGGACGATCCCAGAGAGTGGTGGTCAATGGAGCTGGTGGCCAGTCACAAGTGGTGCTCCTCAGGGCTCACTGTTGAAACAATTTCTGTTCAACATCTTTATTGATGATCCTGATCATCAAGGTATCATCGGTAAGTTCACAGATGACACCAAGTTAAGCGGGAGTGTTGATCTGCCTGAGGACAGGGCGGCTCTACAGAGAGACTTGGATAGATTGGACCAGTGGGCCCACATCAATGGGGTGAGCTTCAACAAGGCCAAGTGCCAGGTCCTGCACTTGGGCCACAACAACCCCCTGCATGGCTACAGGCTTGGGGAGGAGTGGCTGGAGCTGTCTGGGAGAGAAGGATCTGGGGGTTCTAACTGACAAGCAGCTGAACATGAGCCAGCAGTGTGCCCAGGTGGCCGAGAAAGCCAACAGAATCCTGGCTTGTATCAGAAATGGTGTGACCAGCAGAAGCAGGGAGGTGATAGTGCCCCTGTACTCTGCACTGGTGAGGCCACAGCTGGAGTGTTGTGTCCAGTTTTTGGCACCTCAATAGAAGAGAGATCTCAAGGTGATGGAGCGAGTGCAGGGTAGGGCAACAGAGCTGGTGGAGGACTTGGAGAATAAATCCTAGGAGGAGAGATTGAAGGAGCTGGGACTGTTTAGTTTGAAGAAGAGAAGACTGAGGGGAGACCTCATCACTCTCTACAGCTACCTGAAAGGACATTGTAGAGAGGTTGGTGCTGGTCTCTTCACAGGTGATTAGTGACAGAACAAGTGGGAATGGCTTTAAACTGCAACAGGGGAGGTTCAGACTGGACATTAGGGAAAAAAAAATCACAGAAAGAGTGTTCAGACAGTGGAATAGGCTGCCCAGGGAGGTGGTGGAGTCACCATCCTTGGGTGTGTTTAAGGGTCGTTTAGATGAGATGTTGGGGGATATGGTGTAGGGGAGAACTTTGTAGAGTAGGGCTGATGGTTGGACTCGATCCCAAGAGTATTCAGTAAAAAATATGAGCCAGCTCTCCTTAACTACACAAATATAACATTAATAACTTGTTTTATGACTCTTAGTAAATTATGCTAAGCAGGTTATTCTAGCTGAAGGCCAGCACAGACATCTGGTCCATCTGATTTAAAACATCTATACTAATTAGCATAAACAGATTTAAGAAATGCATTAATGAAAGCAAAGGAGAGTGACTAAATCACTTCTATGTAGAGGAAGAGCAGAATGTCAGGTCACTTGCATAGGTTTCATTTAAGAAGCAAAATGAGGAAGCAGTTCATCGGGCTTCTCACAAGGCATCCACTGTGTGATGTGATAATCCAGAAATAAGGAAACTCTACAGGTGCCTGAAAGGGAGTCTTTAGATTCTCTGTTACTTCAAAATAACTAAATCACATAGACAACACCACGATTTTTTAATTCCACCCGGACAAATAGTTTTATCTCAAAGCCATAAAACTCACTTCAGTAAAGGTTCAGTAAACTTCCTTTGACTTTACAGAAAGTTGATTTTCTGTAGTGGCATTTTCATTCTCACTACTTTGGATGATTTGTAGTCAGTCCTGCTATTTTGGGGAGACTTTTGGTTTTACTTTGCCTTTTTAGCAAACTGTCTTAGTAACAGTTTAGAAACTAATCCAATGGGTATTTGATTATTTATGCAATGTGGAGCCAAAGAAGTTGCTGGGAGGACTGTTCTACAATAGAGCCAATAGCTCCCAAATGAGAGCAGACAAGAAAGTAAAGCTTATGAACTGAATCAGGAATAATCAGGGTTTGAATTTCCGGATAGAGTACTAATATTACAAAGAGAAATAGTCTATGTTTTGCTTTAGCCAAGTACTCCATTTTACAACTGAGAACAGCAATTTTCTTGAGCCTATCACAAAAAGACTTGTTTTTCAGAATATTTTTCAACTAGCTTTTCTAAGAACTTAAATCTTCAGCTTCAACCTGCCACATGGCATTATTTTTAGCTTTAAACTCAAGATTTGCTGAGTCCCTAAGAAAGTCATAAGACTCACTGCAGATGGGATAAAACTCACATTTTTGTTAATAAGGCCAGAACAATCATTCAGGCATAACAACAGCTATTCTCACTGCTGAGCTCTTTCAGCTTTGCTTAATAGATACTGAGAAAAAGTAGGAATGTGGTCTATGGGGTCATCTATCCTTAAGATTAGCTTTGCTCAATATCAAATAGAATGAGCCTCATAGACAGGCTCATTAATTCCTTGCACAAATTAATCAAGACTGCATAATTGATACCATAACCCTATTTTCTCCTATTGCTTGTCATCCTGCATTCAATAATCTAGCTAGAAATGTAATGTTGCAAGAGTTTATGACAGGGTATAAAACCTAGTCACCCTATAGGATGCCTAGGAACCGAGCATACTCAAGAGTTATGTATAATTAACAGTGTTCTCTCAATGCAAGTTTCTGCAGTTATCTTTTTCCAGAAAATAGTTTAAAGCAAAATAATGATTCTTAATATCATTTTCTAGAAATTCTAGCTAGAATTGGGCTTTAACCTTTCTGATGTTGTCACTCAGTGCCAGAGAAGTTTTCATACTACATTTTCTTGCCTGTTCTTCTTTCCAGTTCTTTTAGAAGTCCTTCAATTTTAGCATTTTAATTAATCGGGAAGCTCCTTGTGTAGACAAAATAATTTTGCTTTGCCAAACACCTTGAACTAATTGCTGACCTATAAATAAGTTATCATAAAACTTCAGTCAGCTATCCTCGGCTTCCTTCACCTTCATGGACACTTGCCAGGGCATTTTGCCTAGTAATTCCCTGAATAAGCTAAAGTCTGTTCTCCACAAATCCAGAGTCCTGATTCTCCAGTTTACATTCCCAGCCTTCTTGTGGATCTTGAACTCAGTCATCTTGCAACTGTTGTAGATCAAACAGCCATTTATGGCCACATTTACAGTCAGTTCTTCCCTGTTTGTGAGCAAAGAGTCAAATGGAGCATTTTGTCTGGTCAGCCTCTGTAGCATTTACATTAGGAAATCATCACCAATACTGTCTAAGGCACTGCAGTTTTTTGCCATTATCCTCACAGTAAAAACATGTATAACCAAAATATCCCATGAAAATTTATTTCTCTGAGTGGAAGGACTTCTAGTTGTTTGCGGAAAGCCTCATCTGCTCCTATTTCCTCTCATTCAGATGGTCTGCCACAGCCTTCGTGTTTCTTCCTCTTCTGATAATGACTTAGAGATGTTCAAGAGACCATATCTCTGGCTTCATATTATAATTCTGCACAGTGAAGGAATGCCTAGATCCTCTCTTTTTTTTCTTTTTTTTTTTTTTCTCTTTTTTTTTTTTTTTTCATTTCCTATTTAAACAGCTATGCTCCAATTATGTGCTCTGTCCTTCCAAGTCTCCATGACATCAAACACATCATACTCCAAAATCATGCTTATTATTTTTGTTTTTCCAGGATCTGGGCATTGGTATACAGATACCTAACTTAAGTCTCTGAATGCTGTTTCTTCTAAGCATGAATGTGAATTTTCCCCTTGTAATCTTCTCTCTCACATACCTCCTCTGCTTGCATCCTCACTCACTGCTGGGTTTCAGTTCTAACCTCCAATAAATATAAAGACCTTCTCCCCAGGCAACTAACCTTGGTTACATAACTGTTCTGCAGCTGTATTTAATTTCTTCTGTATAGTCATTATTCTAAACAAGGTGCCATCATGGAAAAAATAATAAAAAAAAAGTGTCACATTAGCTACATAGTCAAGAACTAGTCTGTTGGATGCATCTGTCTTTTGTTTTATCTTGACCAGAAGGGCTGATGAAAACACTGTTGGTCCCTCCATACTCCTCACCCTCGAAGTCCCTAACAAAACTGTGGTGAGCTCAGGATTTTCTCTGGCCATATCATTGGTGCCATCATGGTTGAGCAGGAAGGCACAGTAGTCAGGAAGCACATGAATCTCAGTGAGTCTTATGCCATGGTGCAGATCCAGCTGTAGATAGTCTGCTGCTTCAAGTGGTGTCAGATAGATCTGGCAAATTAATGTCTTTTCCACAGACAAGAGGTTGTCAGCAATGACTAGAACATTTCACCTGCTCTCTAGACTGATCCTAATTTGAATCATGGCCCAGAATCCTCCTGTCTGATTTTTTTTTTTCTTGTGCTTTCTTGTCAAGTGCATGGGCTTAAGCACTTATAGGGGAAAATGAAGCCTTGCTTCTACTGCCAGAAATCACAAGCTTCTAGCTTGCTAGTAGTTCAAATCCTCTTCTGTTCCTGTTCCATGGTGGTCATACCAAACTTCACATGCCTGTGGTCTTAGACTCAACACTGCAGAGTCTTTGTGAATGTCTTTTTTTTCTTTTTTTTTTTTTTTTCTTGTTTATCATTCCTGATGCAAAGAAGCCAGTTCTCTTCCTCATGCATCCCCCTCACCTTACATGGCATCATATCTACCAGACTGCACCTTCCCAAGGATGAGGCACCCTCACCATATCCATCTTCAATGAGGAGTGCAAAACTTTTCATGCACTCCAAGACCTAGATGGTGGAATCCATCCTCAGAAGTTACATCTGGACAGAGTGGTGCATTTCTAGAAGAGGTGCTTGCAACAGCTGAAGTAAAAGAGTTCATCCTGTGAAGAGTTATTGTGTTGCGTAGCTAATATTTTCTTACAAACAGCACTTCTGGGTTTCCAATATGCTGTTTGAAACCTATGAAAGCTCCAGATTTACAGACTATTCAGAAAGCTTCTTATACTCCCCAGGTGTCAGATAAATTAGGAAGTCAAGTACAAGTCTGCTCCCCACTTTCAAATAAGTCAGGACCCAGCCAGGAACTTCTCGCACTATCAGTGAGATTCCGGTCATGGCTCATTTAACCTGTGAATGTTGAGTGTGATGTACAATGCTTCCTTCCATACCATACAATGAAAAAAATAAACTTGTCTGGGGTTTTTTTTATGTTCTTACAAACAGACATGAACACATCCCTCTAGATTTCTTTTTCATATCTTGTGGAGGAAAAAAAAAAGGTTAATATTCAATCTTTCTTTCAGTTCTGAAGAAATGCAGAATTTAAAAATCTTTCTGTGTCTGTAAATACTATCTATGAAATGTTAAATGACATGTATAATTAGTCACATTCAAGAAATTATACTGCCTGCTTTTATTTGCTGTGGGAATAATAGACTGCTAACATGAGCAGAGGAAAAAACTGTTGAAAATTATATGGACAATTGCTGTTAAAAGTTACCAAAGATAATATATTCTCAATATAGCTGCTCAAATTCTTGGAGAACTACAAAATATTTTAAGCATATTTTGAAGACTTGAACCATGACATGAAAAGCTGAGATTCCCTGCTCCACTTCAGCTGCAGAAATGTGCTACTTTACACCAAGGGATTAGTTTTGTTCCCAGCAGATTCTATAGTAAAAAACCTCAAAGAGCTATTTCCTGAAGCAGTGTCCCTCTGGTATATCTAAGGATATAGCTCCATGCTTTTGTTATGAAAAGAATATTTAAAAAAAAAAAAAAAAAAAAAAAAAAAACAGCTAAATGCAGATAAGGTTACAATATTTCATATTTTATCCAAATATCAAATGAGAGTTCCTTAGTAGCCTGAATTATTTTTTAGATCCAGATTGAATTCTTTAGACTTTATCTTTTTCTAATTTGTGTGGTTCCTAAACCACCTTTTATACTTGCAATTCACACCAAAAGCTCATCACTGAAGAACAATTTTTTTCAAATTTAAGATTGAACTATAAAGAAAATATTATCATGTTAACTCATCAATTGTTGCATTTTATGTGATGGCATTCTATCTTTATAATGTGTGAATAATATAAATACATGTGACAATAAAAACTACAAAGTACATTAGAAGAGTGCTAAGAATATATGCTAATCTGTTAAATTCAGTATTACTCTTTAGACTTATACATTTTTCCACCTCCTTCTGAAGCTTCTGTAACCATGATATGGACAGAAATATTTTATTGATTAAAACGAAAGCAAATAATGAAATGGCATTGCTGGATAGCTTCAGTTATTTGTATATGACCTCCAGATATGCCTCCCCAGTTTTAAAATATGGTGGCAGTGAGTGCTTTATTTATGTAGCTAGTGAACCTTTATTCCCAAATTACTTATTGAATGTGTATGTTTGGGTTTTTTTGTTAATTCTTTTTTTTTTTTTTCTCTTTTCTGTATCTTCCTTCTCTTTTGATTTTTAAATCTTTTTCCTTGTTCTTATTTTTATGGACTGAGTGATTTTCTGTTTTCTAATTTGTTCTCAACTTCCTTGTCACTTGAGTCTTTCAAATGACCTTTCAGCACCTCTTAGACTCTTAGAGTACATTTCAATATGATTGTTTTAAATATCCTTTCCACACATAATCTGACTTTTTTTCCTTAATTTTAAGTTCTTTTGGAGCCAAAATTGGCTGGTTTTAAGCTACAAACACTCTGCCTTGTCCTCTCAGGCCATTATCAGTAGTTCAGTCAGTGCAGCAATAGCAATCCAACTATTGAAGGTCATCTGCTCTTTGCCAGGAAGCTCTCTTTTATGAATTGTTATTTTTGATTAATCTACTCTGAAGAATTATTAGCATGATATATCAGTTATCTAGAACTGAATGTATCTTAGAAACAAATTCAAACAAAGGACTGAAAAAAAATCCTTATAGTTGCTAATTCAAATTTAAATACTTATTTCAGTATTATTTCTATCTTCTGAACATGTATCTTATTAAAATTATAACATTATTAGGGAAGTCATAATTGTGGAAGTATATATTGAAGAAATGTACATAAGAAAAAAATTAAGTGTTACGATATGAACATGTCTACATGCATGTTTTAGGATAAGGTATGCATAAAAATGGTGATTTGTCTGCTGAGGAGTAGAAGACACATTGCTAATTTCCCTGTGAGTTTTGGTTTGGGGGATTTGAGATTTTTTTTAATGCTACAAACTTTTTCCTTCTGATTCAATAATTACTATTATTTAATTTTTTACCTTGCTAATTGAAGTTTTATCTCACCTAGGTAAACTTAGTGAGGACTGGGGACTTGTTACATTTGAATGCAAAACAAACAAACGTGAAACATTACAGTGAAAATGTCTCTAAGAATTGTAAGATCTCAAGTTTTATTTGCAACTGTTTCTTAACACTGTTTTTATTAAAAAACTAATAAACTACTTTAAGAAAAAACAAACAAACAGAAAAACAAAAGACCTGAAGTCTCTAATGCCTGTTTTATTGTTAAAGAATTGACTCTCTCACTTCTCAATCTATTCAACTCACCAAACAACCAGATACAAAATCTGAAAAGCATAATAAGGAGGAACGCTATTAGAGGTTAAATTTACATTTCAGTCGAAACTTAGTCAGGTCTTAGGTAAAGTTATTACACTGGGTTTTAGACAGAATTACTCTATTTAGATGTAAAGAGGTACATGTTTTTTGGGTTTTTTTTTTGTTTTTTTTTTTTGCAAAACACCACAGGCTGTCACCAAGATTCTTTGTAAGTAATATAGATGACCACAGCCTCTTCAACTGAGAGAGAACATTTCTTGAAGATACTCAGATGAAAGCCTTAAAGTTGTTGAATAAGGTTTTTGACAAATTTTTATATGTACACATGTTCAATTAGCATGAAATGTTAAAATATGTCTGTGCTGGTTTTATCACTCAAGGACAATAGACAATATTTCATTGCCTAAGTAAAAGAGATTTAATTGCTAAACAAGATTTCAAGGAACTGAACTTCATTTTAATCACAAACAAGCTGCAAGGCAGTTTTCAATTACAGCAAGCTTTTTATTTTTATCCAGCTGTGTATCCCTGCTGATTCCTGAAATTACATTTAAATTGTCCCAGATTTTGAAGTGCTA
Source organism: Athene cunicularia (assembly GCF_003259725.1). Taxonomy (NCBI): domain Eukaryota; kingdom Metazoa; phylum Chordata; class Aves; order Strigiformes; family Strigidae; genus Athene; species Athene cunicularia. The sequence goes on from NW_020799098.1 coordinate 22,655,323, forward strand.
CACCTACTGAGGTTTTTCTTTTGTCAGCTGATGAAGTATCTGTGATTAGAAACTCACTAAATTGGTATTTTTATGATTCATTCCCCAGCCTGTATATTTTTGGACTGGATGATTGAATATGGAGAAGGTTTTGTTGTCCCAAGGGACATTATTCTGCCTAATTAGGCTGTTGGTAGTGCAAACTACTCACCTATGCTGCAAAAACTTCAAAAGATAATATAGAAACTAAGCTTTAGAGAAGAGCCTATGGGGTATTGAGGAATCAGGTCAATAACTCTTGTCTTAAAAAAAAAAAGTTTTAGATAAATTCACCCTGGAACAGTTTGCACAAAGATACTGCCTTTAAACTTGTACCATTATTCTATTAATTGTTCATACCTTAAATTTAGGGATACACATCTGTCTGTATTGAACTCAGTTATTCATATTTATGACTTACATATTTTAGTGAGAAGAGTCTTTATTGGAATTCACAAGGTTGCCTCTTTTCCTGCTATAATTATGCATGACGTTAACAGAAAAATAGATGGTCCATTTTTATTCACAGTTAACCCATATGTATATTCAAATACCAATGAAATATTTTTCAAATCAGAGATCTAAAAAATATATTGAGATAGAATAAGAGCTATGTGTAATAATGTATTAATGAGTGTTAAAACAGGCTTGTAGATTGTATATGTTCAGTGAGAGTTCGATACCTTTTACAGGTACAGCATAGCAGGCTTGGACACTGACTGTATCCCTGATAACAATAAATAAAAGTATTGTTCTCAGTATTTGATAAATTAGGTAGGAAAATTGACAAAGTCATTAATTAGAGATAGTTGTATTTGCATTTTCAGATTTAACACTATAGACAAATTAAAATGGCCCACTTGGAAAAATTAAACTGAAGGTTTAAATTCCTCCTTCAGTTCCATATATGCAGTCTCAGTGAACTTAGGTGCAACTGAGAAAAAGATCTGCAGTTACAAGAAATGCTCTTTCCCAGGTAGACAAGCAATGAGTAACTCAAATGGTGGTCTCTCACCAAAACAACTCAGTCATGTGTTGCTCCCTCTGAGTTGACTGTGGGGTCATTACAAAATATGCTTTGCTTTGTAGTAGGATAAATCTATAGTTAGTAAATGAATTTATTAATTTCTCAATACCACCAAATTCAGAAGTGTTTTTCTGTAGCTGTGAGATGTTGCTGATATTAACTATCAATTTAAGCTTCAATTAAAATAGTAAATAAATGCATAATATTAAGGGGGTTTTACTATTAATATTCAGTTATTATGAAGCAAAGATACAAATTTGATGGTTATACTTAATAGTTGCAAGCCACACTTTTTGGTAGTAATTTGAAGTTTTTAAATTTCTACAAAAACAGTCATATGTTTCTTCTTTTATAGTGCACTGTTCCTCTAAATTTTCATTAAGGTGTCAAGTGCTTACATTACGTTAGTAATCTTAATTTATATATGAATTGTAGTCATCTAAGTAAGGATTTTCCTGTAGTATGAAAAAAAAAATTACTATTTTATAGAACTTACTATCAGATGCTCCTTTAAAAAAGGAGGAAAAAACCCTACCCTCCCAGAGGCAGTATTTACCTTTCATGATCAAACACAACATTGTGACAGCAATTTTTGGGTTTCTTTTGGGATAGATGTGCTATGGACTCATGTCCCGAACAGGTCAGTGTGCAAAACTAACAGATATATGCCAATATTCAAGTTCATATTTTTATTTTCTCATGGAACACCACGAGTCAAATCAAGGTAACACAACTGAAAAATATTCTATTTGCTACTTTCCTAAAAAAGCCCAACCTTAAAAGTAAAACATGGCTCAATTTACTGTGACATTTTCAAACCATTTTACCCTGTGATTTTTATCATTATAATATCTTCCCCTGTCAATAACCATCCACTACTGCATTTGAACATGCAGTTGTGGGGCTTTTTTTAAATCACCTCCAACTGTAAATTAAAAGACACCTTGTGCTTTGTGCTCCAGTTTATGATTCCCAACATATTTTACCACAACAAAACAGAACTCAACTATTTTTTACAAGTAAAATGCATTGAAGTTTTACCCTAAAGAGCAAGAACATAATAAATTTATTTACTTTCTGCTTGAAAAATATCTTTTTCTCCCTGTCTCTCTTTTTTTTTTTTTCTTTTAGTTTTACTTTTTGACTCTATTAAGACAAGGTTGCATCTCAAAGAACACTGCAAATGATAGCCACAAGTGCTTTTACAGAAATGATTTTAAATGTTATGTTTAAATATAACATAATCATAACTGAATTCCCTTTTCCTTTCTGAAGTTATCTACATATGATCTAACATTCTCCACTTGTGCATTACTTTGCCTGTTCTTTACATTTGAAACAGTCACTTCCTTTCAAGCTGACATAAAAAGAGATTAATCTAGGCAGGCTAGAAGGCTAATAGTTAAAATTACATTTGTTGGTAAAAAAAAAAATGTAAATTTCAGTTAAATCTGGTAGTTTCTTTCCAGACATGTAATTATAAATTATTTTCCACTAAATCCACTAAGGACTTTCAAAAAAGCAAAAATAGAAACAGTATAAATTTATTTGTACTACTAGTAAGCATATGAAATATAATTTTTTTGTGAAAAAAAACAACAACAACAACAAAACAAAACAACCAACCAAAAAAAAAAAAAACCACAAAAAACCCACAACACTTTCTGGTTTCACAGGAAGCTTGTTTGTATGGAGAAATACAGTATAACAGAACACTAGAAACAAAGTATTCCCAGTTATAGAAGAAATCCTGTACTGATGAGAGAATATCTAGGTCATTGGTGATTTTTTCTTTAGAACTGAGAAACAAATAGGAGAAGGAATATATGAAAGAGATTCTCTACTAAATTGACAACCATAACAAACTGATAGGACAGATCCAGTTTGAAAGCTGAAAACTCTAAGAATATGAGTTCAAGAGGAGGGGAAAAAAAACAAAACAAACAAAAAAAAAACCCACACCCAAACCACAACAAAACAAAACAAAACAAAAAAAAAAAACAAAAAAACACACACAAAAACATAAATCCAAACAAAACAAGTCAAAAAAGGGGGGAACTGCCTTTTTGTTAAAATATTATTTCTGTTTATACTCTTTATTTATAAGAAAATTTGAAAAAATACTGTGATTGGACTTTTTTTTCATGTCTCTTTCCTTAGTATGGCATATTGCATTCTAAATCTTTATCAAGATGGAGAGAAGGGAAAAAATATTTCTAAGTGATTATATGATGTTCAGTCTCATTATTACCACTGGTCCAGTGGAGAGATTTGCATTCAGTTCCAAAATGGGATTTAACATCCAACCTTAACACTTCACAACAAAACATTAGAATATCATATTTGAATACCTGTTCACTGGACAAAATCATAAATTGTAGGTTCTAACAATATCTATGTTTGTTTTGTTTTGTTTTGTTTTTTTATAGAATAGTATTTTATATATAATCTTAGGTTGTTTTGTTGTGTGGGTTGTTTGTTTGGTTTTTTTTTTCCCCCGAAGGAGTAAAGATGACTCCATTTGGATTATTCAGTCCAGGTTTATGCATCTCTGTGTAATAATACAACTTGTGACTAAACTGTGCCCATGCTGCCCAATATACTCCTTTAACTCTTTGTTTCTTACTAATGTTTATTAAACAGGTATCTTGTTTCATCTCAGAAATGCTTGTATGAAACTCCTAAACAACTGTATCACTGTGAAAACTATATAAATAATCATAAATAAACACAGACCAACCTTTTTTTCTTGATAAACAGCAAGCGATGTATAAACCTGCATGTAAGATATTAATGGACATTTAGTTAGAATAACATAACCTGCTTTATTTCTCACCATTTCTGAAATCCTGATATAATATTTATTCTAACTCTGACATGATTGACATTAACAGTTAGCAGGGACTGGAGAAGAAAGACGGATGGTTACATGACAAAAATCTAATAAAGTTTTCTATTGGAAACAGTAGGAATGCTTGCAGACACCAAGTCCACTGAATGCATTTCATTAAATGATAACAGTACCGCATACAGGGTAAACAGAAGAACTAAGTATAATGCCAAGATTGTGAATTACTAGCTGATATTTTTCCAGAATATAAATCACAGATTAAAATTATGATATTTTTCTATTTTATCAATAGCTTTAGACAGAGTTTTTCTTAACATAGCTCAGTTGCTTGGCCAAAATATTACCAACTGGTAAAAATATGTTAAATAACATTGAACATTTAAGAAAAAACTGAGAAACCCAAACATAATCTGTAAATACATAGTTTATTGTTGACTTCATTAGACTTATATTCATAATGTAATTATACACATCTCCCTAGGTATTTTGGAACATTTTTTTTTTTTCTTATCTGTGTGGAAAAATACTTCTGCAATTCTGTATTTCTGTATCCAAATTTTTTCAATTAAAACATTAACAAGCACAATGTTAGACTCATGATTAAAATGATAGAAAACACTTTGTATATTTCCTCAACGATTAATCATATCCTACAAATATTGAATAATCAACAGAATATTTCATGAAATGCAGTACTCTGTTGTATGTTAAGGTCTAACTGTCAAGAGAGAAGATGGTGTATGGAAATGCATAAAATCCACAAGAAGTCCTGTTTATCATAGCTATTTCCACCAGAGTTATTGCCAAAAGCTCACCACCACTGCTTGAATACACCAGACACATACTAGCTCCTTGTGAGAGGAGTGGGAGTGTGGGCACATGCCTTCTAGGTGAACATGAAGAAGAGAAATGTAGACATGAAGTCTGAAAATACAAGTGAGTTGATAAAGACTTTAGATAGCAAGAGACAGAATGCTCAAGTGTTTTTAAAAACATAAAGATTTTTTTCTTAGTGTGAATGGCCCTGCTGGAGAGAACATAGCTTTAAGCAAGGATTTTTTGTTGTTGCTTTTTATCCCAGAGTTAGACAAAATGTAAGACCACACAAGAGCCTGTAAGCATTTTAGATCTCAATCACAGTTGCTTTTCGGTACCTATAAGACTGTAAGGTTATTCTGTATCTATAAGTTTGTAAGGGTAGTGGTTTAGATTTCCCATTATATTCCATTTGAAAATGTGATCTTTGAATTTTCCTATATCATTGTCTATACTGATAAAGTGTTATACAGAAGAAGTGTAGAGACTGGAATTAATAAAGGGATCATTAAGTAAGTTCGTACTGATTTAGAAAAGTAGAATGTTGCTAATGCAGTGTTGAATGTGTGAGCATAAAGGGGGGAAGAGGAAACCTCTGTTACATTTTCAAATGATGTTAAGACATTCTCATTGGGTCAGAAGCATTTATTTAGGTAGCAATAAAGAGACTAAATTACTCTAAAATCAGCTTTGAAGGGGTTATATCAAAAAGAGTCTTTGCTGGATTTCTAGTCATAAATATAGATGTGTGACTATATTAACACCTGGAAAGTGGTAACATCTCCCCTTGTTTGCACTGAACTTTATTGTCAGTGAGATAAAAAAGCTCTTGAGAATCTAAAGGACAAAGATCTGAAATGGGAAATGTTATCCTTTGCCTCCTACCCTGAAATGGCAAACCTGTTGCCTGGCCTTTTGTTGCTTAGGAAGTTCTCTTCCTGTTTTGTCACAATGGATTAAATGACTTTGTGCCCCAAAGCTTGTCCCTTACACTCAGCTCAACACATCGCAAGAGACTTGACTTTTCACAGCAAACTCTTTACATAGTAAATCCTTTACTAATTTAGCCCTATTTCAAACTTCCTTATTTTTAGTATTATAAAATATTTGTCTTAGCAGAAATTAAGCTACATATTCATTTATAGTCATTGTAGTAGCGTTCATATTATCTTTTTACTGGTATAACTTACTCACCAGGTAAGGGCCAGAGGTGTGATAAATACCATCATCAAACTAATGACAGTGCCGGAAGTTCTAGCAATAGTTCTCTAGCTTTTAGACACTGTGGCTGCTCTATGAATGCTAAGATAGTAGCAACTTGGATTAATATTACTATCTGAACCAAAATAATACTGAGGTGGTAGATACTAGACTTGGTAAAATAGATCTACAGAATAAAGATATCATATAATCCATCTGTAGGGAAATTTCAGTCAATTATTTGTAACAATGAACTTCTCAGCAGCTTATTTGCATCAAAAAATACAATGAACAAATTAGAACAGTCTCAAAGAAATAGATTTTATAAAATTGAGAAAAATATATTTTTCTGTTTAAGGGATGGGAATTAAATACAATTTATGATTACAGTGTAGAATAAAACTTATTAAAAACCTCATTTTTTAACACCTAAGTAAAAAAAAAAAATATAGGAAAGTCATTATATACATTTTGAAGAAAAAGTATTTAGATACTTTAATTAGTTTATTAAAAGCATATTTTATTCAATGCGGTCTGCCATAAAAGTCAAAAACATTGTAATTCAATAGCTTTCATTAACAACACTCAATGTAACTCAAATAACATCTCTACGTACAACAGTTGGCCTTTTACAAAGAGTGGAAAACCAGGATAAGGGAAATGCACACTCAGTATGTTACCCAAGAGTCAAGAAACAAACAAAACCCTAGCACAAATAACAGCAAAACATTAACTGTCTTCCAAAATGGAAAGAAAAGGAGCATATGAGGTCCCTTCCACTGCCAAGGCACTTTGCTAAATGCCCTCTGGAAAGACATTTTCTTCCGAACTGTATTAGGTCAAAAATGAATGTGGAAGAAAATGGAATAGATTTCAAAGTGCTTCTGATATTTGTTTGTTTGTTTGTTTTCTGGTTTTAAGCTGATGAAAGTGTATAACTGTATGTACTTGCCTTAGGCTTGATGATCTGACAGGACAGTTCTCTGTGTCTGCCTGATTTTTAACAACCTCTTGGGACACATAAGCTGTTAAAAGTCCTGATTAGAAAAAATATATGATTTAAATGCCAAAATTCCCAGCTCAGTTAACAGCTCTTATATAAATGTGCGTGCAAACGTTAAAGCAATTAAAATGGTGGTGAAACCTCTTACTCTGCTATCTGCTGTTTTGTAATGTATTATCACTTCACTCAGGCTTTTCCCATGCTTTATTAAGCAATTAAGTCATTTTATTAAGCTACTCACAGGCTTCAGATCAGATTGTACTCGTTGGCTTTGATTATTTCCTTTTCATATTTCAGTACTGACCTCCTTGTTAGACTTGAAAATGTGCCCCTTTGTGTCCTTTTTTCACCTAAAGAATTAGGTACTTAATAACAATTAGAAACATCAGGGTACATAGGGTCAAAACAAGGATACAGGCTGTTTTCCCACGATATTCAGAGGGGATTTACTCTCAACTTGGACTCTTTTAGCACCCATATGCAAAATTATTTTAATCTGTAAAAGTGATATCACAAGTATATTAAAAAACTTGTAATTATTTTTTCTCAGTTCAGAATATATCAGAGTGCATGATCATTCAGCTTAATAATGATATGAAATGACAAAAAATCATGAAGGTCACATAAAGGGTTGAGAGCAATATTTCTAACTTGTTCACACTTGAAAGCCAGCTACTAAATTTGAGTCCAGTTTGACTGCTAGCAATAAATCTTCTGTTCATTCACACCCACCTAATATTAAATACCAAAAAGATATCTTCCCTTCCAACCTAAAAAAAAAAAAAAAAAAAATTAAAAGTTAGAAATAGAAAGTAATGCAATAGACTTTTGAGAATAGTAAACTCTAATAAATTGTATATCTTGAATTGTGAAAATAATTAAACATTAACCAATTCACTCATTTCATGTGATAACAATATCTTGTTTACTTTTGAATGATTTCTAGGACAGTAAGCTATGAAACAAATTTTAGCTGTACAGATCTTCGAAGTATGGTATCTGAGTTATTCACCTCATATCCTGTTAAAATGACAGGATGGTACTGCTGCTGACTTTATGGCTCAAGATGCCTTTCACTTTGAATGCTGGTGGAGAACATAATACTTTTTGCTATTTTATACATTTTATGAATATAGATTCTATTCGGCGTGTTTTCTGAATCCCAAAAGAACTTATTGCCCAGCTGATCTGTCAGTGACTGTCATGTCCAGAAAAATAAGCTGAACAAATTTCTCAAATGGAGGTACCAGAAATAGACATATGTAAAGCAATACTGGATTTTGTGTTATAGTTTTGAATTTAGAAAATAAAAGTTAACATATATGTACTTTATTTTTCCCTTATCATTTGAGATTTTATTTCTCGTCTAGAAGGAAAGTTTCACTTTTGTTCTTACTTCACATGGGTGTGTTTTGTACATATTTTGAAGCTGTGAGGTCATGGATAAAAATTCTTTTAACATCTAACCTTGTCTTTTGGTAAAATTAAGGTATAGAGAAGGTTATTAAATTAAAAAAAAATACTGATAGGACAACTGACAAAAGTAAAACAGCCTTATAATATCCTTAAAAATGTTAAGACCTTCAGGATTTTTTTTTTTTTTTCATCTAATTTAGGACAGTTTCTTTCTACATTCTGCAAGAACCATTTAGTCTCAATGAGATAACAGCGTGAGCAATTGAGCATCACATATAGTGTTTTTTTTTTCTTACAGCATGAATTCTTGGGTCGGAGGTACTGATTAAACCATGTTCTGATCAAAAGAGTACCTTCTTGCAATCATGTTGGAATCTGTATATATACAGTCCTAGATCTGTGCAGACTTCATATATCAGAACTAATTAAAGGACTTCAATACCTATAAAAGGTCATCTGCAAGAACTGTTTGATGCACTTATAGATCATTTAATCTTCAACAAAGACCTACCTGAGTCACAAACAGGAAGGAAATAGGTATGCCTTACTTTGGTGACACAGTTGGCTTTTTTGAGACTAGTTTTAGAAAATGGTAAAGTAATCTTTGTTCAATTTAGATAAAAATCCAAAAATTTATGATACCACATCCAAATTACTTGGGACAATGACTCATATTTGCTGATTCCCAGGTCAGTATTCAGGTGAAGCAACACCAGGGATTCTTCAATTTACAAAACTCTACTTTTATTTCTTCACAACAGATGCTAACATGAAACTGTCAGTAAGCCTTGCAACCTCTGCAACAAGCAGTAAACCTCATAACATACACCAACAAACCGCGAACCTTGTAAAATATGTCGACAAGCAGCAGATCTTACAACACGCCCCAACAAGCCCCAAACATGTCCTGCCAAGCTTTGCCTTAGACACAGGGATACAGTGATAGAGAATGAGAGAAAAAAAGGAGAGATAGAGAGGGAAAGAACAAGAGAGGCAGGGAAGGAGAGGGAAAGAACAAAAAAGAACTGTTTCACCAGTCCTGATTCCAGAATTCATCCAGCCAGCTGAGGAGTCCAGTTCCAGAGGGGCCTGCCACCAGGCACTCATGTCCTTTTATAATTCCTTGCCCCTCTTCCAGGTGGGCACTTGGACTGATTGGGCTAATTAGGCACATCTGCACTTCTAGAATTCTCATTGCTTTGATGCATGCATAGTTTGTACATAGCAATTATTTTGGAAATGGGGCAGTGACCTTGGGGGTTGTTGGGGAGCTACGCCCCCCTCCTGCAGGTATGACCATTGTCAGACCTTTCTTCTCAGCACATGCACCATGAAAACAGCTTCTCTATTGTCTCTTTATGGAGTCTCTCAAGATAAGGAGGTTCAGTCCCAGAAAAATGTGGTCTCACCTCCACAGGACCTCCTCCTCTCGCTGTACCTTCCTGTCATTTTCTGCACAGCTCGGCATTTCCATATAAACCATATCCTTTACCAAAGTCCTTTATCAGATATTTGAGACATTAACAATGGTTTCATCGGACCATCACATATAGTTATCATAAGTTTATTTGTGTCTAAATTTTAAAATATTAGGGGTTTGTGCTAAATTAATGGTCATTTTAGTTTCCTTACACAGTTTATATTACAATGACAGCTTTTCTTGCAAAATATCCACAATTCCTTCCTTAAGAAAATCCAAGAAGTGATGAAAGAGTGGCTGTTACACTTAATTTATTATTGTAGATAAAAGATAATGCTTGATAATTTTTAAAATAATGGGTTACAATTGTTTTTTTCAGAGTTACTCACTAGAATAAATAATGTTTATAACAACATTGGGTTTTTGTATTTGCTGTCATTCTTAGATATTTCAGACATCCTAAAGAGATAATAGATATCCCATTACATACAATTGGTCTGGTTAACTACTTGTAGAACAGCTACTTTATGCCTCATATCTGTGAGCTTTAGATACACACTTCAGATAGTTACTATTATAGTGAAGTAGTGTCATAAGACCTACAATGGAATCTGAGGATTATTATGTGATACAGTTTAGAAATACACTAAAAAAGATGTCTTTTTCAGAAAGCGTATGAAATAAGATGAGTATCAGAGACTAAGAGATGGAACTTTTGCAATTATTTACCTTTTTTTAGTGGGTGAAATTATATTGATGCAAATTGGGTAGTTTGGCAAAGTTTGGGAATTCTAACAATTCTCAAATTAAACAGATTTTTATTTATTAAAAGTTCCCTGTGAAATACCATGTGGTATCTAATGCATATATAATGATATGTAGGAGGGACAATTGAACTGTTGGTGACAGTGGTAGTTCAAAACTGGAAAAGACTGAGAACAGCATTGCATATGGTGAGAAACTACTGAAAAAATTTATTCAAATCTGACACATTTATCACTTGCACATTTTTCCATCAATTTCTTCACAGAAGGAAAGAAATGTATGAGATGCATTATATAAAATCTCAAAACTGAGTGCATGACTTCAGAGATTTTTGTGACTCATAGCAACAACCTACAGTGTATGTGATTATGTTTTGTAAAACTGCACAAGAACTACAGCTGTCAGTTGTTATCTGATCATGATAAATGATGTAATTTATTAACATATATGAAAATACTGTTGATGTGTAAGAGACTCCAAAATACACTTTTTTTTCCTTAAGTATGCATCAAACCAGAATAACTTATATGGGGGTGCTTAGGAATGTAACACCGCTTCCTTATTCCCTGAAAAAAAAAAAAAAAAAAAAAAAAAAAAAAAAAAAAGTTGCATATGAAGTTTCCTACCTAAGGAAAGCTTTCAAAAGATCTTGAAAGGATTCTTATTCCCCCATGTGTCTTCTTTACACTACTAAAACAACAGCTAACAAAAAGAAAAGCTTCTTATTTGTTTAATCTTTTTTTATATTAGAATTTGAAGAAGGATCTTGGTGTAGACCTGAAAGCTACATAAGGGGTTGTATATGGAAATTAGTAAATTGGATAATTATAAGCACAGTTTAAGGGCAGTTTTTCCAGATTAGATAGACAAGAGTTTCATTATGATTTGACAGGTATTGGAACCAAACAGAACAATTTTCTGTAAGAATAAATAAATTAGAATAAAACAAGTCAGACCCTTTTGTTTTCTACAGTAGTGAGTTAAATACTTATAAAGAGCAAACAAAAATTCTTAACAGAAACACTTAACTTTCTACATTGACAACCACCTATTCTGAAGGGTAGTCTTAATGACCTGAAATGGTACGAGTGAGTCAGCCCAAAAGAAAGGCAAATTAATTTAAAAATATGAAAAAAAAAATCTTTATTATTTTGTTATTAATGTTGGGTTTATATAATGACAAGATTCTGCTCCTGATCCCTTCAATACAGCAAGGACATGGTGGGTGACAAGGAGGGTGAATCTTTTGTATTCCCCAAGAGACTGCATGCCAGTGGAAGAGCCAGTCTCTGCTCGGCAGAGCCACAGGATGGGCCAAGTCACCACAATGACTCAGAGGAACAATTGTGCTGGCAACTTTATTAACTCACCACTTTAGTAAGTGAATAAAGACAATTTGGCAACAATCAACTGATAACCATCCAGAGGACGAATAAACCCACTATGTCAATGAGACCCGTTAGTGATCAACATTGCAACTCAACTCCTACAAAACTTATATGCATGAATATATATGAGAGAGAGAGAGAGAGAGAGAGAGCAGAAAGAGGAAATAGAAAATAGAGGAGGAGCGGATAGGAAAAGGGGAAATCACCACCCTTGGATCCCACATTGTCATGGAGTAACCAGCGTGGGCCATAGGTGGTGGGTCGACAAAGACACACATGGAGTGTTGCCCTTACAGTCTTTCTTACGTGTGTGCAGTAGGATGTTCCAGAAGGTTCTCATTTTCTCTGGCTTGTACCAGCGCAGTTAGGCAAGTTCTGTCTCTGGGCAACAACAGGAGGGAGGGGAAAAGAAAAGCCCACTGCCCCACCTCCACAGAGCTTGCTCTACTTCTCCCCCATGGGGCATCCCACTTAAGTTGTTTGAGACATCCTCTTTACAAAGAGTTTCTTGTTTATGTACAGTTTGTGACAGACTATTTTTCTCTTTGTGCTTTATTTCAGAATACTGAATTTCATCTACTGTTTCACTGATCAAGTACTCATATGTGAGATCCTGTTCTAACTCTCTTCTGCTTGTTTTACCTTTGTAGAGCCCCAAATACTTTATACTGGTATCAAAGTTCATTATTCATACCAATTATAGATAGCTTATGAATTTTTAGAGCAATCCTAATTACATGACTGATTTGTAAGAGATTCCACTGGTGACCATCAGTCACTATGAAAACTGTTCTTTATTGTTACCCTCCTCTTACTACATTTCACTGACATTAGTAATCTACAAAGGTAGCCTTCCTTCTTACCTTATAGCAGCTTAAAGAAATTAACTGCCATTCTTTAAAGAAGGACTGGAAGTGTGGATACCTGGATACCTGTTCATTGACTCCTCTGAAGAACTTTAAGAGATCTGTGAGGCACAATATACACATCTTTAACTTCCTTAAGTATTCCTTTTTATATTGTTATCACCATCAGCACTTTTCTTGTTTCCAGTGTGGAGGATGATTCAGACAACTTACTACACACAACAACTTGTTCAGAAGTTTTATATCTGAATTCTAGCAGCTTATTATTTCTTATTATATCAAACTATTCTAAAGCTTTTATCCTGTCATTTCTTCAGACTGATTTCTTATGAAGGTTTATATGCAGGAATCTTCCTTAGCTTCTCCACAGTATACTTCAATACAAAGAATTAAATTCACTTTTCTGTTATCATCATGTCTTTTTTCAGTACTACTCTGACATGCAAAGAGACTGCAGTTATCTTTCTCTCCATTGCCAGTTCTCTGGAAGACACTTGTTTCATTATGGTTTTGAAATTATTATTATTTATTGTTATATATCATTACTTAATATCTTTAACAAGTTGTTCCTCAATATTTTCATCTTCCTGCCTTGTTATGGGTATGTATATAATTTCTGGGTCAAAGTAAATATAAATAACCAGAATTTTAATGTGTTTATTTTTCCTACATTGCTAGACTGATGTTAAATTAGAATATATCATGTACATTACAGAGGAGACTTTTCAGGATAATGTAACACCATCAATCAAAATCACTAGATTGTCACTGGTTTTTTTATTTATTCCTGAACAGGCAACACATTGACATGAAAAGTAAACTTTACTTCATGCAAAAGTCTTCTGCTATGCTAGAAATTAAGACGTGTAGTGAGCTAAAATTAGTGACTCTAGTCACACATGGGTAAAAGGAAAGTTTCCTTTAGACCCCTGCTGAGGCTTCCTTTAATAACAGAATAAGCTATGGAGATCTAGAAATAAAATAAATAAAGTGCATCTCATTGATAGGGGTGTGTTTGTACTGATAATTACAAATCCTTCCAAACTGGGACAAATCTTGATTGCGTGTTACAGTTTTAAGAACACTTCATGAGACAAAAGCACATAGGAGACAATCATCAGTGTTAATGGCTATAGCTCTATAAAAGTTAATGGAGTAAAACATTAAGGCTCTATTTCTTAAATTCCAGAATAGTTGCACAGTTAAAGAAAGAGTTTAAGACAAAATATGATGTTTAAGCATATAAGAAAGTCACTGACAAAAATAAATTATTCCTATTAAACTGAAGTGTATAATTGCCTAAGATAGTTCTTCCTTCTGAATGGACTATCATTAGCATAAAAATTCCTTGTACTATTTAGCATAATTACTTAGTTGCAACTGGGTTTCTCTTATTAGCTAGAGGTTTGCTTAGGACAAATATTACTTTATAGTAAAGCAGTATAAATAACTGTTTTCAGCTAAAAGATACTGAAGAGAAAAATAAATCAAATACATCAAAAATGTTTATGATCAAAAAGTACCAACCTGTTTCCTGATACACACTGTTTTGTAAATAATAATGATCTTGTGACTGCAGAAAGAAAAATAATGGGCTTACAAGTTAGAATTCGTGTAAGTTCTTTCATCACATTTTCCAATTGCTAGCTAATTGTGTGCGAAAAATCAGAGGTCACCCTGGAACAATCCTTTTAAGGCCAGCTTACTGAACTATGAATCATTAGTATATATATTTTCTTTTTGTTTTTCTTCAAAAACAATCAATTTGAAGTGCCTACCTGAACTGAAGGTTCAGAATGATGAAAACAGAAATATAAAAACATCATTTTCAAAGACAAACAATATTTGTTTCCAAATTTTAGCTGAGGTAAATCTTATCACACAGTATTTGTATGCCATTACTTGAAATTCATTACCAGTAACAAAGAGATCCAGCCTTAGAGAAGGCATTAATCCATATGAATAGCTAAGAAACATGCCTCTGACAGGTAGCGTGACAAATAAAGAGATATAAGTAGAGGAAAAAAAGGAGACAAAGTTTTGGAGAAGACAAAACATATGGAGTAGTAAATGTGTCTGGAAAGGTACACAGGAAAAAGAAAATAAGATAGATGAAGGTACAGGAAAAGGAAAAATTAATAGAAAAGTGAACTGCAAGAGACTGAACAAAGCCATATTGATTAATAGTTCAATTATACTTCATCTAGCAAGCCAGTAATGTTGATATTTTAATTAATGTAGAAATGTTTGTATATTTAAATACTTGTTTTATGTCCACATATATGTGGATATACACTATGTATAAATACACATACATATATACATACACCTGGTTCTACAGGTCCTTACATATAGAAAAAGTGCATTGGAAAAGAAACCTGGACTGAAGGTAGTTGTACTGGTTTTGATTGGGATAGCAGTAAATTTCTTAATAGTAGCTTGTATGGGGCTATTTTGTTGATTTATGTTGAAATTAGCGTTGGTAACACAATCATGTTATCATTGAACAGTACTTACACAAAATCAAGGCCTTTTCTGCCTCTCACACCACCCTCCCAGCCAGTAGGCTGGGGATGCACAAGAAGTTGGGAGTGGACGTAGCTGAGACAGCTGACCCCAAACGACCAAAAGGATATTCCATATCATATGATGTCATGCTCAGCTCATGGAAAGAAGGAGGAAGGGGGAGACATTTGGAGTTATGGAATCTATCTTCACAAGTAACTTCTAGGCATGATGAAACCCTGCTTTCCCAGAAATAAGTGAGAATCTGCCTGCCAATGGAAAATAGTGAAATAATTCCTTAATTTGCTTTGCTTGCACACACAGCCTTTGCTTTACCTGTTAAAGTGTCTTCATCTCAACACACAAGTTTTCTTATTTTTTCATTTCTGAGTCTCTTCCAATCCCACTGAAGGGGAGTGATTGAGAAGCTGTGTGGGGCTGAGCTGCCTACAAGGGTTAACCTACAACAGTAGTCAAGGTGGCCATATTGTTATAGAAAGACAGAAACAAAGGTAAATGCAGTGTTCTAAAATTGGTTACAAAATTAATATATTAAAGAAATAAGGATGTATGTCGTGGAAATAATTAATCTTAGATATTATCTAAATTTTAGATAATGTCTGATCAAACTGATATCCCATTATGCCTATTCTTACATATTTTGTCATAGTGTTTAACCTAAACGCTATCCAGTGATAATGCTGTGTAGATTATTTGGGTGCTGTTTAATGTTATGAAGAGAAGCTGAGAAATATTCCTTTTCAGAAAGCAAATGACCATGACTGTCTTAATTTCATTTTCAGAACTAGAGTAGATTTTCTACAACTTCTCCCTATGTCTTTCTCAGAAGAAACTTCATAGTGGTCAAATGAAGAAAGCAGCCAACTTTGTGCTCCTAGCAGTTTCACAGAGCTATGGGTTTCCTGCAGGTTGCAGACACCACATGAGGTTTGTGTCCAAACTGTGAGACTGGGACTCCCTAGCTGTGAAACCTGAGAGATATCACACTGAAATGACTGATGTTTTGTTCACAGAATCATAGAATCATCTAGATTGGAAAAGACCTTGAAGATCACCTAGACCAACCACTGTTACATCAACCTCTTTCAAGGTAACTTGCTGAAGTGAAGAGCTGATAAATCTATTTCCCCTTCTTTCAGTTCCTTCTGAACTGAATTTTTGCTATCTCATTGAGAGACAATTGTACTCACTTTTCCAAAGGAAACAAAAACATGAAAGGGAATATCACATACACAGTTTTTGTCCAAAAAAGCTGTCAGGACACAGACATAAAACATCAGAATGCTGATTTATTTTTTTTTTTCCACAGAAAGTATCTATACCAAACATAAGCTACAGTTATAATAGAAATATATAGAGAAATGTACTGTTAGCCTTGCTTATTTGGGATCCAATTTATATATCTTCTCTCTGCTCTTAGAAATCTCACCATAGTTAATTGATTTAGAATTGATTACTTCCAATAATGATTCACTTATATTCATAGATCTGTGACTGCAAGGTACAACACCATTTTGTTCATTTGCATTAATCTATAATTAGCACACATACACCCAAAAAAAAAAAAAAAAAAATTACATGTTTAAGCCTTTCCTTAGGACACAGAGAAAATATTGCAAAGTTTTCATCCTTTCATATTTTCATAGGTTAATCTAAATCTACTTCCCCTATTAATTTATTCTCATTTAGCACTTCTGTCCCCGAAGAAACTTGTTTTCCACATCAGTTGTTAATGCTAACAACATCACAAACAAAACTTTCTTTTAACATGCTGTCTTTCTTGAGAGTTGTATGGAATCGAAGATTTTAGGTTTGACCTCTTTACAGTTAGTTCAGTTCTTGTTTCTTGTTCTGGGCTTTTCTCTGCATAGGCAATGTGTAGTCTTTTAAACTATCCCAAACACTAGAGTGGGATAGAGGAAAAGCTGGTAGCTAATAATGTTCCTTGAGCTAAGTGTTATTCGGGCATTTCTCCTGATCGTAACTGCAGTTACCATACCTAGACTGAAGATATCTCTGAGCCATTAAGTAGTTTTTCTAACCAGCTGTGACAGCACAACTTTTATTGTAGCAAATATCTAGGGATAAATTCAACAGAAGTTTCAGCACTAGTATTGCTATACTAGAATAATTTAGGTCAAAGTTAGGAAGGTTATTAACAAAAGATTAAACAAAATATCCACCTGTTAGTCTGAAGAACAGTTAGGGAAGTGACGTGATAGCCCTTACCATAGCACCTTTAATTTCATCATCTCTATTTTTGTGTCTTCTTTTACTCAGCTAAAAGGGAAAGACTTTGGGAACAAAGTCTGTTTTCTGGGAATTTCAGTAATATGAAAATACTTTATTTACACAGAGTTTTGTGATTGGTGTATAAACTTAGTGTGCTCCACAGTCTGCCCACCTCATTCATCAGTAGTAAGTAATCTTCAGTTATATCAGAAGCAATACTTCCAAGTTCACTGGCTACAAGGATGGCTCATAAGATGCAGAGTGTTAGAGCGACCTCTTTACAGACATACTTTAATATAAAAACTTTGTGAAATAGAAAAAAAAACAGGTATTACTGGTGTTTGTGGGCAGTAATGTTTTGTAAAGTAGATGTCAAAAAGGTTTTATTTCTCTTAATTGAATATAAAACAGCCACTATCAAATGAGCTGTAAATCATTAAAAACTTGTACCCATCTGATGCAAATTGACTCTGTATTAATGCATTCTATAGAGATTAAAATTAGTTTATTTAATGAATATTGATGAACTACTGAAATCCTCATAAATATAAGATTTTTTTTCTCTCCTGAGAAGGTCATACTTTTTTGCTAGACAATATGACTCCACTAAGTAAAAGGTGATATTTCAGATGGTTATGAATCAATGTAGTTTCACTTATTTTATTGCAGGCACAACAAATGCTGAAGAGTCTGTTTATTAACATTATTTACCTATTCATTGTTAATTATCAGGACAATATAAATTAAATGGCAAAGCCATGGAACAAAAGTTGAGATTGGACTAATTGAGCTGAATGGAGCAAAGCAAGAATCATGGGAGGTAATATAGTGAGTCATTGAGAATCTGAACACTGGGCTTTGTTATGAATTACTCTTGTGCATGAAAGTAAGTTGAAAAAAATAGGGATTAACATCATTAAGAAAGACTGTTTATAAATTCATCACAAAGTATTGAGTAGTACTCTGAAAAATTATTTTCTAAAAAAGTTTTAGTATTTACTGGCTACCAAATGTTACCTCATATGTGTTTCAAATATACTTCATAAATGTATAGAAATGAACTGCAAAAGTAAGTTAAAATAGGTGTAAAAACCCCTTGGACCTTGCCCTGTTGCACCAGATGAATTACACCTAAGGATGCTGAAAGAGTTGGCAGATGTGTTCACCAAGACCCTTTCCATGATTTACCTGAAGTCATGGCTAACTGGGGAGGTCCCACTGGACTGGAGGGTGGCAAATGTGACACCCATCTACAAGAAAGGCAGAAAGGAGGATTCAGGAAACTATACACCTGTCAGTCTGACCTCAGTGCCAGGGAAGGTCATGGAGCAGGTCATCTTGGGTGCCATTAAAAGTCAAATAATGGACAACCAGGGGATCAGGCCTAGTCAGTGTGGGTTTATGAAAGTCAGGTCCTGCCTGAGAAACCTGATCTCCTTCTACGACAAGGTGACCTGCTTATTGGATGAGGGAAATGCTGTTGAGTGGATGTTGTCTACCTTGAATTTAGCAAGGCCTTTGACACCATTTCCCACAGCATTCTCCTGGCAAAACTGGCTGCTTCTGCCTTGGATGGGCTCATAATTATGTGGCTAAAAAACTTTCTGGATGGCCAGGGCCAAAGAGTTGTGGAGAACGGAGTTAAATCCAGTTGGTGGTCGGTCACAAGTGGTGTCCCCCAGGGCTCAGTTTGGGCCCACTCCTGTTTCACAGCTTTATTGATGATCTAGACGAGGGGATGGAGTGCACCCTCAGTCAGTTTGCAGATGACACCCAGTTGGGTGGGAGTGTTGATCTGCTCGAGGGCAGGGAGGCTCTGCAGAGAGACCTGGACAGGCTGGAGCCATGGGCTGAGCCCAACTGGAGGAGTTTCCATAAGGCCAAATGCCGGGGGCTGCCCTTGGGCCACAACAACCCTCAGCAGCGCTACAGGCTTGGGGAGGAGTGGCTGGAGAGCTGCCAGTCAGAGAGGGGCCTGGGGGGTTGATTGACAGCCTGCTGAACAGGAGCCAGCAGTGTGCCCAGGGGGCCAAGAAGGCCAATGGCATCCTGGCTTGTGTCAGCAATAGCGTGGCCAGCAGGGACAGGGAAGGGATCTGACCCCTGTACTGGGCACTGGTGAGGCCGCCCCTCGATTCCTGTGTTCAGTTTTGGGCCCCTCACTACAAAAAGGACATTGAATGACTCGAGCGTGTCCAGAGAAGGGCAACGAAGCTGGTGCAGGGTCTGGAGCACAGGTCTTACGGGGAGCGGCTGAGGGAACTGGGGGTGTTTAGTCTGGAGAAGAGGAGGCTGAGGGGAGACCTCATCGCCCTCTACAGCTACCTGAAAGGAGGGTGCAGAGAGCTGGGGATGAGTCTCTTTAACCAAGTAGTAAGCAACAGGACAAGAGGGAATGGTCTCAAGTTGCACCAGGGAAGGTTTAGACTGGATATTAGGAAGCATTTCTTTACAGAACAGGTTGTTAGGCGTTGGAATGGGCTGTCCAGGGCGGTGGTGGAGTCCCCATCCCTGGAGGTGTTTCAGAGTTGGATACACATAGCGCTGAGGGATATGGTGTAGTTGGGAACTGTCAGTGTTCGGTTAATGGTTGGATGGACTGGATGATCTTCAAGGTCTTTTCCAACCTAGATGATTCTGTGATTCTGTGTGATTCTGTGATCAAAATGATTTAAAAAAAAAAAAAAAAAAAAAAAAAAGTCATGAAACTGGAGAGTCAACACATCATTTTCTTTTGTCAGTGCAAATTGTCATTTATGGACTTATCTCTACACTTTTTATATCATCTCTGCAATCAAACATATCTATAGATGTATTCAAATGAATAAAAGTACATTTTATGGCATCAATACCACTACAGTATACCTGAAAACTAGTACGCACTGTATGGGGTTTTTTTGTTTGTTTGTTTGTTTGTTTGTTTGTTTTTCTCTCCTATTACATGGTCAAACAATTTTGCTGATTTTTCTGGAGGATCATATCTGACCAAGGTTTTGTTTTTCTTATTCCTGGGAAATACAATATGAATAGAAAAAAAGTACAGGGATTCTTGGATATATTTGAAAGAATGAAGGTTAGAATGCAAATAAAATAATTTCTTTAAATCTAAAAATTGAAATAATGCTTTCATCTTTCAGTACTGGTCATGTTAAGTGATTTCAATCTGAACTAAATTACTTAGTAATAAAGCTTCGAGAGTTAGTATTATTTAGTGTTATTTAGTATTATGTAGTAATATTTAGCATTATTTAGTAATAAAGCTCCAAGCTCTACATAGACTGTATTTAAGAAGACAAAAGAATGTCTGCTTAAATAAAATTGTAAAGCCACATTTTCCATTTTAAACTTATGGTGTTCTCCTCTATCCTTATTTTTCTTGTTATTACCTATGACTCATTAGTTTTCATTGTTCTTATGTCTCAAACACATAAAATTCAACTGAATATTTGTTCACCTTATTCACATGGTTAAGTCAGTATTAACCTAGAAATTTTCTTAGCATTTGTCTCCTTTACTAAAAGCTGACATCTTCTCGACAGCAGATTAAGATATATTCAATTCTGAATCTTAATAAGAATTGTATGCACCATTATTTATTACAAAGTAGGAAAACTTTATTGAAAGGTTTTAAGTTTGCAAAACTGAATAATCAAAAGAAATAATATAACAGGATTAATCTTACTGCATTATGCATATGCATTGAAACATAGTCTTCTGTATTACATTAGAATCACATTAGAAATAGATATTTTGCTAGTTTGTGGAATACATTATCCTTACAGAGTAGACGGCTTAGTTTATGTTTTGTTTCCTTTATCAGAGTGTTTCTATAATATTTTAAACCTTCTCTGAATACCAAACTATTGCTCACCAACTTCCATGAGGTATTCATTACAACAACATTTATCGATATGTGATGTATTAATATGACAATATTGTGATATCAAATTTTAACACGGTGATTAGATGCTTCTGTTATCACTGTAACTAGTCTAATGATGTGTTCTGACAGTATAGGAATGATCAGTATAGTTTGGTCTGGGCTTTCTCCACTTTTTTCCACTTTCCTCTCTCTTTCTTGTCACTGCACACAGACGTTCATATCTGGCATTGAGTCAAAGGTGTAGTTAATAAAAGATCACGTCTCCATCTTCTTAGCAAAGAGCTTCAGTAGAGTAGAACTGGCACATATACCCAAACAGCTGCAGGGGAAAGGTCAGGGTGTTTTGGGATGGAACACAATTTCCTGGGATCTTTAGAACAAGGAATCCCTCAAATGCAAGTTAAAGGTAGGATAAGTGATATCTATTGTATTAGAGAATAAATGGTAAGGAAAGATATGTGAAGAATGTATTATACTCCTATACTATGTGATTGTATCACAAAAGGTTTTATTTTTATATCAGTTCCATAGTAACATCAGTAACATCAGTTCCATTTTACTTAAAATAGTATTATCAATAGTAATAGTAACTGGCAGCTTCCCAAACACAAACTGTAAAACCATTATGTAATGAAGGATATCACTATTATTTACATCCTACTATCATTAATAAAGCACAGTTTGAAAACAAAGACACAGAGATAATAAGTTCAAAAAGAGCCACTAATTTTATGTGCCAAATTTCACATAACCAGGACCTGATTTTTAGAGAACATAACAATATACTACACTTTATGTATTCAAGGCACAGCTCTAGCTTATGATGCAGTTATGAGTACCCGGTTGTTTTGCAAATCATACCATAGGGAATAAAGTTAGTCACCCAGAAAATGAAGAATACGCAATTGTTGTACACCTCTGAAAATGTGCTTTAAGTGACTGATCCAGAATTACATGGGAATTGTGAAGCAGAGACCTTGATCCAGATCATTTCCCTGAGTATTTGTCAGCTGCCTTCTCCATGACTCTGTCCTTTTAGTTCCTGCAGGTCTCTGCCTCATTTACTTAATGCCTTCCAATCTTTGCAATGATTGAAGCAGGAGTCCTGAAGAGAGCAGTGTCCCTTATATTACTGGTTTTAGGTTATGTGGTAAAAGCTCATCTGAGCACCCACAAAGGAGTACAGAGAGACAACAGCAGGGTGCAGGGAGGACTGGACAAATAATACCCTGCCTGGCTGCTCCAATTCACATTATAGAAGAGCCATCAGTTCACCAAAGGCCCATCTCCACAAGACCAGAAGAGCACAAGGGCATAATGACAGGCAGGGACCCAAATTAAAGACCTGAGGAAGGGACATGTCATCAGGCCCTTCATCAGCCCCATCCTCCAGGCATGAAACTCATCAGGATTAAGTCTACAGGACTATCTCTCCAGATCTCCTTTCAAACAAAGGGCATTTGCTGTCTAAGGATGTAGGCAGCATTATGAGATGCAGGGGAAGATTATTTTGCAATTACACAAGATTTTTTATGAGATGTTTAGAGGAGGACTCAAAGTTGGGAAAAGGGAGGGATTTTGGTGATTTGGGCAGGAATAAATGTGGGAAATAGAAGGAAAGGGAATAAAATTTTCCTGTCTCAAGTAGGGGCTGGTCAGTATGCTTGTCTGGCCATGCTCTGCACCTGAGTCCCTGTGGTCTGTACTGACTCCTCATTAAATTCCACCTTCAGCTATGTTCTGGTAATGATGTCTTTACTCTGTGCATGTGAGTGTATGAGATCTGTGAAGTGAGTGTGGATGTGTGAGTGAGTTCAAGCCAGATTAGCCAGTGAATAGGTGAAGTGTCCTGGGAGCAAGCCCACTTAGTTAAGGATCCAGTCTTTCCAGTAATAGAAACAACATTATGTGTATGAATTGTTCCTTTACAGTTAACAAGTTTCAGATTTTCAGGTCTGGGATTTGAATTAGGCACAAATTATATGGTCAACTAAGTTAAGGATAATAAAATGAAGAAATTTTGCTAGTCTGCTAGGAACACAGGAGGAAAGAAAGGATCAGCAGAAAGTTTGGTGCTTTGAGTCTGGGAAAAAGCTAGATCATATTTTCATTTTAGATCTCATGGAAAATAAGTGTTGTCTTCCACAAAAATACCCAGTTTCTGAGAGAAAGCAGTAGAGATACTGGGGGTAAAAACAAGAGAAAAAAACTAAGCTTTTTTCATAAATGGAGATGAAGATCTCCATTCAGAGACAATCACAAGGAGAAAAAACAAACAAACAAACATGGGAAAAAATGTCTGAAAACTGTTTTCCATCTTATTTCAGAAATATTCAATTTCTCCAAGCATGTACATATCAAGGAATATCTTTGATCTCTCAGCAGGGTCATCAAGACATTGGGAGATCATGAGGATCAACCAGCTTGATAGCTCTGGGATCTCCATGCTTTTAGAAGCCCATCAGATCTGTTAGCTGAAAGGAAAAGCATTCAGTGCAAGTCTGATATGCTTTGAGTTTCAAGTTAAAATAATGGTATAGTAGGAAAAAATGACTGTCAACTCACTGAGTGTATTTCTATGAAAAAATTAATATCCAGAATATTTCATTAATTTTTTTTTGTACATCCCTCTCTCAGATGTGTTTTTTTTTGTAAATTATCAGCTTATTTCTGATAAATTATCATTCTCAGAATGTGTTATATCTGTCCAGTGTTAAGCCATGGGAGCTGTGAGATAGTGACTAGAAGTAAATTTATCCTGTACTTATTTAACCTGATAGTCAACTGGGGCGTGAGATGGGAACTTGCTGAAAGTATCAGTGGTATATATTTCAACAGCTTTTACCATTTTTGTTATTTGATTCAAAATTGTTTGGTTACACACATTATATGATGTAGAAAACTGGAGTTCTCCATTTTAAAAAGGCAGCAACTCTGTAGTATATAGTCTCCTTTCTCAGCAGGAAGTAATGCACTGTTGTAGCAGTAAGACTATCTATGAAAAGCCATAATGAATGCATGTTCCTAGGTGTAGATTCACAGTTTTTGCTGGATAGTTTTACCTGTTTATTGAAGGTAACCATTGGATGCTCAAGAGAAAACAACAACAACAACAACAACAAAATAAGGAACATAAAATATCTGGAAAAAGAATAAACACATTAAAAATAAACATAAATTACCAGATTTAAATGTTTTAGATTACAATGCACAATGACTAGCTAGTAACATACAAGTTTTCCTGATGTGGTCAGTTGTCCCCAGCCAGCAGCCAAGCCCCCACAGTCACTTGCCTACCGCTCCAGTGGGACAGGAGTCAAAAGAACAAGAGCAATCACCAATTGCTGTTACAGGTAAAACAAATGTGACTTGGAAAATTTGACTTAATTTAAAGCATTTAATTACTTCTTCGCATTTTGGGAAACAAAGATGACAAAAATCCAAACACTTAGGGAAAATGCCGTTCATCCGCTTTTGCTCAGGTTCACAATGGACACCTCTCCTCCTCCCTAGTCTCCTCCTCTTTTACTGTCAACACAGGGTACGCTCAGTCCCTTTGACAGGCGACAGCCAGTGCAGAAGGTTGGGGTCCTGCAGGGTGGAGCTGTGGTTCCTTTCTGCCACTCATTTCTTACTCTGTTCTTCCACTGCACCACCTTCTTCTCATTTCCTCTGCTCTGCTGTTGGTGTGGGTTGTCTATGGGCTGTAGTCCCTTAGGGGCTGTACCTGCTCCAGTGTGGATCACCTACAGTCTGCAGTCCCTTCAGGGGTGTTGCCAGCCCTGGCATGGAGAACATCCTACTGCTCTAGCCTTGTTGTTCCCTTTTCTCAGCATTTCCTGCCCTTTCTTAAATTATGTTTTCACAGTGGTGGAACAAACTCCTCTGACTGGTTTAGAGGTGTCACAGATTTGGTTGATGGGCCCAGACTGTGGTGGATCTGTCACAGAGGGGCTAGAAACAGCTGTGTCTGACACAGGGCAGACCCATATCTCCTCTCACAGAGATCACCCCTGAACCACCACCACCCACTATCAAAACCTTGCCATTTATACCCAAAGCTGGGTTACTTCACATCTTTATCTTAAAACAGCAGCAATGCTAAATATTATTTTTTGAAAAAAATGGAATCAATGTGGAAATGTGGTGATCCTCTATTTAAAATACATCTAGCCCCACAAAGAATTTAAAACAATTTTATAAAACAATTCCAATAAAATTGCTGTTTGCCTGTGTAGGTGTAGTTCTTCTTAATGTCCTAGTCCTATTATTTTGAAATAATTCTAATAGTAATTTCCATAACATCATACACTATCTGATGTCACATGACCATTACACAATATTAATATAATAAAATTGTATATAAAACCAGGACAACAGTTTCTGCTATGACTCTGAAGAGCTGTTGACTGAAACAGTTTCTGAACTACATTTATAAAGCATCCTATTAAATTCCATCTTTAACTTTTCTTTATGCACTAAACACATTGCTACACAATATTTATCATCTGTGTCTTTAAATACTACAAATATCCTTTACTTTAAAGGAAACAAAAATTAGCTGTTTAATATTCAGTGACTTTTTCTAACCATTATTAAAGCAAATGAGTTAATGAAGGTCATGAATCCCGTATTTCTGCCCACATTTTCTTCTCTGTCAGATACCCAGCAGTTCTAATACGCTCAAAATAAGTCTGCTTACTGCTAATGCACCATACAGAGGCACTCTGCATGCAGAATAGGCTGACAGTGCTAATGCAAAATTAGTCCAGTGTGTTAAAGACAGATTAAACGACTTTGTGTGTATTTTGCAAAATCTGAAACAGCTCTCATGATCCCAGAATTTCCCAAGATTTACTGATAATTCGGAACAATCAACCCCAAGATATAGCTAAGCAATAGAGAACTTTGGCAGAATAATCAAATTTAGAGAACTTTCTGTCCCAATAAAATTTCTACCATTTTGCATGATGTTTTTATGCTTTAACCTTTGTAATACTGAGGGCCTTCCCCTTTCAGTTCTGTAGCTGCTGTGCACTTGTACCCTTGCAATCTTTCGTTACACATCCTGAAGCCGCTGTGGCAGTGCCTTTACCCAGTATCTCAAGTGCTGCTATTCTCACAATCTTGCACTGGCAGACTCTGAATTATAGCTGTGACTGTTAGATCAGGTTTCTTGTAGAAAGCAATCATCATTAATGTTTAAAACATTCTTTTATTCCTCTGCCTCCTCAGTCTTGCCTTGTAGCTATTAGTCTGTAACTCTAGCCTAAGAAAACCTCACCCATACACTCATATGTTTTAGTTCATAACTTGAAGACCTAGTAGATAACAGTTATTACTATATCCAATAACTATACATGAATTATGGAGTTTTTTCTCTCTCTCTTCCCCCTCTCTCCTCCCCTCCTCTTCTTTTATTTTTTTTTTCCTAAAACAACTTTAAAGTCAGCCATCAGATATAAACCCCACTAATAAATCTTTGTACATGTAAACTTGTCTCTATTTTATTTACACAACACCTAGAATATGAGGGAAATTTTGTCTTTTTCCCGCTATATTTGTGACTGTGCTTATGAGACATACAATTACAGGCACTTACAATAAGAATTGTCTTGAAACAAAACACTACTTTTTCAAGAAGCTACTCTTAAACATAAAAAATTATTACCCAACTCCTAGAATGTGAAGGAATTAATCTTTTTTCTTCTGGTGATGAGTTTTCTTGTATTGTTACCTTAATGTCTTATTTGAATGTTGTGCTGACAAAGCAAGCGGGGTTTCTTACCATCTTGGTCATACCTAGACATTATAGTATATTTCCAGAGTATGTATATTTATAAAAAAAAAAAAAAAAAGCTTTGACCATGTTATTTTTATGATCATCTACAGTTCTAAGTTTTCATTATACCCAATCAGGACTACAAAGTCTAGTTATCAGGAAACAGTCAATAGCTCTGAGCAAGTATAAACCTATTCTGAGAAACTATTTCTGATACTAGATATCAGAAATACTAGCACAAAGTAAAAACTTACTTGACAATTAACTGTTCTAGGTATAAGGCTGTATATATTGAAAGATATCAATCCAGGATTAAATACATAAGAATCCTTTTCTTGCTCTTTTCAAGGTGCATACATAAATTGTGATATATCTCAGGAATAGCAATAGGAGAAAAGTTGCACTTTAGACAGGATCCACTGCAGCACATTCTTTAGCTTATTCTTTACTTTGGTTATGGCTTAATCTTATTTTAATTGTTTTGTGATAAATTTGCCTTGGTTCTGATCCATGTATTTGTAATCAACTTAAATTTCTATCATAGGTATACACTGCATCTAGAGGCAATACCCAAATCAATTAGGTTTTTCCTTCATTTTTTTGAAGTATCTAGTCTTGCTTTTTTGGCACCTAAAACATGTGATAATGACTTTTATCACCCTTAAGAGAGTCATGGTGCAATACTCATTCCTGGTAAGTAATTTACTTGCAAACAAGTTGTGCTAAGTAATGTCAATAATCTGATTTTCAGGCAGTGAAATGCCAGCACATTTTTTAATTTCTAAATATAACTGGAAGCAATGATTTCACATCTAAATCCAAATTCAGTGGGAGTTTTATTTATCCAGATATCAGGTTTAGCCGAGAGCAGTGTCTAACAGGGTTACCTGTTTGGCTTTCTTTACTGATGTTTCCTCTTAACAACTACACCTTTGTTTTTTAGCAGATGTTAGGTTTGTGCAAAAATATTTTGTTTCAGAGTACTGCATGTTCCATTAAATTTAGGTCTGCTTTTTGCTTTCATTTGTAATGATCTTGATTATTCAATTGAAAAATTTTGCTGTGTGATTAACATTATTTTTAGCATTCTCTAGCCATACCAAATTACAAAATTTAGGTAATTTATTCAATTTCATATTTCTTTTCACATATATGCAAGCCTGAATGCTGTGGTGGGGATTTTTTTGTTTGTTTGGTTTTTTGTGGGTTTTTTGTTTGTTTTTTTTCTCTTCTCTAACAAAGCACTATAGATTTTTCTTGTTCCCTTTTCTTTATTCTCCAGGTGGCAATTATAACATAACATTATCCAATTTAAATCAGTTATGTTTGCAACTTGATAAATTAGAAATATATTATGAAATATTCATTCTGCAATATTTTTAATACTTTATAAAATGTTGCTGAGGTGGTTTTGCCTTTTTTTCTTCCTCTTCTCCCTCATTAAGGAAACACTATCCAATCACCTATCCCTACTTCTAAACAATTAATAGCTTTTTTTTTTTTTTTTTTTAGATTTTAAGGAACTTTTTAATAATTATTTTATTTCTTTGTATATTCAGGTCAAACTGTCTGTCTTATATGCAAACCAAGTTGGGAAAGGTAGGGTCTTCTACTAAAATAACTGATGTAATTGGTGCAGAAAAAAATCAGCCCTCAGGTTTATGGGTTCTTCAAGACTGAAATAAAAATAACAGTCATCAAAATGCATTATAAATCAGGAATACATTATTTTGGTTTAAATAGATTATGTCAACCAGCTAGACAATCTGAAAGAGATGATATTTGAGTTTAGGCAGAAAAGTATGGTGTCATATATGGGAGAGACAAAAAGCAGGTAGTCTGCCAGGATGATATAAGCCAATGCATCATATTTCCATAATTAATCTCTTCTACTGTATTAACTAACAAACTGTTGAGAAATGTCTTAGAAACTGCTATTATAGGAATGGTACTTACCATGTGATTCCTTTTCCTATGACACTTTCAAATACAGTGTGAACTGTTATTAAGTCTCTTCTACTTGTCTTTCAAATTTTCAGAGAGTTCTGTTTTTATTTTTCCTCCTTTTTTCACTTAGGTTGTTTTCTACAAAATTGCTACTAATATTTTTAGTGAGAAATTATTGCTGGTGGTCTGTTTTTCAGATGTAGCATGAAACCTCTTTTAAGATATTAGGATACTGAAAAATAGACTATGAACTCTAGTCTTCTGGCCAAATTCATGTTGGGACAGCTACATTTTGAACTCTTAAATCCCTTTTGCAGTTTCAGTTGGAGAACTTATTCATCTTTATTACTGTCCTAAGGCAGGACTGATGTGATTTATTGAACAATTGTTGCATTTCAGTAGTGGTAAATTGATTAGGCTTCCTCAGAACTCTAGAGAAGTTTTTAAACAGCAAAAGCATTTGAATGAACTGCTCTTTGCTCACAGCTGTGGTTCTATATTTGAGTCATAATTACTCTGAATTGTTTTTATGGTCAGTGCTGTAAGGCACTGTGTCAGTGGTTTTGTCTCAGCATTGCTGTTGCGCCATTACCACTTTCTGAGCCTCAGGGTGGTGTAAGACTGTTGGACCATGTCAACTGCCTGTTTCAGCACTGCACCACTGCCTAAACTGGGCCTCAACATCATGTTGCCATGAAGAAATACACCCTGAAGAGGACAAAAATATCCCTGATTAACCCACAGTGTCTGCCCGGAGCTGGAACAACTACCTCTTTCATAACAACTACGCAGCTACGTGTGTACACAGGGCCAGGGGATGAGCAGGATGTGCAGAGGCTAAAGATGTCACTGGCCGACCCCTCCTCCAGTGCAACCACGTGAACACCTGGGCATGTGCACATGGAGGAACACGGGGCAGCAAATATGATAATGAGTTCCATGGAAATGGTTGTGGGACTAGGATGATGAAAAGACTGTGTACTCTTCTCTTGGAGGATTCCCCATCACCTGCACCAAGACCAAACCAATGGGACACCACTGGATTCATGGTGGTGGTAACTGAGCTTGCTGCATCTCTTCCGTTTTCTTGTTTAGGTATTCTTTTTCTTTCTTTTTCTCTCTGTCCTATCGCTATTATCAGTTGTTACTGAAATAAAGCTTACAAGGTTGTATGGCATCTGACCTCGTTTGTGTCTTAATCTCACTCTTGGGATCTTTTAAGAACCTTCCCAGATATTGGATTGGGACATTTTAAATTGGCATCACAGATAGGATCCCTAGAGGTGAGAGTGCCTTGCTGTGTTCAATGCAACCCTCTCAGGATGAAATAGCCCCCTTTGTGTTACTTTGAGACCTCCTGAGTGAATAGGGGGAAGACTGGATAGTAGCCCTTTTTGTTAGGAAAAAGAAAATAAGATGTTACCTTACCCATTGAAGGAATAGATAAATGATATGACTTTTTGGATGTGTACCAATCTTGCCCCTCAATCCAGGGACAAGATTGAGTGAAAAACTACTGGTTTCAACCACAGAGTGTGGTGGATAGGATAAGGGTATTGCAGAAGGAAGCTAAGGTTAAGTCAGAGAAAGGAAAAGTTATAATTTGTTCAATGTTGGGAGTGAGGCTGGCAGTAGTAGTGGAAGAAAAAAGCAGAAGTTTAGTCAAGCTGATACTGTAATAAACTCCCTGCAGATGGTGATAAAGACCCTGCAGGAACAGTCAAAAGAAAGTAAACAATTGCTGGAAGAGGAAAGGAACCAAAACACAATATTAAAGGAGGAATTGAGGAATCAGTTTTTGAGGGAGGAAGATACATAGGTGGAGGTAGAACTGAAAATTTCAGAGAAGGGGATACAACAAATCTATCCCCAAGGAGATTTGCAAAAGGCAAAGGAAATAATAGAAAGCCTTTCCCATATGTATCTGCTGGTTAAAGCAGAATATGTGTATGAGGACGATAACGATGACCATCCTCAGGTTGTCACCAAAGAAGTCCCATTTACAGGAACTGAATCAGCAAAGTTGAAAAAAAGATTGTACAAGGACTGCAAAGGAATTGGAGACAGAGTATGTGTGAAGAGTGTCTTTGCCAGGAGGGAATGGAATTTTGTTGTCAGAGAAAGAATCAGAAGGATATTGGGGTCTGAGTGTGTTTCTAACTACCAGCAATCTCCAGGCCCCATGGTCATTGACTCAGAGAGCGGTGTACTGGGCCGGAGGGCTGAACCCCTTGAAAGAGGGGAAATCCCCTTGCCATTGCAGGTACAGTGGATCGGTCAGTGGAAAGTGTGCAGAAGGCAGCCTGTCTGCAGATGATGTATGATTGGGAGCTCAAGCCCAGCTAGGGCTCCCTGATGAAGATGCCTGTGGACCCAGAGAGGATGACTCCCCTTATACAGAGACTTCCCCACTGCCTAAAATATGTTGGAATTCAAGTCCAAGAGAATATTCAAAACATCCCCAAAGGGGAGGAGGGAGGCGGAGGATGGATGTTTGTTAGACAGCTCACCAAAACCAAAGAGGGTTATTTATTGATTACAGGAGTAGCAGGGCCCAGACAAATTTTGGTGACTTTTTTAGTAGATACTGGATCCCAAATATCTGCAATTACTATCTGTGAGAGCTGAGCAACCAGGCCTGTGAAAAACTAAGACAAACAGCCTGGGAAAGCAAAAGCTGAGGCTGATTGAAGAAATGCCTCAAACACTCGCAAGACAAAACCATGAGTCACAGGGTGCTTTCTGTGGAGGCCGAAGCTTGATAAGGCTGCCCGATGTATCTGGGGGAGAGAGCCCTGTGGAGACAGGACGGCTCTGCCCTGGGGCACCTGGGCAGATTTCAAGGGCCATGTGTCCGGTGAATGAACTTTGCTTCATTATCCACGAAATGCATATTAAAGTTGACACCCCTCAATATGCTAACGAGGGCTGTCATGATCATGCTAGTGACATCATCCCATGAAACACCTTACCCCTCCCTGTACATGGGATACGTAGGTCTGTGGGTTGACCTAGGGGATGGACCCAAGGAAAGTGGGTATAAATCAAAGGGGAGAAGAAAGGGCTCTCTCTCTCTCTCTGCCCCTCTTCCTGCCCCCCGCCCCGGCCGTCTGGAGAGAGCAGTGAAGCAAAGACGACGGATGCCAGCGAAGAAGATAGCTGCCTCCTGGAATCCTCGCCAGCAGGAGCAGCGCAGGAACCCAGACCGGTGATCTGTACTCCCCCATTCCCTCTATCTCCCTCTTTTCCTTTTTTCTGTTAAGAAATGTAAAGCATATTATATTGCTTGCCACAGCTTGCTCTGTACTTAGCCAATTATCATGTGTTCAATTAGTGCATTGTAGGTAGTTAATAAATGCTTGAACTTGAAGACTTGTTGTCCGCTCCAATTGGGGATTTGCGAATCTGAGTCACTTGTCCCCCTCGTCGGAGCGGGATGTGACACTATCACAGATGCCATCTCATGTGGAGACAAACCTTCAAAACAAAAATTATTAGTGATAGATACACTCGTCAATGTCCAGCTGCAGTCAGTTGTATCTGTAAGCTTTTGATTATCAGGGCAGGATAATGCCATTAGAAATACCACAGTAGTGGAAGATTTCCTACTCAGTCTCCTGGGAATCAATGTTTTAAAGGGAGACAATAGGCCTTGGCTGACCCAACCAGTGCAATCTAAATGGTGGGTCAGCAACGTGAGTACAGTCTATAATGGGATGGGATTCTGGACTGAGGATGCTGATCCCTGGTGACTCCATGTTCCTGGGAAAGGTATATATTGTCTGAACTAGACAAAAGAGAGAAGAGTATGAATCGGAAGGAGTGTTTGTGAAAGAACTTTATCTCCAGGCTTTGATTGTTATGACCCCTATTGTAGACCATATGATTGTTCTAAATACCAAGGGTGATTGGGGATGCAACTGTAAATGGCAACCCAGTGCAGGAGCCTGAAAATGTAATTGTTGTGATTTTGAAGGGGAAGCAACCATGGTGGGAGGATCTCTAGGACCTGAGAACCGTTTATATTGTGAACAACCAATAGACACTGAATCATAGGAAGATCCCTTGCTAATGGGGCCTGGGCTTTAAAAGGTCATTACTAAATTTGTGGACAACATGTCTACAGGAGGCTACCTCTAAACTGGACAGGAATATGTTACATAGGGTATTTTTTTCTTACTATTACAAAACCAGGGTAATGGGTTAGGAATTAAGGTTTATGATGACCTAATCTGAAATAAGCAATCTATTAACACCACCCTGACAGGAGGTAGCGCACAAACCAAGGATGAATGGATCCCATGACAGATCATCCAACATTATGGGCTTGCCACCTGGAACTCCAATGAACTAACAGTGCTCGAGAACCCATTTATAAATTAAATTAATAAACAGGCCATGTTAGAAATTATTATTAAAAAAACTGCTTGTGCCCTGGATTTATTGGCAGACCAGGTCATGCAAATATGAACTGTAATATTCCAACATCATATGGTTCTTGATTACCTGTTAGCTGGAGAAAAGCTTGTTTGTGGCAAATTAAACAATTTTAACTGTTACTTAAAAATTTATGACAATGGTCAGCTGGTCAAACAAATAAGTTTTGGGATTAGAAAACTGGCCCCATTCAAAAATGGAACAGTTGGAATGGTCATTTATAGTTTTGGTTACCACGACCACCATGGGTAAAGCAGCTTTTATTTTATCTGTTATGTACATTTGCCACTTTAAAGTTTTTGCCATGTTATTCCTTGCTTTATTCAATTAATCCAGCATGTTATATCTAACATGCAATTTACATCTACTGTCTCGCCTGATGACATAAAACAAATTCATGTTGTTTGCCAATGGAAGTCTTCAGCTGTATCAATTATTTAGACTTTTATTTTACTATTTTATCTTTTAATTTGTAGTGTTATCACTTATCTGCCTCTGTCTAAATTTGGGATAGAAGTTTCTAGGTCCAGACAACGCATGCACTTTAGTATAAGAGAGCACGGAAATCAACTTTCCTGCTGCTATGCTGACCTCAACTCCAGCAGATCAGGGCAGCAGACCACATGGACCACCAGGGCCATAACCACTCAGCGGTACATTGCTAGAACCATAGGAAATAATGGATCACATGTTAGTGCTGATTCCAATTTATCATATAGCCTTGATTTTGTTAACTTTTACCTTAACTATTCTTTTAAAACTTGCTTTTTTGCCCTTGCAAATGTCCACCATGTAAACTGCCATCATCTTCTTCTAATGATTCCTCACAGCCCTAAAATCAGTTTATAGAATGTTTTGGTTTTGTAAAGTTACTTAAATTTAAACATGACATTTGTTAAAGATGTTGTTATTTATATGTGTGTTAACTGAGAATTTACATATTTTTTAGAGATGTTAGTCATATGCTAGCTAGAAATATTGTTGGTTACCATGTTACATTCTATCTCTGCCCTTACTCTATCTATCTGTCTTTTGTGCCACCATGAAGACAGCAATGTCGAGAGAGGAGGTGGTATAATGGACTGTGTCAGTGGTTTTGTCTCAGCATTGCTGTTGAGCCATTACCATTACCTGAGACGTGGAGTATTACAAGACTGTTGGACTGTGTCAGCTGCCTGTTTCAACAGTGCACCACTGCCTAAACTGGGCCTAAACATCCCGTTGCTGTGAAGGAGTACATTCTGAAGAGGACAAAAATAGATGTGAATAAAACACACTGTCTGCCTGCAGCTGGAAGAACAATATCATTCATAACATCTACGAAGGTGTGCTTGTCCTCAAGGCCAGGGGAAGAAGTTGGGATGAAGAGGGCATGCGTAGGCTGAAGGCGTTGCTGGATGACACGACCCCTGCCTCCCCCCCC
>NW_020799098.1:22690372-22756138 GCF_003259725.1 Athene cunicularia
CCCCCCAAGTACAACCACCGTAACCACCATGAACACCTAGGCATGTGCTCATGGAGGAACATGAGGTGGCGAAAATGAGCTCCATGGAAATGGGCGAACAGATCATGGGACTGGGATGATAAAAGGGCTGCATACTCTTCTCTTGGGGGATCTCCCACTACCCGCAGGGATTCCCCATCACCCTCACCGAGACCAAACCAACAGGATGTTGCTGGATTCATGGTGGTGGTAACTTGCTGCATCTTTTCTGTTTGCTTGCTTAGCTGTTCTGACCTTCCCTCTGTCCTACCGCTCTTACCTCTTTTCATGGGAACAAAGTTTGAAAGGTTTTATGGCATTTTACCTCATTTGTGTCTTAATCTCACTTTTGGGATCGTATCAAAACCTACCCTGATATTGGATCAGGACAAGAGCAAAAGGTTTGTTAGATCCTATAAATTATTTCCATATTCAAGACCAAATGTAAAAGTTTATTTTCAGTTTAATGCTACCAATATATTATATATAAATTTGGCTTACAGCTTCTAGATCATTTCAGTCTTATTATAAAATATTTGAAGATTTTCTGTAAAGATACTTTGTTATAAATTCTATTAGAAGTTTAGATTTTTATAGATTCCTTGTCTTATTGACATGATTCTGAATAACATAAAAAAGAAGAAAAAAAAAAAAAAAACAAAAAAAAAAACAAAACCTAACACGATATTTCATATACAAATAGGTATCACATGTTTTTCTTTATATGAAAATCTAACTCTTCCTACCACAAATAAATATCTACTACCATAACTCCAGCTATTCATGTCAACAGTAGAGTTTTGCTATTCATATGGGTTACATGTTTCTATCTACTTGCAGTGTAAAACTCTCAGAGAAGTACTCTAGATTAACTGTGGTCATAATTTAGTTAATTGAGACAGATAATGGTGGGTTTAATAGATTCTTGATTCAACAACAAACTAGTTATCTAGACAAATGTACCACAAGCTATGGTTATTTGTGAAGTCAGAGAGATCCAACACAGGACACGGTATCCACTGAACTCCTGACTGTAAAATTCCTTCTTGCATTATTTCAATCTTTCTCTATTTCTTCCTCTCCATAAAAAAGGGTCTTAGCTAGTCACTGAAAAATTGACCATACATTACAGTACAGAGCTGGGCATAAAGAAATAAAATTAAATGTCTTTTGTACAGTGTTAACTCTCTAATGTGAAACACCTCAAAATCTGTCCCAGTGGAATATGACAGGCAAAATGCAAGGCTGAGTCATATATTTAAAAACTCTGGAGCATCGCCTTCCCTCTCCTGTTTTAAATTATAGCTGAAAGGAAACTTACAGAGTCATGGAATGGTTGATGTTGGAAGGGACATCTGGAGGTCATCTGGTCCAGTCCCCCTGCTCAGACAGGGCCAGTAACAATAGTTTGCCCAGGACCATGTCCAAATAACTTTTTAGTATCTCCCAGGGATCTCCACACTCTAACCTCTACTACTCTAACATCTACTACTCTACAGCCTCCATGGGCAACCTGTGCCAGTGCTTAGTCATCCTCACAATAAAAAAGTGTTTCTTAATATTCACATAGAACCTCTACGTTTCAGGAGTTACAGTTTTTTTCAGGTTTTTATATTTCTCTCATACCACAGACTTTGCATGCTTTACTTTTGTTATTCTATTTCTATATGCAATTATTATTTATCCTTTTTGTCTGGAATGTGTTAGTCATTATTTAGACAAAGAATGTAGAAAGTAGGAATAATATAGCTTTTAGTTTACTGTGAATAACTGAACCTAAGGAATAATCTTAATAGCCCACAAGATAAAGTAATGACAAAATAGTCAGGGTTTTTCTGTTTGCTTATGTAATCTCTATTGTGCCAAGCACAAAAATGAAAGCAGAAATTATGCATGAACATGTTGTATGTACGTTACAGGCATTTCAATAGAAATTCAAATTACTGCAAATGTAAATAATACGGAAGCAAGAAATACACAGTGGATGTTAGTTGCATAGTTAGAGTGAAACATTTCAAAGGCAACTTACCATTTAAACAGAGAAACAGGCTATGAATTCTGTCAGCCACAAACATCTGAATATCTTCTAAATGTTTCCCAAGTAGAAATGTTCATAATATTTCAAGTTAGGGAAAAAAAAGTAGAATATGCATATTCATAGTCAGTTTGCTGGAAGCATTTATCATTTCACATCTTGGAAATATAGCTGTGGGGAGTATAGCCTCATGAAAAACATGGTCTACTAGTACTGCATTATGTCTTGCTCTTCATAAGCCATAGGTTTTAATGTCTAAAAGTTCTCTTTAGTCATGACAACTTCAATTGTTTTGGGTGGGCATCAACATTGTTTTGGGTGGGCATCACATCCTGCCAAAAACACTGACACTAATAATGCTGGCTATGCAGGAAGCACTCTTCAGTTAAAGCCCATACAGAGAGATACTGTTTATTATTAAAACAAATACTAATAAAGATAAGTTGGCAATAATAGCTCTTCTAAATTGTTTTTACAGTTTCTTCTCATCTATCATTCTTAATTAGCATGAATTGACAGCTGCTTCAAATCTCATTCCTTTTTACTTCAAGTACAGAGAATTTTTTTAACTTTACCTTCTGTCATGGTTTGAGCCCAGAGAGCAACTGAGCATCATGCAGCCATTCACTCACCCCTTACCCCCACACTGCTGGGAAGGAGAAAATGAATCAACAGTGTCAGGAATCAAGATACGGAGAAGGACAAATCATTCACCCATTATGGTCACAGGCAAAAGACAGCCTCATAAGGGGAAGAAAACAAGGTCACTTTAATTCAAACACTAATGAAAACCAATATTTAATAGACCAAATGGGACAGTGAGAAGTGTTACTATACCTTAAGACCTCCTCCTCCCACCCCTGTTTCCTAGGCTCAGTTTTGTTCCCAATATATCTACCTCCTTCCCCAACCGTACCGGGACAGGAGATGGGGGGTGCTGTCAGCCCATATCTTCTTCCTCTAAGGTGGGAGGGAAGCACTCTTCTGCATTCATACCCCTGCCCCACATGGCATTTCTCTCACAGGAAACAGTCTTCCACAAATTTTCTCTGTTGCAAGTACCCCCCAAGGGATGCTTTCTTCTCAAGATGCTCTGGAGTAGGTCACCTCCATGTGTTGTGGTCCTCCCAGTGCCAAGCTACAACAGTGTGGGCTTCTTCCCTTAGGGTCCTGTGAGTCCTCCACAGGAGACAGGTGGATCTCTACTCCTCTGGTGACCTCCATGAGTGGCAGAGGGTGGCTCTACCATCTCACCACAACATACAGGTGGGGGTCTCTGCTCCCATGCACCTCCCCTTTCTTCCAACACCTCACAACCTTCCCCAACCTCCTTTCTGGTTTCCCTTCTTAAGTGCATTATCATAGAGGCACGGCCGTCATCACTAATTGGCTCAGCCTTGGTGCAAAGACAGGTCCAACCTTGAACTGGGGGAACTTCAAGAAGTTTTTCATAGGGGGCCACTGCTGTAGCCCCCTCCACCACTACTAAACCCCCACCACTCAAACCCAGCACACCCTCTTAATAAAATTTTCAGTTTCTGACTTCAAAATATTTTCAGAAGGAAGACGTGGCTGACCAATAAAACACTAAATGGAAGAATGCTCAGAGGAGTTGGGCAAGGGAGATGAGCCCATGATCTCAGGGAATAGTGCAGGCTGTAGCTGTAACTGCCCACAGCTGTGGGCAGGGGGTGACTGTATCTCAACACAAAGGGGACCCGAGTGGATTAACAAGTAGTGTAAATATTTCTCCCTGAATTTATTAAAAGAGTGTGAATGTGTCCCAGCATTAGTCAGACCAGTATGGAGGGAAGAAAGGGGGAGGACAGAATGTGTGGCTCAGACCAACACATAGTATAAAATCCAGAAAACTAGCAAAAGTATTTTAATGGAGTTACAGGCTTCAGTTGGCTTCAACCTGTATAGACCTACCCAGTGACTGGGCATACCCAGTATTGTGATGGTGAGCATATTATAGAAACTGGTAATGGGAGTCACAGTGATACTGTGACTGAACTGTGTATTACAGTTGTTATGTATTTTGTTAAGTCTAACACATTTGTATTCCGCTATACAATATGTTTCGTATCATTCTGATAAGTCATAAATCCTATGTAACATGATTCGTGGAAACAGACTACAACTTGGAGAGACTTATAAAGCAGGTATGATTACTCTGGCGCTGGGGTGCAAGAGGATTTCTCCACAACAGCACATTTTACCAATAACTTATAGAGTGTGGATATGCATATTCATTGGATTATATAACACAAACATACATATGCATAAGCAAGGCTGGATTAGTTCGAAAGGCTGATGTCAACAGTTTATGTTCTCTTTGCACCTGCACATTGCCTCCTTGTGGTTGTCTTCAGTGATCTTTTCAAGAAAAACTCACAGTCTTCTTCACCTTGTACTTTTCCTTGGAGCATGTGCAGATTCTCTTACCCAATTTCTTGAATAATAAGAGTGATTCCAGCTGGTTTACCACTTCTATCTTATCTAAAAGCACCAGTATATCAGTTTCTACTGTTCATATATGGATATCTATTCATTAGACTCAATTTGTTAGAACACATCTGCTTTCCAAGGACATGACTCTTAGTTTTGCCGATCATAGTAATTCTTGGTGAGTTTCTACAGAAAACTGCTTTGTTTTGATGAACACAGTAGTCCTTGGTAAAATTTCACAGAACAGTCAGGGCAAGCAGGATTATTAAGCAGTATTCAGAAATCAATATAAGTTGCTGTAAGTTGCTGTAAATAAATAAGTTGCAAAGCAGGTGATCATTCCCTTATATCAACATCGACTATATTTAATAAGTAAAATTGATATTAAACATTACAGCATCCATGTGGAATATCTACAAGAACCTGGTCACAGTTTCTGACTCTGACAAAAGAGTAACATACTGTGTTCCTATGAACATAATGAAAAACACATAGTTAAAGTCTTGTTGTGAATGTCTTAATAGCATCAACAGCGTAGTCTGACAACCTCAACTAGACTTAGTCTCTTCTTGTCAATATTAACAACAACAAAAAACAATTAGCAATCATAAATGAAAATAAATGTTATACAATATTTACTTTTCATTTACCTTTGTATTGGT
The DNA here is from genome assembly GCF_003259725.1 of Athene cunicularia. Lineage (NCBI taxonomy): Eukaryota > Metazoa > Chordata > Aves > Strigiformes > Strigidae > Athene > Athene cunicularia. Next base: position 22,695,539 of record NW_020799098.1, read on the forward strand.
CCAGAATATTAATTTTTTGTCTTTTATGCATGAGGATTAAAGGTATTTTCAAAATCTTGTAAATGAAAAAGACCATAATACATGTAAATCATAAAATTAAAAATTGCATATATGACTATTGTTAACATAACTAAGAATTGAGATAACCAAAATATTATTTAAAATGGAATATACAGATACTAATAGTTAAAACTCAGTTAAAACTCAGCTGTTAAAAATGGATGGAATTTTTCTAGAACTAGTGATGCTTACAAAAGTGTAGCGGTAACTTATAAAAGCTTTATATCTTGCCTAGAGAATATAGTTTCTTTTATATTTTCTGATTGTCAGGGTAAACTTCTACTGTTATGTGTAGCCTGTGTTTTTGAAATGATGAAATTAGATGTGAGACATGTAGGAGACAGGAAAAGTACAGCATTTTTTCCCCCAATAGAGTGTGTAATAAATCTATTAATTGCTTTTATTCTTTATTAAGTTTTCAAAGTTTTTTTCAGAACTGTTTGGGGATACAATAATATTGTTAACCTTAGTCAATCTTCTGTTTGGAGCAATTAAGTCCTATTTTATCTTTGTTTTCAAAAGATTAACTATGAATAGAAAGATTTACATGAAACTACAAACAGCAGATCAATCCAGATCAATGTTATTGATGTTTACTAATGCACACAGCATTTACTATTTCCTCCCACTTTCTTTTACCTATAAAGCTATGACAATTAGCATTACTATTTCAATTTTTTTCATCTACATTCCAGTTTCTTTTTTTTTTTAAATATAATTTTTGTTTAAAAACATCACTTAAAAACAAGGAATCAAATTTGCTGATGTTCTAATATCATACTGTAGAAAATACGACACATCATACTAGAGAAACAAAACTGCAAACATGATGCTGAATAACATTATTCATATTCATATCTAATTAAACTCTGAACTATAAGTCTAGGTTGTCTGTTTGGCCTTTACTGGACTTAATTTAGCCTGAGAATAGATTATGGCAGGTTGAATTACTGGAGAGTTTTTCATGTCTCTTGTTTTGTAGAAGCATTTGGTGTTGTTATGATTCAGTCTCTTCCTCCTGTAAATCTATGTCAATCCCATTAACTCTTGCCTCATACTGTGCCAATGTAACCATACAGAGTGAAGTTCATAGATCAGTGGCATATGAGCAGCAGTGGTCATCTGCCAGCAACAGCAGTTTACTCAATCAGGGGGATGACTTTGTGGTGAAAGAGGGAATTTGCAGCCTGGAGAGAACTCTAATTGCTGCGTATTTTACTTCCTTTTAGGCTGTTAACCAACTATCAGTTGTCTAACGAGGGTATGAATGAACTCTTCTGTCACCCAGAGGAATAAATGAGGGCTTCTTATTAACCCTTTCTCAGTTAAATAGGTTCTTGATCTTTGTATTGTCACTGCTCCTCAAACTGGTGTTTTTCTTCACTTCTGTTCTCTTTGAAAGGGCTGAAAAAAAAAAAATCTGATTCAGACTAAACTGTAAGCTTTGCTTGTGTTTGTTTTCCAAGGACTTCTCAACTGTTTTCTCTAGGCCACTTTGTTTAGACAAAAGTAAAATGCCATCTATATAATTCACTGATAGCAGACTCAAAGCCCTCAGTGGGCACTTGGGCAAACTAAGGTAAGGGGAACTTGAACAAGTCCCGAGAGGGACACAGAGATACTATCTAGGGAGGATGATCTTGTTGATTTAGGAAGAAGATGCCTGGAATTTACATCACAGCACATGCTCTGGAAGATGCTTGAAGAAGACCGCTTCTTTCCTTGACGACCAAAGACCCTCACTCTATTTTTACTATACATTCTTGGACTATGCAAATGAATTCTGGGAACTCATTATCATAAGACACCCCTTTCCAGGAAATCTAATTAAAGTGTATGATTTATGTGTATGAAAACTGATATCCCTTGCTATTTCTTGGCAGCCTCTATGGTGGAGAACCCCCAGGATGCCCACAGTGCTTCTAACAAAGAGTACCTACTTAACTGTTATATTGGATTCTGACTGTTGAGTGAATTGCCTTCTTACTTTATCTTTCCGCTTTATCCTTCACTTTATCTTCACTTCTTTCTACCTTACAAACACATCGATGGAGTTTGACCTGTTAAGCAAAATGCTAAATTGCTTTCAGGAGAACCCACGCATTATTTTAAACATGCTATTCCCAATTCTTCTCATTTGCAGTTATGATACATTCTGTTCTCTTCTGAAGTAAAAAAGAAGATAAAAAAGGCAAACAAATTTAAAATTGAACTGGCAGATTGCATTTCATAACAATCCTTTGCAATATGATTCTTATTCATAGTCAAATAAGCTAAGGTTCTGAAATTTGTGTGCCTATATTAGGAACCTAAATAGTTGGTTATATAATGTACTTCAGAAATTGCTGGGTACTTTAAAAATCAGTGAGATTAATTTGGTTTTGAGTTTTAGCCCATTTCAGTGTCACTGATTTCAACAGCAACAGTTAAAGCAATAAATAGAGGTTTATAAAATTCTATTATTGGTCTTTGAAGTAGCTTTCTCCATACTCATGTCCTTAGATACAACTTCCCCAACTTTAGGTCACAAAATTAATACTGTTGTCTCAAAAATCCATCCACAGTCATTTGCTCTTCATGAGACTTGCTGTTTCTCCCATTTTTAAACTATTTTTCCAAAGTATTTGTTTATAGTATTGCTAATATGATCTTAAAAATGTGCAGTAAAAATCTGACCAACAAAGCTAAAGGCTTTGTTAGGCAGGCATGTCTTTATCTGCAAGTAAATTACAAAAGACTTATTTTCATCACTACTCGAATAAACTACAGTTATGAATTATAAAAATTACTATACATTCAGATAAAATTAATGGAGAATTTTCCATGAATATTTGCTATGAATGCAGTCCTATATACAGACACAGCCCATCAATTCTTGAATCTAGTCTGCTGTAAGAAATGGAAGCAATTGCCACTCTACATTCAGGGATTTGACATAACCCTTGAAACTTGTCACTTCATGCTGTTTAGTTCTAATGAAAAGCAAAGTTTACTAATATTGTTGCTTTCCCTCTCTAACTGTAAAATTTTGTTTTCAGAAAGATTAACTCATCATCTTTGTCCTATTGTAAACATGTAGCTCTATAGTACAGTATTGACTAGAAATGGGTCATGAGCTTGGTACTGAAGTTGGAAGTGTCACAGCTGATGCCTGTCAGACTTGCTCTGTCTGAGCTTTTATCAACCTTCCTGGAGCTTTGTTTTCACTTGGTTTAGCTCTAATAACATTTTCTCTAATGGACCAGATGTTTATGGCTAATTTATTTTACACGAGTTTTATATAATAACAAGTAGTTATTCTACACAGAATGAGATATTTACAATATTAGAACGACAATGCAGTGTAGAAAATTACAGGTCTGATACAATAGCAGGTGCCTTCAGAAGTGGAGACAAAGGAGGTGGTATAGAAGAATGCAGGCATGAGGTAAGTAATGAGATGTAGATCTGGCACAGAAGAACTCAGGGCTATAAACAGTTCACCAATAGCCAATTAAAGAAATGCAAATCTGGACAAAACTGTCTAAAAAACATAAAAGGCACTGCATGTCATAATTTTGGAGCAATGTGGAGCTGAAGACCAATGAAGAAAGACCAAAGGTGTAAAAGCATGTTAGTAAACTTTGTTTCAAGTGGATCCTAGAGCAAGAATGGAGAAACCATCAACCTAAGCATGGTATTTCTCCCAGTAGATCTGCAGATGCTGACTTCTTACTATAGCATTACCCCTCCCCGTCACCTTCCGCCAGCCAACAACCTTAGGACACAGAAGACTATGGTAAGTGGGAGCACAACACCAGAAAAATAGATAGAAAACAAAGGTTTATAACAATTTCAACTGCATTATTATACTGCCTTTTCCTATATATGGTAGGTTGGCTCCAGGTATCAGGTAAGACCCCACCCATGGGAATGTGGGAGAGATAAAGGCAGTCTAATATGTGATGGAAAAAAAAAAAAAAAAAAAAAAAGAAAAACAAGTGGTGCAAAAACAATCCTTCATCACCATCAGACCAATGCCCAGACAGTCCTTGAGCAGTGGCTACTCTGGAAAAACTCCTGTCCCAGTTTTATTGCTGAGCATGACATCATACCATATGAAATATCCTTTTCATCATTTGGGTTCAGGTGTCCTGGCTATATCTCTTCCCAGCCTCTTACTCACCCCTAGCTTACTTGCTGGCAGCTGGTAGCAGATGAAACAGAGGAAGTCTTAACACCGTGTAAGCACTATTCAGGAATAGCCAAAACATTGGTGTGTTAACACTATTTTGATCACTGGTCTAAAACACTGCGCTATACAGGCTGCTATGAAGAAAATGAACTTCCTCCCAGCCAAACTCAGTTCAGTCTCCACCCGTTATTCTACAGCATTTGCATCATGCTCAGGTCTTACATTAGTCAATATGTTTTCACCACCCACCCCCACACCCTTTCCTGTCCTTTGACAAATACACATATAACATTCTCTTAGTCTATGGGACATCCTCATTCAAATGTTCATTCTCTTCCTTTAGTTCATGATTTAGGCTAAATCTGTTATGATGGTCATTCAGGACAGATTAATAAAATAATCTCCATTATATCTGAACATGTCACTAGTGGTGTCTCAGCCATATGCTGCATCACTCTAGCCAGGGAAAACACAGCTATCGGTTCATTTAAGAAACTGCACCAAAATATGCTTGAAAGTGTATTTGGGGGTTAGCATGTACAATTAATTGTTAAAACTATACAGAGGCTTTACATATATTCCTTACTAAATTTTCAGCAGAAAGTATTTGATAATATTGTCTTTCTGAAATGTTAAACCACCATGGAAGCATAATGGATCTCTGCAATTAAAAATATTTTGAAAGGCCACCACAACTGCATTCTGTGAACTAGGGTGTAGTTTCCTAACTTAATTGACCCTCCACTGAAAATTAGACTTGCTACTCATAGTAATATCCTTTGGGTTGCTTACCTGAAGGGCAAAATATTACAAATTCAAACATTGCACTGAAAAATTATTGGTTTAAATTTCTTACATTTTCTACCATAGAGACCAACAATGTTTTACCTAATTAATTTTTCTGATGTTGAGCATCTTAATAACCTGTGTCTAAAGTGAATGAGAACAGAAAACTAATGTCAAGTTCTGTTGTGACTCATTTTTTCTAATTCATTGATATGGATGATAAATTACCATTCACAGTATTTCAGTTAAAATAAAGTTGGAAATAAGTCATTTAGTGTGTGTCTTTTCCAAAGGAGGAAAGGAGTCTCAAGTCAGGAATCCTTACCTGGCTTTTCTTACTATAAAAGTTTAGCTACAGTATGATACCGTTTAGTTTATTTTATTTGTGTATTCATCTTTCCCAGACTCCCCTCTAGTAAGTATGGTCCTCTTCTATAAGAACTCCTGATACATTCAGTATATTTTCATTTAATTGTAGGGCTTTTGAAGATTACAGTTACATTTTTAATTTTATTGTTGATAATGAATCATAACATTACCTTATCTAGTGGATATATTCACATATAGACACGCACACAGAATCACAGAATCATTCAGGTTGGAAAAGACCCTTGGGATCATCGAGTACAACCATCAGCCCTACTCTATAAAGTTCTCCCCTACCCATATCCAACAACATCTCATATAAGTGACCCTTAAACACATCCAGGAATGCTGAAGCCACCACCTTGGCCTGGGCAACCTGTTCCACTGTCTGACCACTCTTTCTGTGAATTTTTTTTTCTGAATGTCCAGTCTGAACCTCCCCTGTTGCAGTTTAAAGCCATTCCCTCTTGTTCTGTCACTAATCACCTGTGAAAAGAGACCAGCACCAACCTCTCTACAATGTCCTTTCAGGTAGTTGTAGAGAGTGATGAGGTCTCCCCTCAGCCTTCTCTTCTTCACACTGAACAGTCCCAGCTCCTTTAATTGATCCTCATAGGATCTGTTCTCCAGGTCCTCCACCAACTTCGTTGCCCTCCTCTGCACTTGCTCCAGCACCTCGATATCTCTCTCGTATTGAGGTGCCCAAAACTGGACACAACACTCCAGGTGTGGCCTCACCAGTGCAGAGTACAGGGGCACTATCACCTCCCTGCTTCTGCTGGTCACACCATCTCTAATACAAGCCAGGATGCTGTTGTCTTTCTTGGCCTCCTGGGCACACTGCTGGCTCATGTTCAGCATGTTCAGGTTAGAACCCCCAGATCCTTCTCTTCCAGACAGCTCCAGCCACTCCTCCCCAAGCCTGTAGCCATGCAGGGGGTTGTTGTGGCCCAAGTGCAGGACCTGGCACTTGGCCTTGTTGAAGCTCACCCCATTGATGTTGCCCACCAATCCAATCTATCCAAGTCTCTCTGTAGAGCCTCCCTATCCTCATGCAGATCGACACTCCTGCTTAACTTGGTGTCATCTGTGAACTTACTGATGATACACTCTATGTCCTTATCAAAATCATCAATAAAATTGTTAAACAGGAATGGTTCCAACACCAAGCCCTGAGGAACACCACTTGTGACCGGCCACCAGCTGGATTCAGCTGCACTGACCACCACTCTCCATCCAGCCAGTGCTTGACCCAGCAGACTTTTAGCTCATCCAGGCCATGGGCAGCCATTTTTTCTATGAGAATTCTATGGGGAACTGTGTCAAATGCTTTTTGAAAATCCAGGTAGATGATATCCACAACTTTTCCCTCATCCAATAGTTGGGTCATAGCAGGAGTGCATTTTTTTAGTCAGGACCTGCCTTTCATAAACCCATGCTGACTAGGCCTGATCCCCTGGTTGTCCATTATTTGACTTGTAATGGCATGCAAGATGATCCATGACTTTCCCTGGTACTGAGGTCAGACTGACAGGTCTACAGTTTCCTGGATCCTCCTTTCTTTACATACATATGCACATAGATGTGAGATTAAGAAATAGCATCCAAAATTTCTTTATCACAAATTAAGTCTTACTGTCCTTATTCACCTTTGATATTGGTAGGGATTTTGCCCATGTGAAGTCTGCAGAAAGGAAACTACATAAAATTATAAAAACAGTGCCATTTTACATAGAGCTAAAAAAGTGTTACAGTACTTCCAGTGCAGTCACCCTAGATATAGATTTAGACCAGAAAATCAAAGGAAAGTGTGCCATTCCTCAGGCTTAATAGGGAAGTCAAAGAATTATCATCCATAATATTGCCCTTTTTATAATATAGAATTGATGAAGCATCCCATACTGGGTACTAAATTGCATTATGATAGTGATGCAGCTTCATCTAAGAAACCACATCGTCTATACAGAATATGTGCAGTGCAGTATTTTAAATCTAATCACCTCTTTCTGTCTTTTTACATTTGCTTGTAGTGCCAGGTGTGTGTCCCATATTTTTTGCATGATTTTATTATTGTTAGGAGTAATGAGCATGTTTTACACTTTTCTGGTTCTTTCTGCTTCAATCTCTTTTCTGTAAAGAAATTTGTCCTTAAGACATCTTCCTGGAGGAAAGAATTAAGGGATAGAGTAACACATTCTTTATTTCTGAAGAAGTACAGCTAGTGTGCTCTTAAAGATGCATTGATTCACTATAAAGTTGGCTAAAGCTAAACTTTGTCATGAAAAATTTGTTTCCATAGTATTTTAAGCAGATAGGGTTCTTCAGGGATTTTTTTTTTTTTTTTTGAGATAATAACTAGTATAATGGCTAGAGTGCTGTATATATAGAGTACACCTCATATCACAAGCTACTTTCCTAGCTACTTTCATCACCTAGCTCCTGCAATAAAACCAGCTAATATTTTGAACTAAATGTCTCTGATTATTTCATCACTGCTTACTTTTGCTAAAATTTTTACAAGCTTGTTATTTGTATCCTTTGTGGAATTATCTTTATTTGAACATGTTCTCTTCTGGTCAGCTTTAAATGTCAGCTCATAATTAATACCCTGCCATCCTTTGACTCTGAAAAGACACATCCCTACACCCTTTGATTAGTGGAAAAACCTAACAATCCCAGTACTAAAGGAGGATTTTTTTCTATGTCATATCTTTCTATAGGGGTGGAATCCAGATTTAGTTATGATTTTGGAACGCCTACCTAATTATGATTTCATTAAGAGTATGCCACACCCATGATAGAATAATCAGAAGAGACTCTGCAGGCTTCAAATTTCTGTTTTTCATTAAGAAAACTTTGGATGAACAAGGGAAGAACCCTGGAGAATCAAATCAGATTTGTTGATGAGGAAGATAGTAATGACATCTGCACTCTCTCCAGTAATCTAATTATAATAAAACCTAAATTATTTATTTAGTGATGGTGAAGGTTATCTAAGGATTTATTTTCACATACAAATACTTCAAAAACTGTGCATTATATACATGAAATCATTATAATGCTGGAATGTATGCTTCCTGACCAGTGTATGATTCCTAAACAGATGACTAAGTAGCAACCACAGATTTGCAATAGGACTGAGTTAAAACATGTTATGATAGAATTTACTGCTTAAAAAGATAGGGACTTAGCACAAAGATTAGAGAACATATGTTCAGACAAATTAAAGAGAAAGTTAGGAGATTATTGTGTTTTTTTATTATTATTATTATTATTATTATTATTATTATTATTATTATTATTATTATTATTATTATCATCATCTTTCCCTTCTGTTCCTTGACTTGAGTATTTGGTTGATTGGATACTTTAATGTAAACAAATGAATAAATAAAGTATTACTTAATCTTGTGTTTGTATTTGGTTACAGTGAAATTAAGAAAACAATATAGCAGGGAACTAACACTTCACTTTTTCACATATGACAAGGACTAGAGAGAAAGACTGACTTTTTCTGTGGAATCCATTTGACAACTGAAAAAATAAGATAAAGGAAACTGAAACATCATTACTGCATTTTTGCAATAGCTCTGTTACTGTAACCACAGCTTAATATTGCATATTACTCTATGCTTTTTACAGTGATGTAGAGTTGCTTGTATCAATGCAACAGTACCCTGAGGTCCTCAGAGTGTCAGAGGACTTAAAAATATTCTCATTATTTATGCTTTTATTTTTGAAAGTGTAATATTTAATTAAAAGTATTATTTAATATTAAATAGTTCAGCGATGCCTGACTCTTCCTGGGAAAAAGTATTTGTACTTAATTACTGGATTGTATTTTATGCTGGTCACATGTAAAAATAAAAAGACAACATGCAAAAGCATACCAGAAAAGATGCTTTTGATCGCATTCTGAAGATTATACTGCCTGATGAACAATTACTTAAAATTATTTCTTTACTGCATGATTACTTACCTTCCCCTTCTAAATAATCCCTAAAATACTTAGAAAAATGACTAAGGTACCACAATAATGTGCAGACACAGCCTGTCAGACACACATGAATTAAACTTGGCCTGAAGACTTCCGTATAAATTGAATTTCCCTAAAGTTTACTAGTCCTTCAAAATGAAAATTTTTCATGGTGCTCTACCAGTGTCTGTCATGAGTCACTACTGTAATTGCAGCTCGAAAAGAAGGATTCCAGCGAGTTCAGTACTTTACCAGCACATTTTTCAGTTCATGGCAGTTAATACCATAAGGAATGGTACTCAGCTAGAAAACTCAAGTGATAAGAAACTGAACATTCTCTTCTCATTAATACAGGAGTATGACTGCAGTTCTTTGATTCCAAGTTCCTTTCTGAGGGGGTTTAGGTTTTTTATTTTTTTCCTGAGTTCCCCTTTAGATAAGTCTAGGATCCAGCATGTATCTGAAGAAAGATTTTTTTATCTCCTTTTATCTAGTTTGCTCAAAAAAAAAGGTTGGGTTGACTATAGTTTGTGTGACTCAGTCCTATGAACTCTATGATGTCCTCAGTGAACATTAAAGTCAATGTGCCCCATTACAGCAGTAAAGTCTTCCTTGTGTAATGAATGCTGTATGTGATACTTTCCTAACAGCTGAGCAAAGAAGAAATTATCATTTAGAAAGACAGATTTCTTTCAGGTCTTTAGATTACCGGGAAATGTTCAAACATGTGGTGGAGTTTGCTCTGCCTGCCCTTTCTTGATCAGGTAGCATTAAATAAATATTTTTCTACACTAACTACACAAATGGAAATCCCAGTCTGAAATTGGCTGAGCATAAAAAAAAAAAAAAAAAAAAAAAAAAAAAAAAAACAGGAAAAACCAACTCCAACATTTTTAATGCTCACCTTGCAGGACTGGGCCTTCTTTGGGTTTTGTGCATTTTCTTCTCTAGGTTGGTTTCTGATTTAGAATCTATCAGATTACATATTTGATCTGCATCTAATCTAATACATAACTCTGAACTGTTGAGTATATATAGGTCCATATTTTCAGAAGTGGCCCAGTTAATACATTTTGAAAGATGCCAAGGTACACATATTAATAATTATATTTACTCCTAAATAATAATTAAAATATATATCAGAAGGAACTGTTTCCTAGTGCTTAGATGGAAGTTTGGTACTAAAGTACTTAATCTAATGATGAACATATATGTGGCTCCTAATCTCCATAACACAAAATTTATTAAGATGTTTGTTATGTGTCTGGAAATGGGATGAGAAGAATCTTATTACTCAAAAGTATCACCAGTAACATTAAGTAAAAGAATATTAAAAAAATAATTTCAAAATTATTCAGACTCAATTATCTGAATACATAAATGATTGAAGTATCAAGTGCTTGAAAACTCCCTCATGTTCATTGCCCAAAGACATTTCTGTCTTGTTATTTTCTAGGTGATTCTTATTACTATAGACTTTGAGTTTGACCTCCCATTCTCATTCATTCTAACTTTCTACTACACAGTTAGAGTACTCACATTAGATTTGGGTATAGGCTGAGAAAACATTTTATAGGGAAATTTTCTTGCAAGATCAGCATTCCCATCTCCATTGTGTACATGTGCATTCAGAAGAAGAATATAGCAGTGATGTCAAGATATACTACATCCTCCAGTTTTCACCAAGTAATGGAAAAAAGAAGGCTAACAAGTAATAAATTAATTCAGATTCAGGATAAAACATTGTAATGAACATAGCAATGCTAGAGATGAGTGCTTTGAGATAAATTGAAATAAGATACATGTCCTTCTCAAACTAAATAAAAATAATTAATTTAAAACCAAGTCAATAAAACCTAACCTGTAGGTACTTTCACTATTATATTAACAAACATGGGAAGAATTAGATATTATATTATCTCAGCTCAGTTTTCCCTTCAATAACTGTATATAAGCTCAGGAAATAAACAAACAGACAAATAGAAATGGTAAAGGCATGTATAATTCAGTTTTAAGTCTCAGGTTTCACATTACACTGTCATATGAAATATATCTAACTGCTGACACTCAAGAAATAGCTGAGAGTTACAAAGGCTTACCTCATAATATGTTTCCATCTGTATATATATATATAAGGTTTCTTTCCTAGCCATCCAATTATTGCCATCCTTATGTGATCTGACTTTACAGGTTATGTCAGAAATAAAGCACAGTTTCACCACTTGAATCTCAGAAATTAAGAAAAATTCATGACGCTAATGAATCTTTCTGAAAATAGATTCTAAAATACACTACAAATAAACCTTGCAGGCTGGATCATAAACAGGTATCATAAGTGGTTTTTACAAACAAATGTTGGTTTATAAAAATAAGTTGTTGTATTCCACAGAATATGTGGAAATGTATGAGGAACTCTCAATCAATCACCCAGTGAATAAGAAAATGGAAAAGGATAAAAATCTTAAGATATGAATATAAAGTTTGATTCAAAGCCCAAGGGAGAAGGGTTTCTTCTCAATTTCTTTACTGGGTCTGTGTACTGAGTGACACACTACTGCCTGTTAATTAAGGAATAAAAATATGGAAAAAACAAATACATTGGCTATACTACGGATGTCTTCCTGATATAGGTAAGGTACTAGGTTTTATTTATGTATTCTTTTAAAATGATAGGTTTCGTATTGATAGTCAGAAATTGCATTTATTAGCCATTACTTTTTCCTGTTGTCTTTCAGTGATGAAAAAATCTAAACTACATAGCTACTATGAAAATAATAAAAACCACTATGTATTTATTGTTTATTAAATAAAAAAAAACTTCCAATGTACTTTCAGTTTCTCACTTCTTGCTGGAACTGTAGAAATATCATATTCTGGGGAAATCTTAATCATATAGAGATGAATAATATGTTATTTTGAATAGCTGAATGTGGAAATCTATGCCCAAATAAAATTAAGGGCAGAATACAATACAAATAACCCAAAAAATTTCATTTGAGATTGGAATACCCGCAACTAGAAGTTAATTTACCATACAGCTTGTCTCTATGTATACTAGAATTCCTTATAGGGCAGGTCTAATGGGTAATCAGATTCTAATAGGTTTCCTTGCATTAATAACTCCAATGACAATTCATTCTTGTACCTTTTTTTTTGTGTCTATATAAGATGAAAGAAATTTTTGATCTGACTTCAGAGTCAATTGCAGTACACAGCATAAAGCACCCATCTGAAGTATCTAATTTCTAAAGTACAATTGTGACAAAATATTTTATAGTTCATTAAGTACTTATAAATATTATAAAAAAATAATATATCAGAGAGCTATTTATTACCTTATTCTTGTGTTTCTCTAAGTTTATTTTAATATACTTTTATTGCTACAATTATTCTATGGAAATCATTACATATTGTGACATCTTAAACATAATTTTTGTCACAACAACAAAAAAAATCCATATCTGATCTATAGTATGATTACTTTTTAACATGACAGTTTGGGCTACATAAAATCTTGTGAAAATATGTTAGGCTTGAGTGTCTACTCCCACAGCCTCAAACTCGTCTTATCACATGGGTGGGAATATATCTGCAACAACAACAACAACAACAAGATAATTGCTTGTCAAAAATTATTACAAAAATTATTAATCTTTTCAAAAAATGATAATTACTTTAATTTCGTCATGGGACAAAATGAATTTGTCATGAGCTAGAAACATCTAATCAGGCTTTTTTTTTCTGAGACTTGACATTTGATCATGTAACAGATTATGATCCTACAAGAATAGGAAAATCAGATGACACTTGGGAAAATAAATATAATGACTGAAATATGAAACAAATCCAGAACTCAAGTGGTCTTTGGTCTGACCCCTTCTTGATTTTTGTTTTAGAGGTTTAGCTCTACTCTGTGAGGACCTAACCTTGTTATAAATAAACCAAAATAAAAGTAAAGCCTGAGAAACTTTGAGTGAATTAAATTTTGTTGGTCTAAATATGTGGAAAAAGAATCATATTGTCCTATTAGAAAAATGTTTAAAATAATTAAAAAAAAAACAACAAACACCAAACCAAAACAACAACAACAAAACAAACAAACAAACAAAAAAACCCACAAAAAAACCACACACACACACACAAAAAAACCCCTGCACTATAGTCATTGCAATGAACTATGCATAGAGGGGCATATAGTTTCTCTACAGATGCTTTTATATTGTGTCCTGGTCCTTTGCTAGTGAGGAATTACCACGTTTCATAATGTTCTCCATCTTCTTCAAGTTTCTTTTCAGCAAGACTCCGATGACACATATATGCCTTTCTCTGCTCTCCAGTGTGGCTCTGCTGCCCTGCCCAGGGCCCAGGAGCACAAGTCATCCCACCAGGTGTGTCAGCCCCTGCCACAGCAGGACCAGTCTCCAGCTCCCCGCAGCCCTGCCCCGCCCTGCCATGGGCCCTGCTGAGCCGGGCCCACAAGTGAAGCCCACATGGTAGCCCAGCCTCAGTCCATCCCCAGGGAGGTGCCCGACGCAATGTGCCGGGCTGGGGCTGGCCCAGCTGTCCTTTGGCCTGCTCTGCTCCTGGCTTGGGCAGTGGGACAGCTCCTAGCCCCTGCCCTGCTGCCCCGCCGGGTGTCCCTGCAGCTCCCAGCATCCAGGGCCCGGGCAGACCTGACACTTTGAGATACACTCCTAACAAGGCGGTCGTCTACACTTCTAGTCTCATTGATGTCGCTGAAAGGCTGATACGTAACTCAAGGATACACGTACAACTGCTCACCAACAGTTTCCGGGCTCTTCATACCAAGGCCTTTGTTGTTGTTGGTTTTTTTTTCTTTAATTTCTATGGGTGAAAAAAAATACGCAAAGCATTTTTTTTCTTAAAACTAAGACTACTTGTCCTAATCATACTTACTGTGACAGCATACATCTAGAAAACAAGACCTACTGTGAACTCAGAAGACAGCTACCATTTATCTCCACTTATCTTAATATTTTTTGTGTTCATATTGGTAAGCTGCAGAATTTCCAGTGGTATCATCCCCAAAACATAAACATGTATATGCCCCGGTTCCTACCCATGTCTATTTTATCTAGTCATGTAAGTTTGGAATAAAATGGCTCACCGATTAAAGTAATCTTTCAAAAGCCCAAGTGTGGTGATGATAATAATTGATTAACATTAAGAGAATGCTAAAACATATTATGACATGTTATACTCTGTTAATGTGACATAAAGATATCAACAGTGGTTTGGTTTAAAATATATCAGGAAAGACTGTTCTACTGGCAACGTTGTTTCTATATAGTAGTACATTAAAAAAGAACAGTAACTATACTAGATCTGTGGCTACAATGAGGAATAACAAAGGTAATACAAGCTAATTTTTAAATTGCTCGTAGTATATGAAACAGAATTGAAGTCTTCAAATTTTGTTACATGGATAATCTTTATATTAATTTTATATTCCTGTCAATGTGGTAAGTAAGGCAGATTGATCAGTAACTACCAGGCATTTTCAACCTGATATTTGATATTTTAATTTTCTCTCTTAAAATTCTGAGTAATTTTTTTTATTAGTTTCATAGTTTTTCACAGATAATATTGGCAGAAAAAGCAATACCAAAGATAAATCTCTTTAACACCACTTCTAAAATCAACACAGAAGTTCAAAAACACAGGAAAATCTAAAACTAGATTGGTTTCAACTGATTTTCATTAATAAGAACCAGTTTTCAGTTGTTATGTTATAAATATATTACATTTCAGTTACATCTTGAGTGTTGAAACTTGAATACTGATTTACAACAGACTACCACACAACCACAGCTTCACATAATTGGTTTTGATCCTCTGTATATTGACAAATAACTGCTTCTGGCAGCATATTGCAGGATTGCTAATATTTCTACTATTTCAACATCCACTAAATTAATGTTCTGCTTTGGATTGAGACCACCTATTACTTGACTGTGAAAAACACTATGTATAATTCAACTACATAATATTTGCATGTCAGAAAATAGTAGGATATGCTTTGAGAAAGATACATGTAAAAATAATAAAGTTAGATATGACAACCACACAAATGTAAGACTGAGACGCTGAAAGTGTCTTTTCAGCTGATGTCTAAGTCTGGAAATACCCAAAAGTTGCAAGTTCCTCATGTTTTAACTATAGTTCTGTCCCGTGTGTTGCAAGCTTCAGTCTTAGCAAGGTTAAAAGGTTATCTCGTGCTGACTAGCTATTTTTACTCCTAAGTACTGGTGGGTACCAGTAAGTACATGCATGTCTCATGTTCCAGAGAGCTTGAACTGATGACCTCTGTGCAAAACAGAGCAGCACCTATTGCTTCTTTCAAACTACACATAATGATGATACTGGTGCCACAGCTTGCCCTAAACTTTCCCCCCAAAATATTCATTTATTCATTTATCTAATGCTTTAACTCTTCCAGGATGTGGAAGATAAGAATTCAATTTTGTCATTTAGTTCAAGGGAATAGGACATTATACACCCTTATGACTGACTGCTATTGTATATTGCACAGGCATTGTATAAACAACCCTTGAAAAATAGACAAATGTTTTATCACTTACTAATAAGTGACCAAATTGTTATTCAATGGAGTCAGACTTTTCTGACAATTGTGGCTTTTTCTCTGCATAGTTTCAGAAAAGCAAAATTATCACACCTTAAAACATGCATAGTGCAGCAGCTATAAAATTCTCAAGGAAGGTAAAAGATGTCACTTAATTTGCCTTTAGCAGAAGACAGATTTTAATCTTGCCATCACTTAACCTAGCAAATATTTCAACCATTGGGCTGTTAATAAATAAGGTGCTAACTGTTTTCAAAGTGATCCATGCTCTTTGAAAGATAGCTGATATGCTGCTATAAGAAACCATATATCTAAAATACTCTGCTTACAGATACATAGTTTATATATCCCAAAATACATTCTACACATCCTAGTCACCTCTGTGCATGATATGTAAACTCTGGAGGTTTAAAGGCAAGTTAGAGTAACCCATTTGGGGTTTTTGATTGTTTCTTTTTTGATAGGTGTCACAACATTAAATTCCTAGTATAACCGTTAAATTGATATTCAGACACTTCATACATATTGTAAGGGACTCCATGCAACATTGAAACCAGACTTTCAAATTTTTCTTCAAGCTTCTCAAAATTATGAATTCCACTGCCCTGTTTTATAGAAATTCAATTTATTTTACAATATCCAATACTCTGAAAATATTCAAGTGGATGCCAATGGAGCCAGTGAGAATAAGATACCATTAAATTACTGAAAAAAGTTCAAGAACAGCTATAGCAACAGGACTACTTTTCTAACAGAAATAATCTATGAAGAGAATGGAGATGGCAAAAGTATTCTGAACTATTTTTTTTAAATCAGGTAGTTTAGTTTGAATATGCAATTTTTCAGGACTGATTTTACTTACATTATTTAAAAAATTATCTTTATTTCAAAAAGGAACTAGTTTCAACACAGCAATGCCAGGTCATTTCTTATCATTTCCATAATAACATTTGCAATGGCTACATTTAAAATATGATATTCTTAACCAGACTACAAGTCATCAAGTTACTTTTGATTGAGCTCATTTCCACGCAAGTGGTTCTGTAAATCAGTTGATGTACTTGCAGTATCAAAAAAAAAAAAAAAAAAAAAAAAAAAAAAAAAAAAAAAAAAAAAAAAAAAAAAAGGAAAAAGGACTTTACTAAGAGTGAGGAATAACGAATGATCATAATTATGTCTATATATTTTCATCTCATTCAACTCCTCTGTAACGTCCCTCAATATATATATGTTCTGATTCAGTTTTTGTTTCCTTGATTATATCTCTTTAGGACATTTGCCTTAGTGCTCTGAATATGGTCTAGGAGTTTCTATTATTATTCTTGTCTTTCTGTGTGTGATTTTGGGCTTTACTGATTGCATGCCATTGAAATCCTGAGCTGTTTGGAGAACTATTTATTTCATTTTGTCTTTCCAATACCTCAGTGTTTTGCAAACCACTTGATTTATCTTTATGAGACTACTCTGAAGTAAGCTTTTATCTACCAGCAGAGGAAATTGTAAGTACTCAACAATTTTACAAATCAAGTCCCATGGGTTTTCAAGTTCAGTGTTTAGAGAAAGGGGGAACCACATTTGGTGGAAACCTGTGAAATTATTGTCATATGTGATTTATGAAACATCACGCAGGAACCTTGTGTCATAAGTGCCAATACAGCATCCAGTCATCAGAGTATTATCTTACATCCATGAGATCAGTTCACAGCCTTATTCATCATCTATTAATATCTTCTTTTGGTATCCTGCTACAATTCTGGCTTTGTCCATGCTGAAAGAAATCTTTTTCCTCACATGATTAAAAAACTGTATCATGGCGTTGATTTAAAGAAGACATAATTAAAACTGGCCAAGTAACATAAACACTTGTATTTCCAAGCCTTAAATTACATGTGTCTGTAATCACCATTTTCTTTTAATTTAACCTTCAATTTCATAACCTTTTGTGGTCATGTTCAAATGCTGTTTAATTAATTATAAAATAATATTGCAAAATAAAAACCAAGATTTCTCTAACGACAGAAATAACAAATATGGAACACAGATCGAAGGAAATTTTACAGGTATTAATGAATTTTGTTAAAACAAAAGAAATATTTTTTAATTAGAATGCATGAAAAATATGCAGTCAGTGATCATGCACGTATTATCATTGTAAGTAGTCATTAGTATTGTATTTTTGATCAGTTCCTGCAGTTGATTAAAAACCCACATTTTGTAACACTCATCATTGTTGGTATGAGTCTCATATATTTAGGCTGGTAATTACTTCTTTTAGATATACTACCCCTCAATGTGTACTTATGATTATTATTAAAAGTGAAAAATAGTCATCTCTGCTCCATGAAGGTGTGTTTTGAAGCAATGAAATAGGACAGACGGGGGAAGGGCTGGGTGGAAAGTGAAAACATAGCAGAGACAGCAGCACTGAGTGGTAGGTGCCACTCCCAGAACCACAACTACAGTGCTCTTCTAATTATACTGCTGCAGAATAATTTTGGTATCATGTATATTTAAAACTGCAGTACCACTTTAGTAAGTCCCTCTTTTTCTGTTGTGCAAGGCACTATGGCATATTTCATGCATACTAGGGTCTTCTAATATGTAATAAAAACAACTTCAGATGGTACAAATCAACAAACTGATGGCCCACTATTTTTAGAAGTAAGAGAAAGGCATATGAGAAAGTTTTATCCTTTTATATATGCAGAAGAATGAACTGTAAATTGAAAGTCACTATATTTTTCATCATTATTAATGATTTACCTGCACCAAAAATTGTGCCAAGTCAACATACTAAGTTCATGTTCACTGGGATATTTAAGAAGCTTTTGACTTAACACTGCTTCTCTGAAGTCAATGATGCTTTCACTATTAACATTAACAGAAACAAATCTAGGGCAATGCTGAGTGTTTTAGAAATTCCTGCATGAGAAGTTGCACAGGGAACCAGCCTGAGGTTTAAACCTACTGCTACAAATGATGCAACACCTGGGACAAAACAGTAGGATGAATTTAATAATAGTCATGAAAGAGAAGTAGAAAGAGGAAAGTCATAATTTAGTAACTCAGCAAGTGTATTCCTACAATATGAGTTATTATCATCAACAAGATTGTTTGGAAATTAAAGATGTAGAATAAGTAGTGAAAAAAGATGTCTTTGTTGCTCATCTCTTAAAAGGGTGGAGCATCTTGTATTGACATATTAACTCAAACAAAGGTTTGGAATGGTAAAGAACAGTCAAAGAATTGCAAAGAGACTTCTTAAAGAAATTGGCACACTCCCTGAAAAGCTAAGACACTTCTTAATAAAACAGAATATTTTGGTCTGAACAGAAAATATAAAATAAAACTCTGTGGAGTACGGTCTGGTGAAAAATGTCAGTGTTAAGTGTATATATGTAAAAATTATATGATGTTTAGATTGTGATTTTGTAGACTGTTATAAAATCAGAAAATATATTTCCTAAGTTTGAAACTCTTGTTAATAATTACACTGAAATGTCTTTAGGTCATTAATGACACTTGGCCTTAATGCATACTGGCAAAACAAAACGTAGCTTAGAACCTTGGCTTATATTCAGACAACAGACTACCCTGTGACATCTCCATGAGGTATGTCATGATTAAACAAAAAATAGTTCAGACATTGATTGCTTTGGTTAAAATTATTGAGTGGAACAGGTTAATTACTAATGGATCACTAGAATATGCATTTAAAGATTGATTTTTCTGCTGGATTCAGTCTTTTTCCCCTAGGGCACCAGGTGCAACAGAATGTATGTGTAAAACAAGAGTCCATCTCTTGCATGAACGGATAACAATACAGTAATGTGCACAGTGTATGTGAACAGCTGCTGAAAATCAAGCATCTTGTGGATGCTTAGTTATGAGAAAGTTCTAAATTCTTTAACATCTTTTCTTTCTTCAGTTAATAATAAATTCCTCTGTTTCCTCCATTTTGTTCACTATATCAACTAAGTATTTCATAACTAACTTTTCTGTTTTCATGCAATTATCCCCTTCTGTTTTGCTTCCCTGCTTTTCTGGATAATCACTTTCCTCTTCTATCACTAAGGCTTAATTTATAACTGTTTCTAGTGTCTATTTCCTAACAAGGATTTGGCAATTAATCTTCAGATTATTAATGACTCCAGATACATGTAATCTTTATTAGAAGTTGTACTATGGCACAGGGAAAGGAACTATCTGAAGAACTGCAAACAGGAAAATTTCATTGAAACTGAATAAAGTAGGGAAGCTTTTTACAGTATTGTTTTTTTGAGTAAAGTTCTGGGCTGGAGCTCACATTCTAAAAAATTTCCAAAAATTATCTTAATCTTTTTTAATCACTGGCAGCAGAAAGTAATTATATTACCATACACATATACCAAAGTAACGTAGGTAACAAGTGGATCTCCACAACTTTTTATTCTGTCATGTAGTGATAGAAAGTTAAACAAGTTATATAAATGTAACCTACACATGATTTTCAGTCCTTTAGTTTACAAAAATTTTAAAATTACACATAATACACTGAAGATATTCTTGTTATCAGAATCAATATATCAATAATAAAGAATATTATATTCATTGACCAAACCTACTAAATCCTTAATGTAGTCTCCAAACTCAATATACTTTAGCCTTATTTAATAGTTGCTTTCTCTAATAATTTTATTTGCTTGGTTTTGGAGGCTTCCTCAAATGGGTTTGCAGTATATCAACCATCATTTATAAAGTTTACACCTTTCTAACAAATAGCAATTTTTTTATTTTTTTTTTTTAAGATGACATTGACATCACAGTGTTAAGTCGTACCTCAGATTTAACTAATGCATTATATTCCAAAAAATATCTGTGGGATTAACATAATACAGACATCATAATATAAGAATCTATGCTGAGATATCACTCTATCCTACCTTAGAACATTCTCTCTACAAATCATTGCTCCATAATGTTACATCACAGGCCCTTTCCGCAGCCTATAGCCTACCAATATGAGCTTATGCTTGACTTAATATTACATAGGTCTATATTCTGAATAGCATATCAGAACAGGAACACGATGGTAAATCAAAGGTAAAATTATTAAAAAGGTTTATATTATTTTATAAAAAAATCTTATCTTTTAAATGTGAAAAGCTGTGGCTTTCATGTACCCATAGTTCAGGAACTTTAACATAACTGTAAAAGATTAGTCTGTTCAGAAGCACCAGTATCTCAGACTCTTCAAAATTAGAGACCTCGCTCTAATAATATCAGCTGCTTCAATAGTGTTGCAACCCTTACGCAAACATGGCAGAATTGTTACATTAAAAAAAAAAAAAAATCAATAATTGGTCAGAAAATTTAACTCACAAGGGTAATATCATATAAGATACCAGTAATACAGAAATAAATAGCACTGTAATTTAATTTTAATTTCAAATTGGTCATGAGTAGTTTTGGAATCTATAAAGGAATTCCACAAATTTGAAGTCAACATTTTCATACACTTGTCCATAATTTTAAAACTGTCTTGAGAAATTAAAGAATTTGCTGTAATAGCAAAAAATGTTCCTGTAAGAACACAAGAAATCTTTGGTTCAAGATTTAAAAAAAAAAAAAAACAACCCACAAACCCAAACAAACAAAAAAAAACCCCTGCAAAATTACGTGTTCACAACTAACAGGAAAAATATGTGCAATGAAGTTGCAATTCCATCTGTATTAGAAACAACACTAAGTTTAGATGGAGATAGCCTTGTTAGTTTTTCCGAGACTTTTCAAGCACATAAACATTCATCCAATGGCCTTTTATAATGAGACATTTCAGTTTCATGTACTGTCAGAGGCATATGGAGACCAGAAAAAGGAAGTGGAATTAACTTTAATTGCCCTTATTCATAAAAAGGAATGAAATATCTGCTTTGTTCTAAAGAGGATCTTATTTCTTCATTAAATATACATGTGAAGATCTTTCTAGTTTTGAACACAGTCTGAAAAGAATTATGGTAGACCTTAAAAAAATTGAGGAGGATCAGTTTATTAGATCTGTGAACAGTTTCGAAGTATATGAAATAATATGTGCCCTAAAGAAACTTTATCATGTTATGTCTCTGATAGATTTGAAAGATCTGATTTGTATTACGATGAGAAAGATTTGTCTTTTGTATCCTTTTAATCAATGAATACAACTGCTACTCACATTCCCTGAGGCAGTAATTGCCACAGAGAAGCACTTTCTAGCCAAGGAAAGAATAGCAAGGATGTATCTTGTTGCTTTTATGAACACTTGCAATAGATTTTATCAGAAACTTTGTCATATAACACAGTCATGATACAGCTCCCATTTTCTCAGATAAAAATGTACATGCTTTCTTTCTTATTCCATTGAAATAACAAAGGATTTATTTATTAAATTACAATTATGGGCAAATCTCTTCCTATTGTTTGAAAGGCACATCAGTAAACAAATGTTTGCACCTCTCCTTTGCACTGTTATTTATATGTAATTGCAATGAATAAGTATGACTGCATGTGTCCAGAATATCCTGCACAAAGTTCCATCCTAGGCATTATTCTGGTGGATTTTAAGGGAGAAGGAAACTGTCCAGTTTACACCAATACTGGGAGAAAAAAATGAATACATATTTCCCTATGTATAGTGAATTAAAGAACTCTGGGATGAATTTATGGTATTAAACATAAAGTAGACAAACTTATGCAATTAAACTATTTGTAGAAAACGTGAATTATAGCCAGATCAGTTTTACTAAGAGTCGTAAGTTTTCCTATTTATCCCATGAAGTTCCTATTTAATGGAAAGTCAGAAAGGTTCATTTCACAGAAATTGCTTGAGAAAAAAATGGCTTTAAGAGACTCATATCATATCTTAAAAATTTTTACTAACTAACAGAAGAGACTGACAGGATGTTTTTCTTGTACAATGAAAGCCTTTCTACTCTGAGTCTCATATATTAGGATAGAATTCAGTGTTAGTTCATACAGATTATGCTGAAATAATGTATTTTTCATAACCTATGTAAAAAGTCTTGGCCAAATACTTACTATAAGGAAATTACTTTTATAAGTATCACATGTTTTCTGATAAAGTATCATCACTTCCAAAGTTAGACACAAGGAAACAGAAATTATTGGAATTTCTGTACTAGCAACATTTCTTTCAAAGAGTACAAGCAACAGGCACAGGTTTACAGCACTTGGATGCCTGAAGAATGACAGTACAAACCTGTGCCCAGGTAAAGAGTAAGGAAAAAGAAACTATTTAAAACATACTGTATCAAAAATTTCTAAGCTTGTGTACCTGAACTTCTTATGGGTGCCTTTCATTGACCTGCTTTAACACAGTACGTAATAAAGTATTAAAACATCAGTTTGAAATAGATATGCCTGTTCAAAAGATGATATTTTATCATAGCAAAGTAGGTTTTAAATTAATTTTTTAAATAAAGAGATTGTTCCTCTTGTCTATGTGTATACATACTGTGTATGTATACTGTGAATACAGCTTTTTTCATTGATATGGCTGTTATCAGTCTATACAACTTTTAAAGTTTATGACAACTTATCATACTTTTCTAAGCAAACTAGTTAACATAGTCCTTACTATTACATAAACATAATGATATTAAGTGACCACTGTATTTAATTATTAAGCATATGAGTATGAAAATTTGAAGATTCTGCCTAACACTTGCTAGACACAATTTTATGAGTGTTCTGTTTGCTCATGTAGGTCATACCTGAAGAATATAGCTAAGTGTTTGTGATAGTTTTAAGCCCTGCCGGGACTGGAAACCACATTGCCGTTTCCCTCCCCCACCCTCGGACACAAGTAGGGCACAAACCCCAGGTTAAAATAAGAAGAAATTTAATACAACAGCGTGATAAACAATCTGAACAACAACAATAGTGATAATAATAACAACAAACAGTAATAACAGTAAACAAGACAAAAGGTATACAGACAAATACCGCAATGGATACAGACAGACTGTTCTAAGTTCCAGGGATATCTTATAGCAGCCTTCCAGTACTTAAAGGGGACCTACAGGAAAGGTGTGGAGGGACCCTTGATCAGGGAGTGTAGTGATAGGAGGAGGTGTAATGGTTTTAAACTGAAAGAGGGTAGATTTAGGTTAGATAAAAGGGAGAAAGTCTTTACTGTGAGGGTGGTAAGTCACTGGAACAGATTGCCCAGAGAATTTTGGGATGGCTCCTCACTGAAAGTGTTCAAGGCCAGGTTGGACGGGCCTTTAAGCAACCTGATCTATCAGAAGGTGTCCCTGTCCATGGTAGGAGGTTTGGAACTAGATGGCCTTTAAGGTCCCATCCAATCTAAACCTTTCAATGGTTCTATGATTTTATCTCTGCTGTAGAAACAATTAGGTCATCTACAGATATATAAATTTCTCTAAGAAATGTAAGAATAAGAAAATAAGTCCATCACACAATATTATTGCTTCTTATTTGTATTATTCTTGAGCTATACATTATTATTAGGAATTTTGCTGTATGGATACTATACAAGCACAGAAGAAAACCAATTTCTGCTACAAGGAGCATAAAGCCTAATCATAAACCAATACATTTTACTGTATGCCTAGGAAAAAAGATGAAACTGTCTTTCTTGTGATAGAAGTCACTGCACATCAATCTGAACAACTGTAAAACTTCTGAAGATGACATGTCAAAGAAAAATTTTGAGGAGGAATTTTTAAGGGACAGAGTGGAATTTCTTTTCGATATTTCCTAGAAAAAGCAGTAGCCTGGGAAAAAGAACAAACTTTTTGTTTATAGGTATTATTCAGCTTAGCAATGGGATGTGGCATCTAGGTCAGAGATTTACTTGGTTCGTTTCCTTATCTTTGTTTAAGTACCTGATACTAATTTATATGCTTTTGGCCCAAAATCAAAGGCCAGATTTTAATCTCTGAATCTACATATCAGCTGTAGTCTTTTGGTGGAAAATAAATCTCAAAACTCTGGATATGTGAAAGACTTGATAAAAATGTTATTTAAGATTAACTGACTGGAAAAATCAATATCAGATATAGACAACTATACTACTGATATGTAAGTTCTCTTGATGGCTGTTATTATAGATATATATGTGTGTGTATTTATATAAAACATGAACACACCTTAAGCTATTGTTTGTTACAGGAAAACGTTAATGATTATAAAGTCTGTTGTCTGTTTCTTAGGACTTGAGGAGAGAAGAGAGATTCACATCACTGGAACAGCAGCAGTGTATTTATGACAAAGATCAAATATACTTCACCAGAGTATGACAGGGATATTAACACTATGAACCACTAATAAATCTTAATCATTTATCAATAATAAGTCTGAAATATTCAAGAAACATCTTGTACTGCTATATTTAATTTTTTACTTCCTAAACATATAAGGTTAAACAAATTTTATTCCATGTAGTATTTTCCATTTTGTCCTAACTCCCTGTATTTTACAAGCCATTATAAATACTATGATATAGGCTCATCAACAGCAAAAGGTGAAATTGTTTTGCAGTGTGTATAATTGTCAATACATATCTTTCTGCCATCTTTCTCTAAATATCACTTAAAGCAAATAAAGAAAAAACAAAACCAAAGTAAAAAGCAGTGAGACTCTTTCACAGAGGTAATTCTTTCAAAAAAAAAAAAAAAGTATTCTTGTCAGCCAGAGCACTCCTGAATGGTTTTGCATGGCTATTTTCAAAAAAAATGTTTACCTACTGAGTTTGAATACAGTCAAGATAAATTTTGCGGAGAAAACAAAATCATTAAAAGATTTGTTTACTAGTTTTACTCAAGGGCAATCCTATATCCTGCACATGGATTCATGCTACTTGCTCGAAGTGAAAAGTTGCTTTTTCTTTCTGGTAAAAATTATTGTTAACCTTGCAAAACCATTAGTGTTGATTCTCATGTGCTATCAACTACTAGTATTGGATAGGCCATTGGAACACAGTAAAAAATGTCAGCTGGCTTTTAAGGAAAATTTGGCATTATAGCTGATGACATTTCCCTTCCTTACTTCTATCCCAAAAGCAAATAAGCTGATTATTGTCTACTGCCCTTAGTCTCTACTTAAGTAAATTGCTGTTGTCCAAATACCATGATTAATTAAAGATGGACAGCTTTTGACCTCGATTTCAGTGAAGCAATCTGTCAAAACTTTATTGGATAAAAGCTGATGTTCTTTTCTTTTTCCTCTTTAAATACAGTTTATTAAGATGCTGGTCAGAAGACTAAGCTTCATATTTCCATTTGGAATTTGCATGAACTCCTTTCTATAGATATAGACCTGAAAGTATTTATATTTAACTCTGAAATCTATAAAATCATTCAAGTGACTGGAGCTGGGCAAATATATAAAAGTTTTGTTGAATCAGGGCCTAGAAGAAGATATTGTATTACAGTTTTAATTTTTACAATTTACTCTCTTAAAGGTGCTAGTGCCATGAACTGCAGAGACATAGATTCCCTTCAAGTCTAAGAAATATATAAGCTCTGTGTATCTAAAGTTGTTTTCAGGATTTTGACTCTAGAATCCTATTATGTTTTAATGTTTTTATTTCAGTATAGGCTACCTAGTATGTCCTGCACTACATAAATCATGCCCAATTGAAAAAGAAAATGCAGGTGATTTTGTACAACCTGTTTTCAAAACTGATTGTATTTCACTGATAGCATAGTCCTCTGGGGTCTGAACATCACAAGGGAGTCTGTTTCTTGTTAGGATTTGCCAATCGGTTTTCTTTCCTTTATGCCTTCAAAACTTCTATTATTTTAAATATAGTAGAAAAGCTTCAGAAACTGTCATTTCATAGCATGTTTACTTTTAGCAAGAACTTCCACTGACTATGTCCTTGTAAATTCTTCAGCCTATTTTCAATCCCAAACTAAGAGGAAAAAAAAAAAAACACCCAAGCAAACCCAATCACACAAATATTCAAATAAAGACAGAACTGAAGGACAGAAGAATGCATTGAAGAAACAGAAGGAGAAGTAAGGTGTAAGAAATTAGGACAGCATGATATGCAAGGAGGCAATTAGGAGTCTGAAATTCAGAGACAGGCAGAAGATGATACAAAGGGCAGAAGATAACATAACATGACAGGTGAGGAATGAGGAGGGTGTTATTACATACAGGAGAAAGATAGAGAAAAAGAATAAAAAGATGAAATCACACGAACATCTGCTGACTCAGATGAATGTGTCATCACTCCAAAGGCAAAAGGCAGAAAGGAAGTAAAATACAGATGTAAGATATTTTGTTGGGATTTTATTTTATTTTATTTTATTTTATTTTATTTTATTTTATTTTATTTTATTTTATTTTATGGAGTGAAAAGATCAGATTAGGTGAAAAAGAAGAAAAAAGAAAGTTCTTCTTTTTTTTTTTTTTTTTCTGTGATGGATACTTTTTGCCTAATGATGCTCAGGCTTCACTTCTCTTCTTCTTCCTTAAATAGACTATGGTTTTATATGTTATTTAATTAATAAACCTGCATAGTCTTGATCAATAATGAGACCTAACTGACACATTCTAACAGTCTTCTTTTTCTGGTAGTACTGTTAACTACTGCACTAGAAGAGTTTAGTTTTATTCAGTACTTTATGCAAGTCTCCCGAGTCTTTTTGATAGATGTAGCTGCAAGGTGTAAGTGGGTCTAAAATTATTTAGGTCCAATTACCTGTGTACTGGGAGACATTTATTTTAAATTATAAGATTCTGTTTCATCACATCCCTAATATACTGCAAGAATATTACACTGGCAAGATCAAAGACTGTTAGGAAGTTAGGTGTGAAATAATCCAAATAATGAGCAAAACCTGGCATTTCTGTGTTGTCCTTCAGTCTTGACTGAAATAAAATGGAATCTCTCTTTTGGTAATGTGAATGGATTCTCAGTCAGTGGAGAAAGGAAAATACAAGGGGTGTTAAAATTTATGAAAGCATTAAAAGAAATGAGATCATGAAGTACATAAAGCAGAAGCAATAGATTTTTTATGAGGTTGAGGGATGTATTTACTATATAATTAACAATATCACTAGTATAAGGTGTGCTTGCACTGTATTACTTTAACAGATACTATACATGCAACTGCTGAGTGACAGTCTGCTCCAGAAATGTAATGTAATTTGTAATATGCATATAAATTAGACATATAAAAAGATACAGCAGAGACACAAATATGAAATGTCTTGTCCAAGGTTGTGCAGCAGGTGAGTTGTAACCAAAGCAAAGGCCTATTGCACAGACAAAGGAGAAGTACACTAAACAAAATATTAGTGTATTTGACTTAAATCTAAACATAAGCACTCAGGTAATATAATCAGTGCATAAGTACTATGTAACATTGTATCTGCAACTATTGTATACTACTAATAAAATTTTGTAACAGCTAAGCATAAATACATAAAAATAGCCATATTCCCAAAGGAGCAAAAAGAAATCTGTCAAGTGGTTATATAAACAGGACACAAGAAAAAGTAGTAATATTTCTAAGATTGACCAGGTGGGAGAGGTGGCTGATGGAATCAGAATAATCCTGGAGAATAAGCAAGACAGAAACCTGAAGAAACCAAAAAGATTCTAGAGATGACACAGAAACTGATTAACTCATTTTTTGTCCTGTAACAAAGGACTAACTTTAAAGCATTTCAACACAAAATCAACAAGATACAACTGTGTTTTAACATGTAGTATTCTATATCAGGTAGCTTGAACTGGAAACACTGACAACAATATTTATCAGATAGATGAAAGTTTCTTTATAAATTATTCATTATTTTACTCACAAAACAGAAATGTGATCTCTAAATACTGTTTCAAATGTATTATCGAATGCTAATATTTCATATTTTTGGGATATGTATGAATTGCAAGTTTTGGAAAGCACGGTGTAACCAAACTTTCTTTTTAATCTACTGTCAAAGGTTCAGGAGTATAAATTCTTTCTTTTAAGACTTTTGTACTGGTCCAGACAAATGGCTAGTGTCTTTTATGCTATATATCTTTTATATATAGATTACACCAAAACCGTTAAAAAATGTTTTCGTTCATGTAATATACATAAAAAGGAGATATTTTGTAGCAGAGAGAAACATTCAAAATACAGAACAGCCATTCTCTATGAGTCATGTCAAGTACTTTTCTCTGTGTGTGAGGAGCCTCTAGGGCAAACAGAATGTCAGAAAGCCTCAGGAACAGAACAGAATGCAGAATAAGACATAAGCAAAATGTGCAGATTCATAATCATGCAATTCTGGTCACCACAGGAAGGACATGGTAAAACAAAAGAAGAAACAATTAAAGATGGATTCTTAAAGAGAGTGTTGATAAAAATCTAGGAGCTTTCACCTGAATGAAAAAATGAAAAAGTTGAATGAGGGCATATACACAATTATGGAATCTGATATAATTGTTTCTTACAAAATTAAAAGACTGGCCCTTCAATTAATTTTTCAGTCATCAGGCTCAAAGAAACAAAAAAATTTTTTTCATATTAAACTGTGGAATTAATTGTCACTGAGTCACCAAAACAGGATAAGAGAATTTATCGACACCAATGTGATGTAGATAAGCAGAGACTCCGTTATTAATGACCGGGTGTGCAGGGGAGTTGTCTCACCAAGAGCGCACACTTAACTCATGTAGCATACTGACTATATAGAATACACAAATGCATACTAATCAAGTTCTCAAACATAATCATGATGATTCCAGTAAATAATTTTCTTATTCCCACCTCTTTTGAGTCATGTGCACTTGAGTCCTGAAATGAGTCAGGGGGCTGCTTTTGCAACCACCACAGACTACTGATCTAAAAGAAAGAGTCATCCAAAGCCCTTGACTCAAGGACTTTGGATAACATTGCAATTTTAACATGCTTCGAGGCCCTTTCACAATGCAACTTTTAGAACACCTGATCTACAGGGCAATCAATCATCCTACCGAACAGTCTAACGATGGTACCTTGTCTAGCAGCGTAACTGGTTGTATGGTTACTTTAAACTAAACACATCTCTATGACTACTTAAAACATTGCATCACTATCTTCTATAAAAACTGATTTTTTTTTTTTGTGAGATTCCATTTAATTGATTAGTCCTAATCATTCCTTATCAAAATCTCCAAAAATCATCAACTCAAATTAATATCAGTAACAATCAGTAACAACTGGATGTCACAGGCCTAAGGTATCAGTGGGCTTCACAGGAATTAGACATTTATTAACAAAGACATTTATTAACATCAAGGGTTATTCAAACAGAAAGGTTTAGTCTCTGCTGAGTAAGCTATTAGGATGAATATTGTAAGAATTTAGAAAGATACAGAGTGGGGAATATATTTCCCTTGTTCCTCTAACCTTTTCCTCGAGTGACAATATTGGCAAGAGAGTAAGACATGTCTCAAAGTTATAGAAGCTGAGTTAGCTCCTCTTTTCTTTCAATTGAGTTACAAGGATAATTCCCATTCTAGAAAAACATAACTATAGAAAGGTTTGAGTGGGACAGGAACTTAAAGGCCATCTAGTTCCAAACCTCCTACCATGGACAGGGACACCTTCTGCTAGATCAGGTTGCTCAAAGCCCCGTCCAACCTGGCCTTGAACACTTTCAGTGAGGAGCCATCCCAAAATTCTCTGAGCAACCTGTTCCAGTGACTTACCACCCTCACAGTAAAGACTTTCTCCCTTTTATCTAACCTAAATCTACCCTCTTTCAGTTTAAAACCATTACACCTCCTCCTATCACTACACTCCCTGATCAAGAGTCCCTCCCCATCTCTCCTGTAACCCCTTTAAGTACTGGAAGGCCGCTATAAGTTCTCCCTGGAGCCTTCTCTTCCCCAGGCTGAACAATCCCAACTCTCTCAGCCTGTCCTCATAAAGGAGGAGCTCCAATCCTCTGATCATCTTTGTGGCCCTCCTCTGGACCTGCTCAAACAGGTCCATATTCTCCTTATGCTGTGAGCCCCAGAGCTAAACACAGTGTTCCAGATGGGGTCGTATGAGAGCAGAGGGGCAGATTCACCTCCCTTTACTTGCTGGCCTCTCTTCTCTTGGTGCAGCCCAGGACATGGTTGGCTTTCTGGGCTCTGAGCGCACATTGCTGGCTCACGGTCAGTTTCCCATCCACTAGTACCTCCCATGTCCTTCTCTGCAAGGCTACTCTCAGTCCACTCCTCGTCCAGGCTGTATTTGTGTTTGGAATTGCTCTAACCCATGTGCAGGACCTTGCTCTTGGGCTTGTTGAACTTCATGAGGTTTGCTCGGTCCCACCTCTCCAGCCTGTCCAGGTCCCTCTGGATGGCACGTCCCTTCCCTCCAGCATGTTGACCGCACCACACAGCTTGGTGTTATCGGCAAACTTGCTGGGGGTGCACTTAATCCCACTGTCCATGTCACCAACAAAGATGTTAAAACAACGCCGGTCCCGCTACTGACCCCTGAGCAACACCATTTGTCACTGTTTTCCACTTGGATATCAAGCCATTAACCACATTTTTTAATGTGACCATCCAGACAATTCCTTATCTACCATCCATCAAATCCATGTCTCTCCATTTTAGAGACAAGGATATTGTGTGGGACAGTGTCAGAAGCTTTACGCAAGTCTAGGTAGATGGCATCAGTTGCTCTTCCCTTATCCACCAGCACTCTAACCTCATTGTAAAAGGCCGCCAAATTTCTTGTGCATGATTAGCCCTTTCTGAAGCAATGTGGGTTGTCACCAATCACCTCCTTATTTTACATGTGGCCTAGCATTGTTTCCAAGAGGATCTGCTCTATGATTTTGCTGGATGCAGATGTGAGAGTGACTGTCCTGTAGTTCCCTAACATTAATCCTTCCTGCAGATGAAATGGCAGTATGACACTTACGTAGAGGCCTTGAAATTTTTGTACAGCCCTGTACATTATAATCATGGTATGAGATTGTTACATACAGGTACAAATTTGAGTCTGGACTTCGATCCATTGACTATAAAGCTTTACAGGTGGCCCTCCACCCACTTCCTTATCCATCAGATCCATTTCTCTCCAATTTACCCATCAAGCTTCAGCCAAAGTTTTAAAGGATAACTAAAAAACGTTTTTAAAAATATAAAAATTTTGCAACTGGAATATCAACAGTGTCTTATTAAGTCATCCTTCAAGGTAGGTGAGATAGGACTGCTGATCTCATCTGGCCTTCTGCTTCAGCCATGTATGTTGATGTAATAGACATCTTCCTGGAATAACAGTGTATGGTTTAAGGCAAAGAAACAAATTGAAACTGCAGAACTTAACTGACTTAGGATTTAATTTTGCTAAACACTCATAGAAAAACAGTTTTTACTGGTTTTGAGTTTCAGTAATAGGCAGATCCTGATTTTGAAACATAAAAATTCTAAATGCATGTCACAGTATGCAAGATATTATGTCACTTCAGTGGGAGCAGAATTTCTGCCTTTATTATGGAAGGACTAAGTACATTCTAAGAGGTTTGTTTCCTGCCAATTTATTTCACACATTTCTCTCCTTGTCTAATTACTTTCTTCTTTTTTTAATCTGCTGGAAAACCTGACCTAGTGGAAGGTGTCCCTCTCCATGGCAGCAGGGTTGGAACTAGATAATCTTTAAGTTCCCTTCCAACCCAAATCATTCTGTTATATGATTCTTTGAATGTTTGTTCAAGAGAACTAAAAAATATGTAAAAATCCACATTCAATTGGTTACGGATTCTTCAACTTAATTTGACTTGGAATAGCTTTGGGTCTACAGGCAGAAATGTGTCGTGTTCAAACTTGTGCTGTATAAATGACAACAGGAAAAAAAAATTCTTACAGGAAAAAGGAAATTCTTCTCCAAGTACTGCAGTGAAGTTTTGATCAGTTGCTCTCAAATTCAGTGTCTATATGGATATGAACCTAAAGTAAAATCAACTTTGTGCCTTGCCATTTCAACATAGTCAAGTATATAAATATGACAAAAATGTCCACAAGGTTGCCCTACAGGACCCTATGCATATGGAATTTCTGAAGATTTTTTTTTCCAGTTCCCTGACTCAAGCACGTTAATCTGAATTTTGACTCTTCTGTAAACCTTAAAAAAGATTACTGGAGGCTGTGTCAGAATCAGCTTCCACACTTTTACTACATAGAACCTTTATTTACATAATGGTGAAAACTAAAACATAAAAAGCTATACATGTATGAAAATCATTACAAACCAATCCATTAAACAATATATAATACAGAATTGAATAAAAAAGTGTTTATATCCCTTAGAAAATATTTTAGTCTTTGTACCATAGAAATTCAAGATACATTAAAAATTAAGGGGAAAAAAATTATTTGCAATTGTCGAAGTAGCATGAAAAACATCCAAACATTTGATTGTTAAAACTTCTTTCATTATAAAATATTTCAGTGTTCCCCAAAAGAAAATAAGGAATTTAATTTTGTTGAAGTGCTCAAAAATTAAATTAAAATATTTTCAATAACAGCCTCGTTTTCCCTTGAAAAAATATAGACAAAATCTTGCTGGTTGCAGATTAAATCCTAGATCCGTTTTTTATTTCCCCATTCATGGCTAAAATATATACATGCACATACATTTATGACTAGATATGTTTATCAACAGGAAAACACATTTCATTATGAGACTTTTTCAGCACAAACATAGTCAGCAGATAATGGAAACCCAGACGGGAACTATTTGAAAGTATATTCTAAAAGGTAAATGCAGACTAATATCTAACTGAACAGATTCAAAATTTAGTGCCTAAAACCGCCAAAATTTTCAATGTTGAACAAAGAAAATATATTTCTCATTTTAGTTTCTTATCAAAATAGTTTCTTTGTAAATAGTTGAGTCTTGAAGGTTATATATTCTTTAGGAAGTTCTAAATAAAAGTACTAAATAAATAAATAAAATAAATAAATAAAATAAATAAATAAAATAAATAAATAAAAGTACTAAATAAAAGTACTAAAGCTTTGTAATTTGGGTACCAAAATTTTATATGTCAGCAGAAGAATTTTTGTGTTGTCATGTAGAAAATGTTAAATGAATAAGACTGTCAATAATTTGATTTAACAATGCAAATTTCAAAATAATATACTTCACATTTTCCATTAAAAAACAGATTCTGTCACCTGGCACAGGAACTATATGGTTCTATAGTTTAATCAAATTGAAATAAACATTGAAGGGCTAATCTGATTTTACACTTGTGTATGCTCTGTTTTGCATCTTCAATTCTTTTGCTACCGGTACTGATTTTTTACAGAAGACTGGGAAGAGAGGCATATTTGTCAGAAAAATCAATGCCAGTTTTCTCATTTTAAAAAAATCGCTGTTGAGATATGTCTCTAAATACATTTTGCTGCTTGCTCCTGAAATGGAATCTCTAGAAAAAAAGGACAGACCTACATCTTATTCTCCACTTTAATGTACTGAGTTATAGCAAGAAACATACATGACTGAGCAAAAGTTACAAAGCAACATTTTTAGCATACTCGTTGCAATCAGGTTGCTTCCTACAATGTGAAAGGACACAATAGTGAAAGGACAAAAAGAAACTTAGCCAGTTCTGACTTGAAGTCTTTCAAAATGTAACAGCCTTGTTTCTTGAAAGATTTTTCCAATGTACAGATAGATTTTTCTAGGGTTACCACAGGAATAAACCATGATATGTTTTTGAATGCATTTGAATCCTGCTAAAATTTACCATTTCTTCACTAGTACCACTCTCCTCCACATCTTTCTTCCTGCTCTCTCTCCTCACTTATAGGAAATGGTCCATATCACACTCTGCTGCCTCTTCTGCCACTAGAAACTGTTTGGATATCCTGGCACTCTCGTAGTCAAGGACATGAATATATTACAAAAGTTCAACAGGCACCAGAAGGAATTCTGCAGTGAAACTGTTTCTCCCTGATGGTGATCAAACACTGGAACAAGCTGCTCAAAGAAACTGTGAGAGGTTTTCAGATCTCCATTTCTGGAATTGCTCAAAACTCACCTAGACAAAGCCCTGAGCACCCTGTTTCAACTATTCTCAATCCGAGGAGGAGGTCAGATTAGATGACCTCCACAGCTCCCTTAAAATACAAATTAGTCTACAATTCTATAACATCAGGAAATAATATTCCTCCTCTTGTTTTGGCTACCTTTTCCCCTCATTTTAAGATTTTGTCTAGATCTCCACATTCAATAAAATCAGGGAGTTTATCACAACTGCAAAATAACATTATTTTGTGCTTCTCAAATTACGAGGCCTTCCTAATTTGAAGTTACTACTGTTTTTCTCCATGTATATATGATACAGTATCATATACATTATAACATCTCTTATATATCTCTAGATTATATCTTTCAAATAAAAACTATCCTCTCTGAGCTCATCTTGCAGGACAACATTCCTTCTTCACTTTCAAAACTCTCTTGAAAACCCAATTAAATTCTTAGGAGACTCTTAGCAGGGCTGGTAAACATGAAAAAAAAAAAAAAAAAAAAAAAAAAAAAAAAAAAAAAAAGAGAGACAATTTGTTTAAGGCAATTAGAAAAAGAAAAAGAAAGAAGAAAGGATACAGTTAGGGCCCTCTCAAATGGAATAATATTGTTTTCAGGGTCTTTCCCCCCAGATTTTCTAGTATTTTAATTAAACTGTGTATTTGAATGTTATGTACTTGTAGAATCCTCTTTGTTGCCTTTCTCATTCCTCACAATATTTAACTCCAGGTTGGCCTTGCCTTTTCTAACCCCACCCCCACAGGCCTTGACAGCATCTCTATACTTCTCCTGGGTCGCCTGCTCCTGCATACCTCTTGTATGCTTCCTTTGTATGTCTGAGTTCAGTCAGGATCTCTTTGCTCATGCATGCAGGTCTCAAGTAATTGTCTTCAAATGCCTGCCAATTCCATTCACAAATCAAACTTTAGAAAAACTGAAGTATACACTCACAGAAAAAGATTAAAATAAACAAACAAACAAAAACCCAACACTGTGACAGGTGACTGGAAAGTGCTACCAAAAAAAAAGCGCTGTCAAATTCAGTTAGTTGTCCATGGAAAATGTAGCACAGTCATTAAGTGTATTTTAGGAACAACTTGCCATTAATTTTCAAGAGACTGGAGAAAAAAATTCAACTATTACAAAACAAACAAATACCCACTAATATAAGTCTACTAATTATTTTGATTGCTTTTGTTCCACTGATGTTGAGACCTGCTTCTTTAATATTTCTTGATCTTTTGTGATATAGAAGCAGGGACTTCTATATAAAAAGACTGTCATCATTGTTCTCAATTTTTTTCATCACTGCTATATTCTTTTCCCAGTTGTTGATTCCAGACTTGCTTATTTCCAGCATTTTTATTATCTACTATGAATTGGCAGTACAAACTTACTGCTTAATATAAAATATGTTCTGCCTGTCTTTGGCATGCAAGCAGAAGAGCACTTAATGAAATTTATGCTAACAAGGCTTAGATTCAGGTGCAAAATGTTTAACACAAATGTGTCCAAGGTGGTTTCCATTATTAAACATGTTCCTTCACTCTAATTATTCTTTTTTTTGTTGTTGTTTTACAATCTAAGAGTTAGGGACACAATCGGACTATATAAGGTCAATATTCTTGTAGTAAACAGACAGTAGTAATTTAGACTATTAGCTACTTAACTATAATGTAACTGCTTGTTCTTATTTGGTTACACATCCTACTGGATAAAACACATTGATTTATTATTCTCTCATAAGACACTTGAATTAGGCATACAGATACAGAATGTGTAAAATTATTTTAAATTCCCAGTCATAACACTGAAAAGCTAGCACTGCTACATACTAAACAGTTGAAATTTGGGACAAACAAGAATATGCAACTCTCATAAATATGTGATATACACAAAAATATAAACCAAAAATGACTGGAAACTGAAACCAACTTCACCATACTTCATTTACTATTGCAGGTAAGAAACACATAATGAACTAGGTTTTTCAGTGCTTGAGCTTATTTATCTTCTTGCATAAACTATTGGTTAAATTTGCCTATTGTTTCAAGGAAAAATCTCTCACTTCATGTCTTATGCCTTGATAATGCCTACTGCCTTCTAAACAGCCTCCTGTAGATTACCCACAAAAGCTTTAACCACACACACAAATACATGCCCACGCATGTGCACACCTTCTTCCAGAACATTTGATGGTCATCCTCAGTTCTCAGCCATACGAGTGTTAGTCAAATGCCCCCTCAGACAGTTTTGGATATTCTTTTCACACAAACTGGCTGCACTCACATTACTCTCTTATCTCCTGTTTTAAGTGAGGCCAGTTTTCCAGCCGTCAATAACCTTTATATATTTCAAAACATCTCATAAAATGTTATGTGAATAATTATTTTTACATAACCTTCTCCTTTACTAGTGGAGAAGTTCTCACACAGAGAGGGAGGACTATTCATGTTTTATCCAGTGAGGCTTTTCTGCATTTTTCTCTGTCTATCATATCTTATATATACCCTTATTGCCCTACCACTGTGGCAAATGATATGTTTTGTACCTATGGTGCAGCCAAGCAGGTAACAGGAGTGAGGACTGATTTCAGATTTAGCCACAAACAACCAATAGTTGTTTTTATACTCTAGACTTTCAACTGCCAGGCCTTTCAGTGCTGTATAATGTAAAGACAGGTGGAGAAATAAGGCAAGCATCAGGTAGAAGGAAGAAACTGAGGAGAGCATGGAATTTATGTTCATATTTATCTCCATTGATAAGAAAGACTCCAGCAAACCTACAAATTATATTTTAAGGTAAGTCAAAAGAACAAGCAAATGGCATTCAAGAACTGATTTACCTTCCATGCAGTTTTCAGATGTCATGATGATACTATGATATAAACTGATATGATACACATTTTATTTATTTAATTAGTAGAATAAAGACTTTGAGAAGAAAATTGTCTCAGTGCATACATTTCTAATAAAATTATCTAAGAATTTCTTTGTCAAAAATGTTGGCTAGTTGTCACTGTTTTAAAGCAGAGAGCTTCAGAAGAGGACCTTTTCTAATGAGATTTATTCATCTTTTCCAGTACAAACTCAGGTTACCTTGGTTTATGATCTGAAAGTATCTTTTTGGAATTATAGGAAAAATAGAAGTTACTCTCACAGTGGGATTGATTGATTGATAAATAAGGTATTTTATACTATAACATTAAACTATATACAACATTTAAATTGTAACATACACCTGCAAGGGTGGAATTAAATTTTCACCAGCATTTTTCAGACACACAGGCTTCTGTTTCATGAATTTAAGGGAAACACATTAACTTTATGTGGAGCCATGTGTTCGTTCTCTTTTGGGAATAGAAACACTGGAAATTTTCCAGATTTTCTTTGTACTAAAGGCAGTAATAATACATACACACACACCCCCCAATATTTTCCTGTTTTCCAAAAAGGATTTCTCATATTAGCATTTAAAAGCATGCAACTACCCAAGAAAAGGCAACAAGAATGGTACAAACCATAAACTTTACTTTGATTAATTTCAGATACTTCTACTCAAGACTAGTCTCCAAATGACTTCAGAGACTTAAATCCAGAATAAATCTAAAGGGCTAATACTAAGCGGTTTTCAAGCAAAGGGTAGACAAAGAATATTGGACAAAGGTCATAGTTTCACAATAGACTACATTTTTTGGCGTGTAATTCAAAAACCATTTCACAAATTGTCTTCAAGCTTTCAGCTTCTCCTTTGCCTACTTATGCATTTTTAGGAAAAAGAAAATCAGACCAAATGTATTTGGAGGGAGTAGGCTTATAAGGTATCTGGCTGTATGTAACCAATTCAAAAAATTAAGCTCCAGAAAATGTCTTTTTACAGTAGCTAAGACATAACACAATACTGTGTAATAAGTCGGGCTTATGCTTCTAGATGATTAAGGGATTTCTTGCATTTTTTCACCACAGTCTTTCTTTAGTAGTTCTTAACTGACATGAGGCTGGTGAACATTATTAATAATTCCCATTTTAATGTAAGATTTTACCTGTAGAGAAACATGTTCCATGATTTGTACTACTCAATCTAGTAGTACAAATTTATGATAACTAGTGGTTTTACTGAGTACTGCAGAGATAGGTATATGAACAAATTTTGAGTCTGAAGAAATTGTTTTATATATATTTAATTTCTTAAAGAGTTTTAGGCTCATGGCCTATCGTTGTCATATATAGTAGTATACTGTCAGAGGAACACATTAGTATTGGTGAAGTCAACACAAGATGGAAGTGGCATACTAAAAATCTGCAAAGAACCTGAACATAAGTATAGAGAAGAAATCAAAAATACAGAAAAAAAAAAAAAAAAAAAAAAAAAAAAACCCAAACCCACACCAAAAAAACAACCACACAACACACCACCACCACCACCAAACAATAAATCCAACCATCTAAAGAAACTAGATCCTTGAGAATCTGTTTCTCACACTCTGGACTTGTGATTTCAGACTTGTGAGTCATTTAGACTTGCAAAAGTCTGCTCCCAATATTGTTCTAACTCTTCTTTGTAAACCATAAACACGCAACACTTTAGAAATTGATAATATGTTTAAGATAGAAATATTTCCTGATTAATTATCGATAATGAGTTTCAAGACCCTTTCCTATGAACACAAGACAGTTACAGAGGTGAAAAATATTAAGATGAGAGAATATACATAATTTTTAATAGGGTAAAATATATAATTCTTTGTCACTACTTTTCAGAAAAATGCTTCACTACCAGAAATGCCAGAGACATGGAAGACTGTAAATTGGTCAGGAAACTGTGTCCCAAGAAGCCTGGTTAAACTGCTAGAGAATACAGTAAAGAACAAGTAAATTTATTATAGAATGGAAGAGCTGGCAGAGTTTTGTAAGATAAAATTGTGTCGCATACACGTATTGGTTCTCACTAAAGGAAATAAGACTGGACATAGTCAGGAGTGATATTTGCTATAGCATAATGAATTGACAAAAAGCTCTTCAAAGTCTCTTAACTACTATGGGATAAGAAGAAAGGCCATTTTTTAGATTATTGGGTAATTTGGCCCAGGAGCAAGTGACTAGCTTTGCTATTTAGGAAAATCACACATGGAGACCAAGGAGAAATTGATGTTTAATATGCTGCAGGATGATTTAGAAAAAAAAATATGAAACTATATAATTTTTAATTTTAAAACTTCAAGAACTTAGACTCCAAAATGCAATAATTTTTACGTTTCAAATACTTTGGTTTCATTTTTATCTCAACCTCTTTAATATTCTAATTTTGGATACAAAGATAAACATTTTCCTTTTTACACTAGATAATACTGACCCCTTTTAATAACATGCATTTTTGGGTTTTATTTTAAATTTGTACTTCTCCTTTCCTTGTTTAACTTACATTTGTAGTCTTCAAAATGAGCAGAGTGGTAAAGGGCATTTCTCAACCCAGTGGTTTCCAGGTTTGTTTTGTTATGTGAAAGTCCTGCTCTAGTTAAAAGTTTTCATACACTGTATTCCTTGCCATTCATATGTCTGTAAAATATAAATTGCTATAATAATATATAGTAAAAAGTTATAGGCCAAAATTTTAGTAACAATTCTGAAATGTTTATGCTGTATTAGTAGAAAGCCAAATTTATATTACATAAAT
The DNA here is from genome assembly GCF_003259725.1 of Athene cunicularia. Classification (NCBI taxonomy): domain Eukaryota; kingdom Metazoa; phylum Chordata; class Aves; order Strigiformes; family Strigidae; genus Athene; species Athene cunicularia. The sequence goes on from NW_020799098.1 coordinate 22,736,200, forward strand.
TAAATAAAGTTTTTTTATTAGCAAACTAGACATCTGCGCCTGCCCAGAAAGGACTTTATGTTTCAAAATCACCTTTGCATATGAAAGCCAAGTAATATTTAATTAACAAGATAATCATGACCTGGTATTTAAAACAAGTTATCAAGATTAAGATTTGCACAATAATTGAGACTGAGAGGGAACCCCTGAGATCATCTAGTACAACACCCCTGTTTGTCACCTAGAGCAGGTTGCTCAAAACTGAGTCCAGCTGTGGTTGACTACCCTTACAGTAAAAAAAAAAAAAAAAAAAAAAAAAAAAAGTGTTTTGTTGTTCTCAGGTGGAATTTACTGGTTTTCAATTTGTGCTCATTGCCTTATGTCCTATCAGTGTACACTACTGAGAAGTCTGGCTCCCTCTTCTTCATTCCCTTGCATCAGGTATTTAAGCACATCCTCCCTGAGATCGCACTTCTCCAGACTGAACAGTTCCAGCTCTCTCAACCTTTCCTCTTATGAAAGATGCTCCAGTCCCTTAATCCTATTTGTGATCTGCTGCTGGACTCACTCCAGAACGTACATATCTTGTGCTGGGGAGCCTAGAACTAGACACAGCACTCCAATTATGTAGAGGAAAGGAGAGGGAACCATACAGAAACACACTTGCATTCAGTAGGCTGCCCAGTGAGTAAAAAAGACAGATGAGAAATTTCTGAGAGTTTATTTATCAATACATTGTCTTTAATGACTTGCCCTCTTTAAATATTCCCAATCCTTTCATTCCACTTACATGTCTCACATCACTGCCCTCTGTGCATAACATCGTTTTGGAAGAATGCTTATTGATAGAATAAAATTACTTCACCGATTCAGTTTTAAAATAACTCTCCATTAAGAGTGGAGAAAGGAAGTATTTACATACTATGGAATATTACAGTGTGGCTTTGCAAGTAGTTGTGCAGACAGTGCATAGAGGGAGGCAAACGCTCATGCCAGGAATCTATTTTAGAGGTTAACAACAGCCTCATCACTGAAGCAAACTGTGCCCTGGAACAATGCTCTAAGAAATTATTCTTATGCAGGAAGACGCTGCCTTGGTACATGACTTATCTATGCATGTCCCAATTCTAACAACACCCCAAATATTTTCTTTCAGCTGCCTGCCTACACAGACCATACTACCATGTTTCCTTATATTTCTATTTTCAAATCTAGTAAGGATTTCCTTAACAATGTCTATGACTAAGTAAATCCTAGGACCAGGCTTTAAATAAACAAATAAATAACTTCAAGATATATACTTTCTTAATGTAGTTCTTTCACATATCGTGGGATTTTATGTCAATTAACAACTCTAAGGCAAGTAACAAATTATCCACTGTAGAAACAGAGAGTAGGAATGATGGAATTTGTTAAAAAGAGGTCTGCCAAATTTTTCTGGTTTCCATTTTTTAATATTTTAATTTTCCAAATAGTTTATGATATAGAAAATTATAAGCAATCATTCTGTCTCAGTTGCACACTATTAGACTATGATTATAAAAATGTGGGCATTTTAATATGCCAGTAAATTTATCACATTAATATGCTTTGGAAATTAAAAGGTTTACTTGAGCTTGAATAAAGTTTAAAAAGCTCAAATTAAAATTGAAAGAAGTATTTCAAATTTTTTTGCTCACCTTTAGAGTGAATTTCAAAACCAGACATGGTTCAGCCTAGTAACACAGCTCATGACAGCTATATTCCTCTTTAACTTCCTTGAAATCACATGTTGTCACATTCACTCCTTTTCTTAACTAAAATATTTGGAAACATTTTGATAGCCCTTAGCTGCCTCCATGAAGGATGGATCACAGAGCTACTGTGACTCAACATATCTATGTTTAAGTTTAGCTGTATGAGGTTGGGCATCTAACCATGACTGAAAGATTATTTAGATATTTAGTTTGTTATATAGGAAAATACTGTCAAAATATCAGTCTCTCTTCAATGCACTCCTTCTGAAGTAGAATCACATACAAATATAAGGTAAATGCTGAATGAAGTCAATGCAAATTTAAAATAAATTAATGAAAAATCTATGAAGCCATCAGCTTGCTGCCATTTACTAACAAGAATCCTAGTCTTTGATTTTTGGAAATGTGTTTAAATCAACACACCAGAGTGATGAGCGTTCCTTAGAAGGCAATGATTTACACTTTCTACCACTCCTATTTAGAAGCATATTTCCTATGATCAGGAGACAAAGAGAAGGTAAAGTATATCCTCATCCATTCTGAAATCTATTTGAATCAAAATATCACCTGGAAATTTTCTGTATTCTTACCCAGATAACAAAAAAACAGATAAAGAATATAGTTAATATAAACAACCAACGTTGGTCTAAGAGAATGTTTTCTGATAACGTTCAACACAGCATCGTAGAGGCCAAATTTAACTCTATGAGAAGTCAGACCTGCAGAGTAGATGGTAAGATCTTTGTCAACTGACACTTTGGATCACTTATGATATCGTGTATTTCCATATAAAGGTATCCCAGATTATTTTATTGTACCAAGGCAATATATTGTATTTAGGGCAGCCTCCCTACCTAGGGCCACTACCATTGAACTGATGACTAGATCACATTTACATTTGATCATTTTGAACTGGGACTCAGAAATATTCTCATCTGGTACAAATTGGCACAGGTCTAATTATTTTTTTGTAGGATATTAATTCTAAATATCTAACAAAATTCCAGATAATCTCACCCTAAGGATTTTCTTTTATGTCACAATCCACATTATCTGTCAGAAACTGCTAGTAGTTAAGAAATTTCTAGTAGCTAGAAGTATTAGCCCAAAATGTTCTATTCTTGTTTAACTATAAAAAAGTGTCATACTTTCCTATATAATTTTATACATATATTTCTCTATAATACATTTCCTTGGGGAAAAAAAATAAATAATCTCATTGAAACTTTTGATCCTGCTTACCACTCACACTTCTCTAGTGTAAGATCAGTTCTAGTCATTTCTATTTAACAATTCCCACAGGCTTAAAACAAACTCATCTTCATCATAAAGTCATTTATGCCTTGTGGCAGGACGTGTCTTTTTTTTTTTTTTCTTTAAATCACACTGTACACAATGTTTTGCAGGGGATGTTTGGTGTCGTTAAATAAACGTTTGACTTGAATGTGAGACAGCTTATTTTTAGTTTTGGTTAGGATTTGTTGCTTCTTTTTGTTGTTTATTAATTGTAACTTTATTTTGTGACCAAATTTGCTTTCTCACTTTGCCAATACTGAGTATTCATAGACAAGAAAGAAAAAAAAAAAAAAGTTATATAATTTTCAGACATCAAACCAAAAGTATTCTGTTCTTAGACAGAAATTTTCTTTGATAGAAGTACAGAGAGTAAAAGGGCAAGTCTGGTCATTAACATAGTATGCTCAACAAATTTTAATACATTTATTATCATTTTTCTAGCTTCAGCAGCAAGGTTGTTATGTATTTTAATAATATGCATTTTGTCTAAAAAATTTCACCAAAATAATTCATGATCTAATAATCCTCTGTAGGGAGGACTATCAAATATATAGGAACAACATTTAATAACTCACATTAATTTAGTTTGATTTCTATCAGACTATCATGAAGCACATGTCTTACAAGGAGCAGCTGAGGGAACTGGGGTTGTTTAGTCTGGAGAAGAGAAGGCTGAGGGGAGACCTCATCGCCATCTACAGCTCCCTGAAAGGAGGGTGCAGAGAGCTGGGGATGAGTCTCTTGAACCAAGTAATAAGGACTTTATTATTGGACAAGAGGTAATGGCCTCCAGTTGTGCCAGGGAAGGTTTAGACTGGATATTAGGAAGCATTTCTTTAAAGAAGTTGTTGTTAGGCATTGGAATGGGCTGCCCAGGGAGGTGGTGGAGTCCCCATCCCCGAAGGTGTTTAAGAGTCACATTGACATAGCACTGAGGGATATGGTGTAGTTGGGAACTGTCAATGTTAGGTTGATGGTTGAACTAGGTGATCTTCAAGGTCTTTTCCAACCTCTATGCAATGGATGCTTCTATTTAAGCTCAATGGAATCATATGGTTCATTCCACATGATCTCCAATAAATAAGATATGACTAACATACTGTGTTTTGAGAAGGAAAAAAAGTTCATATTGAATTAATCTAGTGTTTCCAGTACATAAAACAAACGTAAGGTTCTTGACATTTTCAACTTCCACTACTAAGTTTAAGTGAGAGAAAAATAATCCTTTTACCCTGTGCTGAGTGCAGGAATTATAGAAAAGATCTAGGACAAGCTATACTAAACCTTTTCAGAAGATTTCACACAAACCACAGTCTATCAATTTGTGTTCTGTTTTGCATATTAACTGGTTTCTCATTCTTTATTTATTTTTGCCAATCTTTACAAAAAGTACTTTAAGATTTTCAATTGAGTGCATTTAGGCTGCATCAAATTCAGAAGTTTCACCTGTTACAAGGTAGCAACAAAGGAGTCTAGAGTGTAAATGCACATAATCAGCATCAATTGATGGCCCAAATACTGAGGCAGAATAGAGCTGTACATTCCCTTCTGCTTCTGGTTTAGCTAGCCATTGCCTTACTTGCCTTGAAAAAAAAAAAACCTCTCCTGTTGCATCCTGAGTATATATTAAACAATATGTTGCAATAAAAAATCTTGTTTACCGTTATAGTCATACAGAAAATATGTCTACCTCTATATTTTCATATGTATCATTATGTGGTCTTTGTGAACACGGCAGCCTTTGATGAGAAGGCATGTGCTTCCTAAATCATAAAATGTAGGTTGCTCTTTTGGAAATAAAGCTTCATTTGATGCATGAGGGAAATAAATTCAAAATTAGTACATGTCAAATAATTTTATATAATTAATATCTATCAGTGCTCTACAATTCAATTAGCTATATGCTAAATAAAGATCTAAGTAACAGAAAGTGTTCTCAATTTTTTTCAGTTAGAAACCTGACAATAGTGATAATTAATAGGCTATTACAAATCTAGTGCTTGCTAGTTCACAGACTTTAACTGATTTGTGACAGAAGTTACCATCTTGAACTTAATACAAAGGATGCTGTGGAAAATGAACCAGTTCAGCATGTTTATGAAAGACTACTTCTGTGTAGACAAAATAATCCAATGAGAGTTTCAAGCCTTTGAGTGAAAATCAGGATAACATCCCTTCATACAGCCTTTTCTTCAGACTAACTTGAAAGTGAATTATATTTATAATACATATGTGTTAGTATATCCTGGATAGATCAATCTACAACTGATTGATTAGTTACTTCAACCACACTCTACACACTATATCATATCTAAGACATTTCTTAGCTTTTTGGCACATCTTGCATTGTGAGCTTGATTTTTTAAAGTGCTTGAATCATTTCTATTTAGTCACTTGGCTGCTTCTCTTAGACTCCTACACTTTTTTTCTCTTTTTCATGTACTTTGTAAACACCTCTGGCTGCCTCATTTATACTGAATAACAGCTATGTCCCTCCCCCATTCCAAATCTTGTCTCCAAACTCTATCTTTTCCTGACAAGTTTCTGTTTACTCCAACTTGTCTTAGAGCTCCCCTTGCTGTTGGATGTTGCTATTAGGCAGTGAAGCTTAAATAAAAATTAGTGTATCATACCGGCAGCATTCAAATAACTCTTTACAGTGGTTTTGATGTTATGGTGTTATGTAAGCCAGAATGATACAGCCAATTGGGCAAAGTTTTTAACATTTATTAACAACTACTTAATAATGCAAGGTTTGTTTATTCAATCAACAAATCTTTGAAAAAACAATGGTTTACAATACAGGTTTTCTTCAGAAATAGGTAGAAATACAGGTGTTTCTATCAAAAGCTCATGGTTATGGAAAATATTACTTTTGCTTTCAAAATAATTATTCTTCCTACTATTTTAAAAAATATTATTATTGACAAAAGGGAATAAAACTATTGGAATAAAAAAGTACTTTGATAAATTGTAAAAATTATCATTAAAGTAGAAATATATTTGCAGATATAATAAATCAGGAATTAAAAGTCTTGAATATAATTATATCAAGTTCTATCCTTCTCTTAAAGACTGAAATGCCATTTCTCAAACAATGAACTGTAATTTCTCAATCACTCAGGTATCATTCTGAATCAAAGGTTACTAAAAATAAAAGATTTTAAGCATTACAGTACAGTTTTTAAAAAATGAAAAACAATTGTAATACACAAAGCCCAATCTTTAGCTTTATAATGTTATTATAAAGGGTTATTAAATCTTTTATTATTTAAACAATAAGTGTCTAAAATATCATTAGCCACTGTGTGACTGGATATAATTTATTATTGCTGTTGGTGGCATATTGTAAATAGGAAGTCAAGAACTTTACTAAAAGACACAAGATTTCAAATACATTAAGAACTAGTCATATCTGAAATAATTAAAAATCTTAGTTTATGGATCTAGTAATTGTTTATGCAACTAATATCATATAGTGTTTCTTAAACTATCAAAGGAGGTTTGGGTTTTATTAACCACTGCTACAATATTAATGACTACAATAGATATGAGAGGAATTTCAAGTTGTGCTTCCTTATAAACAGTTTACATTCATATTAAGAGTATGAGATACTGAGACTGAATTTTTTAATGTAAACTGCAAGAAGGTCATTGTGATTTGGTGGAGAGTATTGCAGTTAAAAAACAAAAAAAAAAAACAAAACAAAACAAAAAAAAAAAACACCAACAAATGCTTTACATTTGATTATCTATCTTGGAATGCTGAACCTTTCTAAACTATGGCTTTTCACACAAAACAGAAAACTAAGCCTTCTCTATCGGAGACAGGAGGAGGGAAAGAGACATAATCTCCAAAACACCAGTAGTGCTGACCACAAAGTACATGAAAATCATCCCTATCTGAAGATCTGGTGCACACAGAGACTTTAGAATACACAGAATACAGTACATAGTACACAGAATATAGTAAATAGCAGTAAATTGGTTTATGGTTATAATTGTATTTAAGGGATTGACCTCATAGGATATTTTAAGCAGTGCTTTCAATCTGCTTGAGATATTCTCCTTCCGTGTTACTAACTGGCACTGAATAAAAAGAAACACAAAAAAAAACCCTGCTCTTCCTATCCCTACAAAATGCACTCCAAACCCAAAAAGAACCAACCAAACAAAACATAGGATAAAAGCACTTGTTATTTTTCATTCAGATGTTATGGATAGAAAAGTATTTTCATTTGCCTGATCTGCACTTGCATTGCAAAGATGTTTTGTTCCTTGTTGCTGACTGGAAGAAGCAGCATAAGTAGAAAGGCCCTGCAGTATGAAATGACCTGACCTTTCTAGTAAGATGATTAAATTTTCTTCATTAAAGTCTGAGAAACAAAGAAAAGCAATCTCACTAAGACCACCAAAATTTTTAAAAATTGATTGTTCCATATTACTCAGACAAGTACAAAATTTTATTGGTTTTGGTAAACAAAAAGTAATATGAATGTAATAATAGACTAAGAGCCTCTGCCTCAGTAAATTCATGCATTCCTAAAATTGTATAATGATTATACTTATTTGTTTCAACATCAAACACTTTGTCTTCCTTTGTAAAAGCATTTTTTTGCATTTCATTCTACTGACTTTTATCTTTTCCTTCTTTCTTCCTTCTCATTTGGACCTGAATTGTCTTTGGAAAAAGGTAAACATTCTGAAATACATAATCATGATAGATATTTTAGGTAATATAAATTTAATATAGTTTCCAGGGGTATTATTAATTGTTGTTGTTATTATTGTTAAATTAGTTGCACTATCTCACTGGTAGTCTTTAATTTTTAATAGTTTGTTCAACCCAGATTTCAGTGGTTGAGGTCTATATAACAATGATCTCAAGTTTATCAGATGGTTCCTGAAATTCTGGTTTCATTCATGCAAGTGAACAAAGGATCAGCTAAATAGACTGTCACTCAAAAAAGAGCCTGTTTAAATTCAGCACAGAAAAACAGCAAGTACTCTTACTGCCAGGTAAAACCATTAAAGAAATTAATTAGGACCTATTATTCAAAGCTTTATTTATGTCTCTGAACTTACTTGATATTTTGTCCTGGTTCCACAGTGCATTCTTTTTGATCCCTCACAGATCTTGGTAATAACCATAATTAATACAATCAAGTGACAAATAAAAGTATTGGCATTATTTTTTATACTGTTACTTATTAGGAATTATTAGGAAGGCAAGCAGTGTAAGGATGCTGAAGACCTGTCTAACACCAGGAAGACAGGATGAGTTCCTTGAATAAGCCCTTGGCAGAAAACTAGAAAATGTTGAAATATTCAGTTGAACGCCTAGATCCTGCTTCAGTTTTGCATTCTATGCTCAGGATTCCTTGCTCTACTGAAACAACAACAAAAGAACAAAAAGGGAAAAACAATAGGTTCAGCAGGCACAGACTCATTGTCTGCTCTTACAAACAAGGCAGGGGTGGGGGTGGGAGATTGGGAATAGGAGAAGAATCAATTTAATTAACGGTTAATGGATTATTTTGCTCTCTGAAAAAACAGATTAGGAAGAACTCACCAACACTACAACCATATGACCTTCCCTATTCATGTTTTCAGAAGACCAATCAAGATCAATATAGGACTTCCTCAACACTATTTTTTTTTTATATTGTTCTGCACATTTAAAAAAGCTAACAAATAAACCTCCACTATTTCCAGATGAAGGTTACTTCATCTACAGTAAATTAACAATTTAAGATTTCTGGAAAATAAGTTCATCTTTTTTACCTACTTTGTCTCTTATTAACTATTCCAACATATACCCTCTAGTTATTCTATAAATTCTCTCAAAACTTACAAAATAGCCATCAATGTCCATAACTAAAATATTTAGTTTATTCAGTCTTGTAAAGAGCTATATTATTTTTAACATTGCTACTTGACTAATTCTTTTACCTACGGGAACTGCACTACTTTCTGTATCTAATACCATTTGTCCATTTACTTCTTCCCACAGGCATAAACTAAATTTTATAGATAATGTGTAGGATGGATCCATTATTTCTATTGTGGCTGAAAGCTGTTAGAATTCATCATGCTGCATGTACTGATTGAAAATACAAAGAATCTTCTCAGGAAGAGAATTCTGCTACGGGCTTCAAAAATGAGATGTGAGTTGTGAAGTGTACAGGAAATACAGCAATACCCAGAGATCTTCTCTTAGTATTCCCTGTTTTAACACAGGCGAACTACATCAATGGTACCATGGTACAGGAAGCCACTTTCTTGATGCAAATATAGTCTAGAATGAGCAGTGGCTTAAGCAGGGCTTTCAGAACTCTAAATTCTCAGATACATATTATTCCAGAACTACTCACCTGATTTCATTATCCTAATGAACCTGTACTTCATAAGGAATAGGAAGTATATTAATATGATTGAGAGATCTGGGAAGCCTAATTTGTAATAAAAAAATTACCTCATATAAGAATTTTAACTGGCACAGTCTCTTAATTGAGAACTCCATTGAGAACCTTTCTTTGTCTCTCTGCAAGTTTGATTAATTTGTTAAAAAACATACATCTGCTGCAGTCCAAAACAATCTTGCCTATGCAGAATTGAACACCACCCCTTATAAGAAAAAATGGGTTGGTTTGAGAGACAAACTTTCAATGTCCATATGAAAAATACAAATTAAAAATCACTTAAATAATCAGAAATACGGTGTAAACAATCTGCATTTATTGCCAAATGCATACTCTTGAGACTAAATTAAACCTCTTTGATCCGAAAGCCTTCATTCATTAATAACTGGAAAAGAAAAATAGAAAGGCATACCTTTTTGTGCTGTAAACTCTCTTCATGCTGATTTATATTATTGAGGACACATGGGATTCATGAAAGGAATTTTCCAAAATACTGGGGGCTATTAAAGAGAAGACAGACAACAGTTGCACAATAAATTAACCCTCCAGCTAGATACAACTCTATTAATTGCTGACACTCTTACATTAAACTGTTTCCAACCCCCTGCTGCTGAAATCTCTCAAAATAATTTCACCATTTGACAGCTTAAATTATGGTCTTCCCACTCTATAAAAGTGGTTGACACATTTGTACCAAGTATTTAAAAGACATGAAAAAAAAAAATAATTAAATGATGCTGTTTCACACGCACCTGGAATGTAAGTAATTTTTTTTTTGTCTTTCTTTTGGCATACAAACTTTTGGGTTTTATCTATATACTTATTTATATAAATGCATATTTATTTGGAGTACATGGTGACAACTACAGATAAAGCTACTTTAATATTTCAGATATAAACTCCTTTTAATTTCAGTTATAAATTTCTTACCATTTTTCTCAAACTTTTTGTTTGAGGTAGAAATTTCTCACATTTACCCTTTGGGTGTGCTTGGTAACTACACTGGTTAAAAATACAAAAATAATAAAAATGCATTTACATGAATATATGAATGTGTTGAATAGATAAACAAATGTCAGGAGAGGTATGTATTATCTTTAAATTTTACCCAGAATTTATTTATTAATATTGTATGTAACATTTTTCATATAACTCTGAGGAATATATAGACATCAGGGAAAATTTAGCCACAAATAATTTTTTAGATTTACTGTTAACTTTCTAGAAGTGATTAACAATCAAATTTAATACAAAATGAGCAAACCGTTCCATTCTTTTGAATAAGAATATTTAAAACAGAAGCTAGACAGCACATTTGTGATATTATTCAGAATACATCATTAAAAATACCAAGGGATATCTTACATTACAACAATGTCTCTGGTGACAATATGGTGACACTACACCACTAATTATTCCATGGCTTTAAAATTATTTGATATTTAAAAAACTTCTTCAAAGAATAACAAATCTATGCAGACAATTTCATGTAGGAGAGGCCACAATTAATAAGTCACGCATTCTGTGTAGTATGCCTAATGAGACCATTAACAATTTGGAAGTTTGTAACCAGTGAGTGAGAGCAGGTTTCTCTGATGTTGTCTTTCAAGTCCCCTGGGCATCAGTCACATGTGCCAGACATTGAAACTGATGAACCTTTTGCTCCTGTAACACCTGTGCAAAGTAATAGCTTAAGATGCCACGTGAAAAACAGGATTTCATCTGCCAAAGATGATCTAAGTTGAGATATTAATTATTCCTTTGGGAACTGGGTAGAGTAACATACACTCTAAATGCTAACTTCATACATCAACATGAATTTTTCAGATCTAAAACTATCTAGCAGAATCCACTGAGCTTGCATAAGCAATCATCAACCTATAAGAAAAACTTCTAGGCTTCAAGATAGATATCTGGGTCTTTGTCTACATTTTAAATTATTAAAACTGCACACTAATTTTAGAACCAGCAGTAGATTTCATCTGTAAAAAATGTGCAGCAGTGATTTCTCATTTGAGGACCTTTATTTGTTTTCATCATCAGTTACATGAACAATGTCTCTTAAAGATAATGATCTCATATATCATTTCTACAATTTCACCTGAAAATAAGTGTGTTAGTAAATTTGAATTCTTTAAGCTGACCAAAGAATTTCTGATACCTAGAGTTTTATTTTATAACCACACTCATGACTGCCAGTTTAAATTTTAGCTTTGGATTATATTTTAATAGAATAATAGAAATTAATTCCAAATTAAAAAGACCAAAAAAAAAAAAAAAACCCTAAATGTGAGAAGATAATCCTTTTTTTAATCTTTGTCCTTCCAGGAGTTTTTCATGGTATAATAATATTCTTAGACAGCTTTTTCAAATATAGAATAAAGGTATTTATCTAAAAGATAACCTAGAGAGTTGTAGATATTCAGACAATTATTTCTTTAGCAATTTCACTTGAGAAAATTGATTGAACAAAGAGAGCTCAAAAGCAATTCACATATATCTACATTCCCTCTCAACTACTTATACTCAAAACTAATAAATTTAAAAGTATTCTTGGCATTCCTCCGCTCCCTTTGGGAAAAAAAAAAAAAAAAAAAAAATCAGCAATCTGTTTCAGCTCAAATCCTAAACTTTTAAACCATCTATAGTGTGTCTTGGACATCCAGAGAACGCTAAGGCAGAAATTTTCACAAAATTCAGGATTTTTTAAATTTCGTGCTCTCTTGTCTGGAGTGTTGTGAAAGAATAAAGGGAAAGTAAAATAAATGTTATTTGCATTGTTTAATTCATCCCCTCTCGCTGATCACTATAAGGCAAAAGAAACACGGCAGAGAGGAAACCTTAGCATACTGAACTGATCATGGAAAAAAAAAAAAAAAAAAAAAAAACACTCTGTGCTTCCCAAGGCAAATGATTCACTCCTTAGATTAACCACAAAGGTCAAAATTTGTCCTTGAGTTTTTCTGTGTCAATGAATGTTTGAGGCATTAACCCTTTCAGATTCTTACAGGAGGTTAGTGATTTCCTAAGTGCAACACAAACAGGAAAAATAAAACCATTAAATGGAGTGGTAAAAATTTTAAGATTAAGGGATCTATTTTTAAAAACCTTTTGAAACTTCTTGTCATAATGGATCAAGCTGGCAACTAGGAAGTTGTCCAAGTTCGTGGAGAGAAGTGTAACCATCTCTGTTGGCCAAAGACATAGCTTTGACCTAAGAAACTATGTGACTCTGCTTTATCTAGTACAATTGCCTCCTTGTGATATGAAGTAAACTGATCTGAGAAATACACAGTTATATGATGTTAAAAACCTTCACAGGAAATAATTAAACAAGACAGAACATGATAAAATATTTTAAAATATTTAACCAAACAGATTGGTTTCAACTCTGCCTCATACTTGGCATTTTAGCATGCTTTGATAAAATGTGTTCTAAAAATGTACAATCAAGTAGAGGAGTGAACATTTATTATACTCTGAAGATGATATACACCTACAAATAAAATAAATGTAAGTAAGCTTTTTACTATAAAAAAAAAGCTTTGGTACTTATGGAAATTAAGGGAAAAGTTTGTGAAAAAATTTCTATAGAGAACATGGAGCTTTATTATAAACTACTATGCAAAAGAATCTCTTTATAACAAAATATATGACTTTTAAGACTTTTCTTAAGAACAAAAAACAGTGTTTTGAAAATACCTGAACAGTGTGTCCATCTTCTTTATATGTCTGGAGAGTACAAACACCCTGACTACTTCGAATACATTAACGCCATGGTGAGGCTGTATGTGTGTGTGTTGAAAGGCTGTATTCAGTTGACACTGATATGATTTTCAGTATTGTAAAGCTATGACAGAGACAAGTGAAACAGTATTGTCATGTGTGAAACCAAAGGCAACATACGAATTGAACTGCCCATTCTCAGAAGAAAATACCATATATCAAAGGAAATTAGAGTGAACTAGAGTGAACAAAGGTATAAGCATAATTTAAACTGATGAATGATCATCTTTATTCTCAACAGAGAGACTGACAGTGTGATTTTCATTTCGGTCATAAAATTGATCCATGATGCAATGATCAGATGGGATCATAGATAATCTAAACTGCAAAATAATTGATTCTTAGGAGTATGAAGAACTTCTTATGATAGTGTATAACTTCAAGACTCATCTTAACATCATAAAATGGCAGAGCACAGTCTACAAGATACATATAATGCTTGATTCAAGTCTCCATTCTAAGTATTCTCTTAAAGATTTTCTGTGTTTGTTCTGACCTGTAACCTTTGTGAGTAGCATTCTTCCTTGCATATCACGCAAGCTATAGTAATGAGAATAAACTGTTAACTAGAAAGAGTTGTTGAAATTTTCCTAAAGTGTGGCCTGTTAAAAATATATTCAGGCAGATCAGCTGAGTGATTTCATGTTACAGTGCGCCTACTGAAAAGCACATTGTAACTATAACGATATACATTTTCACAGAAATATTTCCACATTGCATTTTGTTTCTGAAGTATATTACATTTAATAACGAAAACAATAGGTGGACAAAATACACAAAGTACTCAGAATTTTAATTCAATAAAAGCTTGTTTTCAAAAAAGATAGTGAACATAACAATATTGTGCTATAAGTTTTCAAAACTTAAAATAATGAAAGCTTTATAAAGCACTTCTGAAGTTTAAGTTACTGTTGAGTTTAGTGAACACTGCTAAATATGTAGATAGTAAAGAATCTATTGTGCAATCATTGTTAGGGAAATGCAATTATTACACATAACCGAAGTCAACCATCCCAGAATCACATGAAATTACAGTATAAACCCCAGAATATTATATGCTGTAAATTTTATATTGGGTTTTTTTGGCAAGGAAGCAGAGAGATGATGGTCAGCCACTAGTGCAATAAACTGTACTGCAATTCATCGTATATCTGAAGTTATGGTCTACAAGAACAGACAAAAGTAACTGTCAGGATAGGGACCAACATGGAACATGACAGGCATTTGCTCACACATAAGGAAATGTAATGGATGAAGGGGAACTTTTACAGAAAAATATAATCTCTTACAGGGGTTCACTGAGTGAGTAGATTACGTCGTCAGCTCTTTGACATAATGGCTATCTAAATATACCAACATGCATACACATACATTCTTATAGACACTATGCAACATTAGGGGAAAAAAAAAATCAGTATCAAATCATAAAAATCTACACACCTAAATTTGGTGTTTCTGTTATCAATGTGTAAGAAATCTCAGCCTTATATGGTATTGCTGATATGGTTAAATAGCTGTAAACAGCCTTGCTCCCTGCTGATTGGGTGTCACTTACCTCAGTCAGTTAGTGGGCATCATTATCATACTTTAGCCTTGATTCTTATACACACTTTTAATCGAGTACAAGCCACATCAGGATCTCCAAGTGAAGCAGGCTATTACATAAGTTTTTGCAGTTTCTTCTTAAAGTTATCAAACCATAACAGCAAAAGATCTCATTGTAACACGACAGCTTCTGAGACAGAAGTCTGCTTAGTGGCACGGTGTGCTAAGTGACACATGAAGAAAACAAAATGTTTGACAACAGATTTTCATATACTGATTGTGTTCTTGCAGGAAAAGTATATTACAAATAGAAGCACAAGTTGAGAGAGAGAAGGCAGGGACAGTGGAGGGGATCAGAAGGAATAAAATCTTGTTTAAAACAGGAGAGGTATATGGAAAACTTGTATTAAATTTAAAATAGCTCAAAGATGCAAAGTCTGAGTCTTTTTGCCAAAAGCAGATCTAACATTTCCACCTTCACTTAAGATCCTTTGCTGATTTAAATTTGTTATGGCCTGATAGTGTTTCTATTTGTTTAATGTTGCTTTTTTCATTGGGTTCTTTGGTAGCAGAGATAGTTGGGAGGAGAGGAGCATTGGATTCAGGCCTGTTTTAAAAACATAGTAAGATACAAGTAAAACTATATTAAAATACTATTAAGACTATATTTTCATCCCAAATATTACATTAACTGACAGAAATCAGATTTTGTAAAAAAACATTGTGATACACTATATGTGTCATAATGTTTTTTATGTATACATGTATATGTATCATGAACTGATTATATTATAGTTCATAAAGGTTTTGTAGTTCTGTGCATTAAGATTACAAAAAGAACCTTAACCTTAGCGTAATGCTGAATTTGGTAATTTTGTCAGTAGAATTTTAGTGTTATTTTCTAGTGTAGTATATGATACATATACAGTTTAGTACTGACACCAGTTCTTTTTAACTTAATACATTGTTTTATAGGCCAAATAATTTTGAAAAAGGTAAGATACACTTTTTAAAGTGTGTCAAATATAAAAACATATCCTTTCTTCAAAGTGGAAAAATAAGAGGCAAATTAGAATAACAACTCTGACAGAAAATTTAGTAACGTGTTTGGATTCAAAAGTTGTCTCTTTATACAGTATGTTTTTCAAGCATTGGCTGACATCTTATAGTAACAGTCATGTATTTCATAAAATGAAACTTTAAAAAATGTCAGTTAAATTTAAGAAAATATGTGAAAAATTCTAATCTAAATAAATGTTCTGTGATAAATGCCTTTAATTTTCAATCTTGTTTTATCCATTATTTCTGAGTGAATAAACTGTCTCTAAGTGATGAACTTGTAAATGGTTCAATGAGTTGCACTTCTGCATAGAGCACTCAAGGAAAAAGAAAGAACAAACAAAAAGAAAAGAAAAATAAAGGGCAGAAGAAAAGAAAAAAACACCACCCAAGAAATGTCAACAGATTTAAGATTTTAAAATGGAAGAATGTCTTAATTTCAAAATGGCTTTTTTATATAATCAAACTATCCCACAGAAAAAAAAAAGAAGCCATGAAAAGTCTGTCTAATGTCCATAAAACCAGAGAGTCCAGAAATAGCTATTGATACAATTCAGTTAACCAAAAGATGTCTGAAGCTCTGACATGGTTTGTACCAAAAGAAGGCCATTAATATCTATCTCATAAGCCTATATAAATATTCCCATAAAAAGCCATAAAATTTTTAAGAGAAAACTGGAAGACACAAAAGGTATTTGTTTGTTCTGAATGGATGTTCTTCCCATTAAAAAAGAAATCTGTTCTTTAGTCTTTATAAGTAGAGTCAATATTTCTAATATCTCTATATCAATATTTTAACTTCTATGTATTGTTTATGTTTTGATTTAAAAAAAAAAAAAAAAAGACCCCACAGGGTTATCTATGGCGCTCTTTACATTCCTTATATAAGTAGAGGGGAAGAAAACAGCCAATAGTTCCTCATCAAAGATGTGATCAACCAGGCTTTGCCCAAATAAAGCAATAATTTCACTCAGTCTTCCTACAGTTTGGAACTGCCTCCTCACAATTAGCTGGTGACATTTCATATTCCTTATTGTAATTTCACACTTTAAATTTACAGTTAAATAAACTGTCTTCAAAGAAAGTGTATTATTAGTAACATCACAATGCAAAAAGTTTTGTAGAGTATTTCTAACTTCATCTTTTCAAATGTAGATGGCTATTCTGGGTTGAGCTGAAATTTTTTTGATATACAAAGCCTTTATATTAATGAATGGTCTGAAAAATCCAGCACCAAGTAATAATCACAGACTTCTGAATTAAACCCTTACAAATATCCGCTATAAATATCTGTCACTCAAAGTAATACTTTAATTTAAAAAAAAAACAAACCAAAATGCTTTAACATGTTCATTAGTTAGCTAATGAAGTAATTTTTTTTAAGTGAAAAATTCTTTAGACTATTTCTGAATAATAAAACCTATTTATTTGTATATATGTTCTTCTACCCTTAACTGATAGATTATATTAAGCTAAGCTTTTCTCATACAAAACTGAGTCCATGTGTAGATTGCTAAAATGTACTGTGAACACTTAGATTTGCCTCTTAGTTTATCTTTCTCTAGCAAAACAGCCTCTTAAACAAAACAGGCAAGATGGGCAGCTTGGATATATAATGGCAGTTGAATCAGACCATTCTTTTAATGATTCCCTTACTGTATTCATATTAAGTCATTATTTCAACATCAAAGTGACACAGCTAGTCTCATCCAGAAACAGAATTTTAAATTGGATTTTTTTTATTTTTTATCATGAGGACTGTCAAGCGTTGGAAGAAGTAGGGGAAAGAGTTTGTTTAGTATCCTCCTTGAAGGTTTCCAAAACCTTGCTGAATGAAGCACTAAGCATCCTAGTTTGAATTCAAACCTGCTTTGAGCAGGGAGTTGGACTAGAGATTTCCTGAGCTGAATTATCCTATATACATTTCTAAATTTTTTCGTTGTTGTTGGTTGATGTACTACAATCATATAATTACAGGACTTATAAAGAACATGGATGAAATCATAAAGATTTTATTTATTTAGCTCTACAGTGATTGCAGCTTTCTGAAAACAGTACATCACAATAGTTTCTGTCTGAAATAAAACTAATGATTAAATTAAATTAGTTCATTATTATTCAGTAAACTGAACATAAATGTTAAGTGTAATAGATTTGGGGGGTTCTGTTTGTTTTCTTGTGTTTTGATGAATAAGAAATAAAAGATTAAATGTCCTCTTGATAGCTGCACATCAGCTGCATATCAATATAGTCCAAATAGGTAGTAAAGATATGCATATCGACTTTAATGAGACACAAGGTCTTACATGGCAACAGACCTTGTACAGAGCATTTACTCTAGTTTCCAGTCAGTTCAAAAAGAATGTAGATGTTACATTTTTAGTACTGATGCACTTAGCACTCATGTACCTTCATGAACAATGCATTTTGCAGACCCAAGTTAAGCACACAGATCTTAACGATGAAATTAATAAATGGCCTAAGAAATTCGTGACTCTGATTTCAGTTAGATTTTGAGTAGAGATATATACCTACTGTATGAGTTATATATTGTTGAAGGGGAAAGAAATGCTGAGTTCATGTAGTTTAAACCAAATCAGGATTCAAGCAGTTTATTGACTTTTTAATGACATGTAATTAACTGCCAGTGTATGAACTATATATATCTGGGATCAATATCTGCAATACAAGAGGTAAGCCACAATAATAGGTGCTTATGAATTGTTAATAAACACCTACAATCTTCTAAACAGCCTTCAATAACTAATTGCCTAGAAGTTCTAATTAGACATAGAATTATGTGGTCACAGACATGCTCTCACAAGATGTCTGTGTCTTTAAAAAGGACAGACTCCATGACTTTAAAAAGAAAGAAGTTCAGTTTCCAGAAGCAGATATGAGCTGAGTAGAACATTTGATTTCTGGAATATGTTACAAACATGTTTTACAGTTTAAGATTTAGGTGTCAGTTGAATAAGATTTTTCAAGGGTATTAATGATTGAGTTCATAAGCTTCTTAAACCCTTAATTATGACTGAGATCTTGCTCTGAGTAAGAGATTTGTCAATATCCTCCAACTGTGAATCTAGGTGAGCAACTGTAATGTGAATGTCAATTGTTAATATGCTTTCTTCTTTCCATGAGAATAATCTCCTGTTCAAAGTTCAAATTCAACCACAGACAAATGTCAATACCGGCATGATTTGAAGATGTTGCCAAATCCAAAAATAAGGAAACATTTTAGACGTCTTATTGTATCTGAAATATTACTATGGGGCTGGAAGGTATGACTTCTCTATTGGAGACTGTGGTGTGTTGAGCTTGGTTGGATGCCAGGTGTCCACCAAAGCTTCTCTATCCCTCCCCGTCCTCAGCTTGACAGGGGAAAGAAAATATAATGCAAGGCTTGTGGGTTGAGATAAGGGCAGGTAGAGATAAGGGCAGGGAGTAGGGCTTTCTATTCTCACTGCTAACTCTCGGACAACATTTTCTTATGAGTCAAACATGTAAATGCACACTTTTGATCCTTTGAGATCATTTTCAAGGGTGATAAAGAATCAATTCATGGTCAAAATTATCCAATGTGTCAAACAAAAGAAGAATAAGAGTAATTTAGGTTAGCCTACTTTATCAGAATATGATCTATTATTACAATTATTTTTTTAATCCCCAAACTGCCAAAACTTTGCATTCTATTAAAAATCATGCATATTTTTTTTCTTCATATTTAAAGTGTCTTCTTGTATGAATAATGACCCCAAGACTTGCCAAATCAAGTTAATAGGAGAGATTTAAGTAAATTATTTTACTTGTGTGAGTGTAATTGTTCTGCTGTTTACTGAATGATCATGAAAAAAAGAACAGAAATTTTTCCTTCTAAGTGGGAATTTCTCTAGTTTTATTCTATCATGTCAAAATTTTACAGCTCTTAACATTTTTATCTCTTTGAGTCGCAACAACATGCCCCATTGCAAAGGGGATACCAAAATGAAACTATTTACTTTATTGACCCTATGACAACCAAAATTTTGGCTGATGTGTTTTTATGAAGAAGAACCCATTACAGAATTTCTATATTATCTCTAAGTAATCCTTTTAAGCCCCCCCCCCCCCCCC
>NW_020799098.1:22756188-22808996 GCF_003259725.1 Athene cunicularia
AAAAAAAAAAAAAAAAAAAAAAAAAAAAAAAAAAAAAAAAATCACAGATCCAATGTTTAAATCTATTTCAAGATACTTTTGCTCAGCTTTTCATATTTAAAGGTCAAGCAAGAAATATAATTCAGTACAGCCTGTATATACAGAGAATATTTTCCATTTCTGCAAAGTCTCAGAAAGAGAAAAAAGTAATTAAATTAAAGTGAGAAGAGTCAATAGAAAATATCGAAAAGCCTGAGGAGACATAACTTCAAAGAATAACAAGCAGCTCAAAAGAAAAGAAATGGGCTTAACAATGAATTCCCAAGAATGAAGCATTAGGAGGAATATGCAGTCCTTTTTAGCTATAGGAAGGACTATAACAAAACAACAGAAAACAAAAACAGAATCAGATACATAAAACCAAATTCTTGGTTTAGAGTTTCTGTTCTGTAGGAGCTTACTGATATGGAAGGCCCTTTAAACATGCATTACTGATTATTCCTGTCAACTGTTAAGGAAAACAAATGCTCTCTGAATTTATTTTTAATCATTTATCATAGCAATAAGAGCATAACTTTAAAGTCTAGTCTGAGCCTCACAAGAAACAGAGATTTTTATTTTCCTAAATATGATGAATAATATGTGCTAGGTAACAGTCATGAACTTTCATCCTGTGGTAAATTTCCCTTAGGTCATCTTACATATTGCCTGAAGAGGGTGTTCCTATTGTTTAAACAGCTTACATGATGAGTTTATTAACACACTGTATAATGCAAGGAGGGTAATGCTGACAGCTCACAGATTGCCCAAAAACCTTTACAAATTTATCTGCCTTAGTTTCTCACATGCACCCACTACTTTCTAATACTCATTGTTCACTGTAAAGTACTTCCACTGCTTTCAGATGGCCCATGCAGTCCTGTTGAAACATATACTGTGGAGAATGTGCTGAGAAATCAGGGCTGCAGTACTCACATTTTACATCTACTGAACTCTTTACATAAGAAATGCCTTCTTACTTACTAATCACTAGAAATTACCCTTTACTTGAACCAAGATAAGGTAAAATGCATGTTAAAATGTTAATTTACTATGGATTAAATAAACAGAAGTGTTTAGAAGCTAGAAAAAGTCAGAAGTGTTTCTGAAATTTGTAAAATGAAAGGAAATAATTCCTGACTTTTTTGTTAAATATTTTACCAAGCCAAATCTCCATCCCAATAATCTGATGACTTGCCTTAGTTGCTTTCCTTACTCTCTTCATCAGATACTCTGTATTTGTGCAGATCCTGTTTTAGATTGCACTATTCAAAGATAAATTCCTGGTTCAACACACAATCTTATAATTGGTTTCTTTCAGGGATGATACAGATAATGCTTTTCTAATCCAGGTCTCCTCATCCTCCCTCCCCAAAAAATGTTTATTTCCTTTTATTTTATCTAGGACAATTCAGATGATAGTCTCCAAACTAAAGTTTGAACACACAGCACTCCAGATCTGGCCGCATCAGTGCTGACCAGACAGAAGGGATCACAGCCTCAACCTGATGGCAACACTTTGCCTTATGCAGCCCATCATGCTGTTGTTTTCCTTTCCATGAGAGTGTTTTTCTGGTTTATGGTCAGCTGTCCAACAGAATCCCAAGGTCCTTCTTTGCAAAGCTTCTTTACCATTGGCTGGACCCAAGTGTGCACTTGTGGCATTAAGCAGCAGTATCAAAAGACTGTTCATCTTCTTTTTCAATAAGAAATTGGGAGTACCTCCAGCAACTCATGGAATTATGTGCTATCCCTATGTAACATTTCTACTTGAAAATATTAAAAAGATAGAGCGACAATGCCTCATGCCCCTCACGTACAAGAGCAGCCCCCAGGGAGAGTGAGGGACCAGGAGTGCGGCAAACAGGGAGGGCAAACAGGGTGTGGTGTGTCAGAAGGTTGTGGTGTGTCAGTTTGCACAGCAGTTCGTGCAGGCAGGGCAAGCAGACAGGGCACAGCCCATCTCCTTGGTCTAGAATTTATCTGAACTAGTTTCATCTTATCATCCTTCAGAAGTAGAACGAGCTATGGTCTCCACTCAGGTCAAAACCACCACCAGAAAGAACCGAAGGCAGCAGTGACAGCCCCTGTGTGCGCTGCGATCAGCTGGATGATCTGTTCAGCCTGGTAGTGGAAATCAAAGAAGAGGTTGAAAGATTAAGAAGTATTAGGGAGTGCGAAAGAGAAATTGATTGGTGGAGCAGCAGCTTAGCATCCCTGAAGTAACAGGAGCAAATGAAACCTCTAGAAGAGACAAGCGATACCTCACCCTCTTGTTACCAGGCGGAAAGAGGGGACCTAAGAGATGGGGGAGACTGGAAACAGATCCCTGCTCAGAGAGGCAGGAAAATCCTCTCCTGACCTCCCTCACCTTCCATGGTGCCCCTTCACAACAGATACAGGGCCCTGGAACTTTTGAATAAAGTAGAGAAGGATCAAGAAAATGAATGAAACAAGGAGGAAGACCAAAGTTCACCAAGGCTGGGTCGCTCTAGACCAGCTATTAAAACCAATTTGAAAAAGACCCTCAGAAGAGTCATTGTAGTGGGTGACTCCATTCCGAGGGGTGTCGGAGGCCCAATATGCAGACCAGACCTGCTTCATAGGGAAGTCTGCTGCCTCCCCTCTCTAGTGAGACCCAAGGACTACTACCCTCTCTTGATTTTCCAGGTAGGTAGCAACAATATTACCAGGAGAAGTCCTAAATCAATGAAGAGAGATTTCAGGGCCTTAGAGAAAGTCGTTAAGGGGTCAGGGTCACAAATAGTGTTCTCCTCAATCCCTTCTGTTGCAGAGATGGATGAAGAAGGATACAGGAGAACTCAACAGATGGACTTGTGGTTCCAAGACTGGTGTTACCAGCAAGACTTTGGATTTTTCAGTCATGGGTTAGTATACAGGACACCAGACCTTTTGACATCAGATGGGATGCACCTGTCCCAGAGGGGGAAAAGGATCTTGGGGTAGGAGTTAGCAGGTCTTATTGAGAGAGATTTAAACTAGATTTGAAGGGGGAAGGGGACAAAGCTGGAACTCCCAGATATAAGCCCCAGGTCAGATTACCACGGTTTGTGAGCTGTTGTGCCAGCAATGACCCTCACCCTGCAATGCCAGTGGAGCCAAGGGATGGAGACACGCAGCACAACAAAGATGCAAGGGATATTGATGGATTAGTAACTGGTAACACCTGTGAAAGGTCAGGCTGGAATTAGGACCTCTAAATGAAAAAAGGTGCTGGGGACATCAGCCCAACTGAAGTGCATGAATACCAATGCACACAGCATGGGTAACAAACAGGAAGAGCTTGAAGCCATGATGAAACGGGAAGATTATGATGTAGTGGCTATGACAGAAACATGGTGGGATGTGTCCCATGACTGGAGTGTGACAGTTGATGGCTACAAGCTCTTTAGGAGGGATAGACAAGGCAAAAGAGTCGGTGGGGTTGTGCTGTATGTTAGGAACTGTTATGATTGCTTTGAGCACTCTGAAGGCAGGGTGGAATGTCTTTGCATTACAATCAGGGGGAAGGCCAACAGGGCAGATGTTGCATAGGAGTCTACTATAGGCCACCCAACCAGGACAGAGAGGTGGATTAAATATTCTATAGGCACTTAGGACAAGTCTCACAATTGCTTGCCCTTGTTCTTATGGGAGACTAACTTCCCAGTTACCTGCTGGAAATACAACACAGCAGAGTGGGACCAGTCCCAGAGATTCCTGGAATGTGTGGGAGATAACGTCCTGACACAGCTGGTGAGTGAACTGACCAGAGAAGGTGCCCTGCTGGACCTCCTCTTTGTGAACAGGGAAGGACTGGTGGATGATGTGGTGGTTGGAGGCTGACTAGGGACACTAGCGATCATGAAATAATAGAGTTTTATTGGATGAGGGAAAGACTGTAGATGTAGTTTTCCTTGACTTTAGTAAGGCCTTTGACACCGTTTCCCACAGCATTCTTCTGGCAAAACTGGCTGCTCGAGGCTACGATGGGCACATGCATATGTGGGTAAAAAACTGTCTGGATGGCCGGGCCCAAAGAGTTGTGGTGAACGGAGTTAAATCCGGCTGGTCACCAGTCACGAGTGGTGTCCCCCAGGGCTCAGTGTTGGGGCCACTCCTGTTTAACATCTTTATTGATGATCTAGACGAGGGGATCGAGTGCACCCTCAGTCAGTTTGCAGATGACACCCAGTTGGGTGGGAGTGTTGATCTGCTCGAGGGTAGGGAGGCTCTGCAGAGAGACCTGGACAGGCTGGAGCCATGGGCTGAGCCCAACTGGAGGAGTTTCAATGAGGCCAAATGCCGGGGGCTGCCCTTGGGCCACAACAACCCCCAGCAGCGCTACAGGCTTGGGGAGGAGTGGCTGGAGAGCTGCCAGTCAGAGAGGGACCTGGGGGTGTTGATTGACAGAAAAGGTTTAGACTATTAGGAAGCATTTCTTTACAGAAGGGTTTGTTAGGCATTGGAATGGGCTGCCCAGGGAGATGAAGTCCCCATCCCTGGAGGTGTTTTAGAGTCAGATTGACATAGCGCTGAGGGATATGGTGTAGTTGAGAATGGCCAGTGTTATGTTAATGGTTGGACTAGATGATCTTCAAGGTCTTTTTCAAGCTAGATGGTTCTGTGATTCTGTAATACCTTAAAACCACTGGTTTTCTCCTGAAATTTCTCTTCCTTCCACTTTAGAAATATTTTAAGTTAAATTTTCTGACAAAGATCCTCTTGCCTGTCACTCCTAAAAATGTTGTCCAAAAAAGGGCAACAAAAATGGTGAAAGGGCTAGTGGGCGTGACTTATGAGATATGGCTGAGTATATTAGGTTTGTTCAGCTTAGAGGAGACTGAAGGGTGAACTCATTCTTTGTGTTCAAGAAGCATTTTGACACTGTTCTTAGACATATGGTTTAACTTTAAGGTTGCTCTGTGTAGAGTCAGGAGTTAGACTTGATCTTTGTGTGTCATTTCAGGCTATTCTATGATTTTAGTATTCGAATTCTATTTAAAGAAGGGGAGATTTTTTTTCTTTTTTTCCCTGTTTCAGTGATGTACTTAATAAATAGTGATTTTAATGTGTCCTCTCAAAAGTAAAGTCTAAATTCTCACCAAAGTGTCCCACTTGCCTAAGTGAACTCCATCTTGATTAAGCCCACAGTAAAGATCTGTGTTTTGGTGGAGGAGGGAAAAATAGTTATCAAAGAAGAACATAATGACATTTAGGAATAAATCTCTGACCTCCCACTCACAGGGACGTTTCCTGAATCCAAACTGTAATTTAGGTGTTGCCAGTTTGAGTAATTTTGCTTTGCTTTTTTTATATTATGGATACCAACATTGATGTTAGCATAATTTAATGATGTTTCCCTCCAATGACAAAACTTCCTAAGTATGTCTAATTATCTATTATATTTACTTGAACCTCAGATTTATTGATTTAATTTTAACTTTGACCTCAGTTTGATTGCTGCACTGATTCATCAGTAATCTGTGTAGTAAATGGTTGTAAATTGCCTTAAGATTGTATCTATTTAAGGGAATATTTACTTTACTTATAATTTGTAATTACATCTATAAGTACTACTTACTTTGTCATATTCCAGTGTGGGTTATTGGTTCTGATAGAGCAGATAATTTCGAAGTACTTATCAGTGATTAACACTTAAGTCTTTCATAAAACAAATTGCTTTAAATTCCTTATAAACTACTTTAGACAACCATGGTCAGAAATAATACTGACTTTCATTATAATATTATTTTCAAACTACTGAAACTTCACTATTTTTTGAGTTGTGAATTCATATCACTTGTGCAAATCATACACAAAGCTCATTTGCTATTGTAAAGACTTATGATAAAAATTAAAAAAAAAAAAAAAAAAAAGGCATTAATCCACATGTACTGTAGAAAAATGTACCTATCAAAATCTTTGAAGGAATGTCATAGCCTCACCTGTTCCTACAGCATCTCAGAGATGGGGAAAAAGTCCTTATTTCTTTCAGTGCTACAGATAAATTACTGAATATTTTGAATGCATTCACCCTTTCCATCCTTTTACTCAAGAAAACAGATAGAATAATTTACAAGACACTTGTAAAGTTAAGTCAAGTCTCCAACTGTCCTACCAATACCATGTGCTTGTTTCTTTTTAAATTAAAATATTTTTCTCTCTTTGTAGGCAAATTTTTATTTCCTTATGGACAAATTATAAAGTTAAACTTTTAAATTTACAATGAGGCAGGATAACTGTGTTTGTATTTGAAGGATAAATATGCTCCAGTTTGTAGCATTTATAGCAGTGTTCTTAACACCAGTCTTATCCCTACGTTAGCCTGCACAGCATGTGACTAATAAGGAAATTTATTTTGAGACAGCAGTCCCCTCAGTGTGTATCTTATCATAAGCTGATGAACTCACATGTTTACACAGTAACAAACTGCCATTAAAATCCCAACTGAAATCCAAAACCATCTATTTTTTAATTTTAAAAAGGATAAAAATCTTCAACTGACCATGGCACAAATGTGAAACGTTGTAATTCTAAGGTTAATGAAAAAAGCTTCATTATGCAAATGATCCTAATTAATAGGAAAAAATTACTTCATGTGAGATTCTTAAGGATTTATTTTTTGTGAAGTTATGATCTCCCCTCCTCCCAAGCAAACCTTACCGAAGTTTGTTCAGTAATGGCTAAGGGAAGCCTTTGAATTCTAAAGAGGTCCATAAAGAAATAACCTGGATTCTTGGTTTCCAAATGCAAAAAGCAAAATCTGGAATGCTACAACTTCTTAAGGGCAAATAAAGAAGACAAACAGATCTTGAAATAGGGACCAGAATCCAAGACTGCTCCTTTTTATGAAAATTCTCTAGGCACTAATCTACAGAATAATATTCTTGTGCTTTCTCTATAGCCAAAACCTCCTTAATTCTTGTGTGAAAAGCAGAGGAATTCAGTAAAAGTATTTCTCCAGTGCCAGAATAACCTCTAATATACTACCTACTTCACTGAAGATGATTTGCAGTAAAGGTCATAGAAAACAAATGTCAAATTTATTATATTTGTATTATTTTATAGGCTTATATGTATATTATTAATATTTATTTATATATATTTTTAAAAATATAAGGAAATTAGAAGCATATCAATGTGTTTATTAAAAAAAATAAATGGTGGTTATATTCTAAAAATACAGAGTTTCTTGGGAATTAAAAATCTTTTACTTAAAGCCATAAAGATTGCAGTGTATCTTTTCCTTTCCTTCATGTGAAACTCTAATTTATAGAACTGAGAAGGAGGTATAGAGATTTTTGTACTACCTCCTTTCTCTCTTTGATGTTGCTTCCACTTTCCCTCTCAAATGTGTTCACATCCTTCACTGTTTGAGTACAACACTACAGAAGATCACTTCTATTGTATCTTCTGTTACATTATATTAATCATATTGCCATTGGTTGCTCCTGAAATTAGAGAGTTATTAACTCTTAATTTCTGCATTTTGAGAACTTTTCTTTGTTCTTTGTGTCTCCTCTCCCCCGAAAACCCATTAAATGACCACACATGAACTGTTATGCATGGCACCGATAGAAATATAATGATAAATAATGCTTGTAAATGAGAATATTTCTTCAGTAATCAATGTCTGCATTACAAAATAGTAACATTTCATTTTACCTATATAATGAGTTTAATGAAGTAGTGCCAAATAAGCTTCCCTGTCAAGTACCAAACAGTTAGGATTCTTCAGAGAACCACAGTGCTAAACGTTATACAAGAGATCCTAAATAATTTTTCTGCTTAAAAAAAAAAAAAAAAAGATACTATGGGAAAACAACAAGGTTAATGATTATCAAAGCTATTATTTTTTAATAGGCATGAAAAAGGAATTAATATGAAACTGTAATGTGTGGAGGGTGGGTGGAATAGTTTCACTTAGGCTGTCTTACACATGCCTGCATAATTATGCACTAAACTTAGTCCACTTGAGCATAGAATAAGTTTAGATTCAATGAGCTGAAACATCCTGATTCAGGTAACGTCTGAGCAAGTAGTTCTACTAGATGACAATAATGATGATTTTCTGTTCTGACAGAACAGTGGAAGAATTCTTACTGTACTGGTATTTGTTCAGTTCTCCAGATGCAAGTCCATAATTTAATTTTAAAACTGTCAGATAATTTGCACTGAAGAGCAGATTCAATTGCATGATAATTATAGACGTGCAGACAGCTAGGATGAGAATTACAGGAGTCCTAAAAAAAGGCAGATGAGTAAGATAACTAGGTTTAGTGACCATGTCATTCAAAGAAAAAGACCAAATATAAGGTATAGAACAGCAGATAAATTGCGATGGACATGCATGGTGTGATGTAAAACCATTTTTTTCTCAAATAAATTCAAGCATTTGCTTAGACTTTGACTGCTAATACCATAAAGCAGTTCACACGGGAGTATCTCCAGACTATTACAGACCTCTGTTGACTTCAGTCCGCCACTGTGCAAGCAGAAGTTTCTGATAACATGCATCACAATGTCAAGACTGGGACTGTAATTTAGAGACTTGCACTTCTGGGAAGGCCTCAAGAAGACACAAACGAAAATAATGAAGACACAAACCAAAATAATGAGCACTAGAAGAAAATGATGACTGTATTCTGTCTCAGCAGACACAGGTTTATAATCAAGTTCATGTTAGACTTAAAAGTTAGAGAAATCATACTTCAAGTCTGTCTCAGACTTTCCAAGTAATAGTGCTGCTTGTAACTTGTCAAGCTATTTCTGCGTCAATTAACTTGTTTCATTAAATTAAAACACCAAAGGGGACAACTTAGCTGATATAAAATCTAAGAACCAAAGTAGCCTTTTCCAAGTGATTTATCTAGTACAATTAGAGTAAGCTGTTTGTACTATAGCAAGCTCAAGCAAACAGCCATTACAAAAATTACAGCTCTGAAGTTTTATTCCATTTGCCTAGCAGGCTTGCTCTTCCAAGAAAAAACAACAAAAAGAAACCTAAGGTATTTATTGAGGGAGTCAGAGAAAAAAAAAGGACTGTGTAAGAATGCAATGCAGTAGGAAACAGGAAGACTGAGAGGAAACTATTAAAGAACTATGAATATAAAATAACATCACAAAACAGGACAGAGAAAAGATATTATTGTAGGTAAAATGTAATGTAAATTACATTTAAAATTATGTCAGAGGTAGCACACTAAAAAGAGCAGGTCACATTTTAGCTGGCTCAAAACATTTAACAAGACAGTTGATAACAAGTGTTCTGTAATATCAAACAACGACTGTCTGAAATTCTATGCTGATTTTACTTACTATCACATTTTAAGTTTATATTTTTAATTTTTAATATGACATCAGAAATGTCTTTGATGTTGAAAAGCGCTTGGTCAGTTAAATAAAACAACATAAACTTTGTCTTTTGCATGCCTACATTTTAAAAATATCAAATACTAAATCCATTAAACCAAAAAAATGTTAAAAAAAAACATAAGATGCCTGAATTCTCTTTCTGCTTATGTTTGGCATTAAGGCTATCTAGGCAACTAGCTACAGCTTCAATACACCTAGAGCATTTCAGTGATGTGACATTCTCAGCTTCTGCCTTCTGTTTCTATCACCCATGTCTTCACACTTTTCTTGAAAGACATTACCCTTTCAATGGAATAAATACATACTTCTTAGAAATGTATGAAAAAATTAGAGCAAGAGCAAGATTCTCTGTACCCTAATGGTTAGAGTAGTGTTGCAGGAGGAGAAACCTTTGTGTTTCAGTTATCATTCCGATTAATGTTCACTGTGAAGTATTTCATCACTGAAGCAATATAAGGTATATCACAGTGAAACAGGCAAATAAATAAGTGCCCTAAACACGGAAAGAAAAGATTTAGAAGTCTAGTGTTTGTGTTCTTTTTTATTCTTCTTTCCCATTCTCTTCTCTTCCTACGTCCAGAACTCATGCTTTGATAAACACAATTTTGAACTTACAATTGAATTTTGGCTTTGATTTGATTGCCCAAATACAGGTATTATATACTAGTTCGTTTTTGCCAGTAATTACTACTAGCCTATTTTAGCTGATACTATTTGCCCATCCAAAATAAAATCTGTAGCCTGTGTCATATCTGTCAATTTTAAGTGAATGTCTGTATCACCCTTGGATACATCAAATGATATTAGGTAGATGTATTTAGGCAGCTGAACAGTTTATTGATGAGAAAGAGAAGGTTATGAAATGGATAACATAGCTAAAAGAAAAAGTGTCTTATACTCAAGCAGTCACTATTTCTACAGCAAAATACATCCTGAAATATGTTGCTTCTAGTGGTTCATAAGCTAGTTCTGTAGACACATTAAAACAGATTAGAAAGCATATGTTTTAAGTACAGTGTTACTAGACATTAGCTTTGTGTTTTGTATTAAGAAATCAAAAGGAAATAAGTGATTACACAAGGCAGTAAGAATCAGAAACTGTTTCTGAGATAACAACATTCCAGCAAATATAGTGGACCTGGAATACTCATGATCCAACCCAGCACATAACTCTATATAATGGCTTAATCAGATGTTTCTTGCCAATAACACAATGGAAGGATAAACCAGCTGATAACTGCAGGATTTGACTCAATTTTAATCAGTTTAACTTGACAAAGAGCCGCAATTGAATGGCCAAGGTCTTGCACATGGGTTGAGGCAATCCCAAGCACTAATACAGTCTGGATGATGAGTGGATGGAGAGCAGCCCTGCAGAGAAGGACTTGGTGGGTGGAAAACTGACTATGAGACAGCAATGCGTGTTCACATCCCACAAAGCCAACACATCCTGGGCTAGATCAAGAAAACTGTGGCCAGCAGGTTGAGGAAGGTGATTGTCCCCCTCCACTCTCCTCTTGTGATAACCCACCTGCAGTACTGGGTCCAGTTCAAACCATGACAGATGACCATTTATTTTTTCATTAGATATTTAAGTTATCCAAAAAGCCAAAGTCCTAACTCTAGACTCGCTAAAGCACAATGAATAGAAAAATTGAACAGCAGGTCTACCTTGTGGACCTAAACCAGATACAGTCAGAAGGAGTATTGGAGGACTTATTTTAAAATTTCACCTTCAACAAGTCAGACTGAAATCAGCTGACCGGTAATATGGTATAGGCTTTCAGTTAAGGCACTCTTCCATGTTACTGAAAGTAAGAATTTATGTAGATTTAATTAAAAAGAATAAATTAATTTCATGGCTTTTCTGTCTTGCATTACTATTTCTCATGGGTGAATACCATATATAAGAGGAATTTTCACCACATTTTCCCAATACTTAAGCCTTAATAAGGTAGGTCTCCTCTGAGATTCCTTATTGGATCACATACTGGGTAGAAATAAGTGTAGACTTTTTGTACATTTAGCTGTATGCTTAGTTATCCAAAATAATGTAGTGTGAATATGTGGCAAAGTGCTGGCAGCGGGGGACTGAGGGGGCAGTCTCTGTGAGGAGAGGCTGGGGCTGCCCCATGTCAGACAGACAATTTCAACTTGGTCCAGCAGGCTTCAATGGACCCACTGCAGGGCACAGCGAGTCCCTCAGCCAAATTGGTGGCACCTCTATTATAATTTATTTAAGAAAGAGCAGAAAACACCAGAGAGAGAGGAGGAAGGAACTTAAAAGAGTGAGAAAGAGCAGAGGGAACACCAAGGTAGGATGTCAAGGCCATCAGACATCATCATTGAAACTTTCAGTTGATTTTGTCCCACTATAAATTGTAGCTAACTATTAGGAGGGCTGTTTTGCTGACTGCATGTTCACACTATGAGCTGCCGTACAGTCAGGGTCAAGACTATATTATATAATACTGTAAGGTCATTTACTCTTGAGAAATTGTACAAGTTCCAGCTGAGGAAAATGAGCAAAATGTCACATCGGTCATTCTCCTACACCATCAAAATTAGGTATCTGCATCAATGCCAAATGCATCATATATTTCAATTACACTTATAGCTGTTCTGTCTGTCACATGTCAAGGATACAAATATCCTTACTTCTGGATAGTGTGTTGCTGTTTCTTAAATTATCTGCCTATACCTGAAACTACAAGGTCAGAACTACAGTGACAGGTAAAACTGTTTATGTGCCATATTAATTAAATGTTTCAGCTGAATTGCCATTAGTTCTGTATGACATCATAGCCCATTCATCATTATTCATTTGCCTTTTGCACTTCTGGCAAGATAAAGCAATCTGAAATCAAAAGCTAACAGCAATTAGATGAAGTAAATCTATGCCCCAGTTTCTTAGTTCACTTAAAATCATGTGGTATTTTCTGACTGCCTAAGTTTTATAGAAGACAGCACTGTTATTCGATTTTGCTTCTCTTCCTTTCAAAAATGAAAACAAAGGTCTTGGAAGTAAATGGATAGACATAACTATGTTTAAGGGATTAATTCATACAGCTTTTAAATTATCTGTATTATGATAGCCTTGAGTGTCATGATATATATGCCAGACTTTACAAATTTATAATTGACTATGAAGAAGCTATCGGAACTGAAATCTGAATGTCCTGACCAGAAAACTATTCTGTAAAAAATGTAGTTCTTCATTTACTTTTACTTAATTTACTTCATTTTACTTATTTTATACAGATTACCAAGACCTACTTTCAGCATAAATAGAAACAGTTACCCCTCAGACTGGATAGTCTAGTGATAATTCCCTTCTAAAACCCCTCAGAGATGGTGGAGTGTATAAAACCAATAATTTTCAAAGGGACAACTTGATTTTTAGCTCTGCCATGGAACCATGCAAGCACAACCTTATACATTGACTTTCTATATATTCCATTGCTCTCTAAGCCACTCTTTGGGAGTGCAAGTTAGTATGACAAATAAAAACTCCTGATCTCTGCTATAATTATTTGATATTTCATATCCTGCTCTACAGGAATAAATTTTAATGTCTGAAGCCCTTCCTTTAATTGAAAATCTTTTTTTGAATCAACAGCAGCTATTCTTCGTCTTTCCATCTTAACAGAACTGGAAAGCTATTTACTTTGCCAGGTTACCAAACAATACTGCTATTCACATCAGAGAAGATTTAATTTTCTACATTTGCTTTTGGCAACTGAAACTTCTATTCCTCTTTTATTCTCACGCTCCATGGTGCTGATTATCTTGCGCCATAACACTTTTATAATAATTTAATGACCCAGAAATTATATAGCTTTGACTTGTCATTAAATGCTGAATATAATTGTCTAAAGTCAGCAACAAATATTATATTTGGACGAGCTTCCAGAATCTTATGTAGACAGTCATGTTTGGTGTTCTATTGATATAAAACACCATACATAAGTATGGAAGCAAATACTTTGATGACATTCTATCCCTTTCATCTAGGGAAGAACAGAAATAAGAAAGTACTCTCCAGCATTTTATTTTTATTCTCACCTGAAATAATATTTTATTTAGTTTTATAAAAGTAATAAAAATTAATGCCTTCCCCATGTGTCTAGTGCCTTTGACATTACTTTAAAAAAAAAAACAAAACAAAATTAAGATGAAAACAGATCAATAATACCTCCTAGAAAAATTGTCTTGGTTATCCAGAAGACTGCCAAATTTTGCACTAGGCTCCATTTGCCCCTTTATTTGTTTATAGTACAATATTTCAGTATTGTGGGAGTAGCAGATAAAATCAGTATTCTAATATTTCAGGACTACACCACTTAAGGAAAACAGAGCAAAAGGTCTATTTGATAACCTTGAATTTGTGGGTATGACCTTTAGATGAGTTTCTATAGAGAAATGCATATTATCAGTTTTACATTTTAGTAGCAAGATCTCCAGACTTACCAAAAACTGATTACTTACATTAAACCTTTTAAGTGAAACTACTTTTGCTAGGTATATTTAAATATTCTTTTTGATTCAGGCAATGTTGCTTTCAGAAGCAACTGAATCATTCATGTTCTCACCATTTCTAATTTCCAAGCCCTAAGAAATCGCAATGTGAGAGGGGAATTCTCAGATTTTATGCCCTGTTTGGTAACATGTGGAAAATCAGATGCAGTGAGGAAATGGACAGGATTGTTTCCAAATATTTGATAAAATTCCAAAACCCTTCAAGCCTGAATTTATTTGACAGAACAAACAATAGGAGAATAATATTGCCAAGACCCTGCTGTCTATTCCCCTGTGTGTTTAATTATTTTAGGCTGTTGATTGCTGTTGGGATTTTTTGTTGTTTGGTTTTTTTTCTAGAGCAAATTCACCAAAACAACTGCTTAAGTTGTCAGTTCATTTTACAGAAAGCAGTAGATTTCTAATACTTAAGTCATTTTAGGAAAAAAAAAAAAATCAGTAATGTCCAATTTATCAATTTCAAATGTTATTTTATTAATATATGTGAAAATGTTATTAAAAAGAAAAAAAAAAACCACACATCTATGAACATTTTTCTCCTGGAGTCTTCCAGTGTGGAACTGGAGCCTCAGATACTCAGACATCCATAAATTCTGTTCAGCTGGACTACAACATTTGGTTTCCATTCAGAACCTGTTGTCAGATGGACTAATGAAAATGGCCACTGAAGACAATCTTTTATTATTAAGTGGCCAGAACTTAATACTTAGGACAAACAATTCAGATTAGACTATAATAGCACATAGCTTTTAGTTATTGCAAGTCCCCAATTTCTTTGGGGTTTTTTTGGGGGGTTGGGTTTTTTGTTGTTTAGATTGGGTTTGTGTTTTTTGTTGTTGTTAGAATTATCTTGACGTTGTTATCTACTATGAGAGGAACTGAAAAGAAGAGGAATAAAGGCTGGGTTGTAATGACATCTGCAGGGTAAAGTAACAGCAACAAGTCTGACAACCAATGACCAGCCGGCTTTACAGCAGAAACATGAAGCTAGGTAAGGTTCTCAAAATACCCACTGCTCAAGAAATTTTTGAAAGGCCACAGAAGGAAAGCACTACTTGAACATCTGGTAAATCTTGTATTATGGGGAAGTTCTGGACCTGTCATCTGACATCCCAAATGAGAATGATGAGTTAGATACTGATGAGTTAGATACTCTGTTTGTTTCTCTCCCTTAATATTAAATGGGAAGAAACTCAGACTGTGCTGCATGTGCTGCTGTGCCAGTAATGAGAGGTGCATGATGAAGGAGGAATTATGTTCAACATTCAACAAATGGTGTAATCCCACTTCACTTAACAAGTCATATGAAAGAAAACACTGATCTTCATAAACATCACATTCTGTCCTGCCTGTGTCTGATGACCCCCTTCATTCTATGTGAAGAACCTTGAGGCTAACCTCAAGGGTCTGATCTATGTCAGAGCATTAGCAACAGCAAAAGCCGTGCAAATAGTGGCAAAGGCTGGTTTAGTAGCTCTAGTAGGACTGGGACCATATACAGAGTCCCAGTCCTACTAGAAGAAGCCAAGCTGTAGCAGATTTAAAAAAAACCCACCACAATAAAAACCAAAGGGGACTTGGATAGTTCTTAGGAGGGAGTGCTTTTCTGCTAAAATGTTGCATGGTCCTGTCCTTCAGAAAATGTTTTAAGTTTGTGTTTTAATATTTGTGAAATTATAAGGTTTAGTTATCCCAAACAGTTTTCAAAATAAAATTGTTCTCCTAGTGAGAGGTGTAAATTTCTTGATGTTTTAATCTTTTCATTTGGGGGAAAACAAAACAAAACAAAACAAAAAACAACCACCACTTATTTTATCTAAAACATTACAGAATACTTCTCCTTAAATCTAGTTCTTATACTTTCTGGAAAGTAAATATTTCCTGCTGCTTATAAAATGAAAATGTAGCAATCAACTAAATTCAAAACTCCCAGTCATATCTGTTAGATTGTCTTTATGCTGTGCACAACATTCTAATTTAATCAAACAGAAACATAAGAGTGTTGGCTATGTGTTCTCTAGTAAACAGTTCTGCATATGCATTTAACATTGTGGCCTCTGAAAGCCAAATTTCATTGTTTAGTGGATAGCACACAGGAAATTGTAACTTCTATAATAAAGGTATGGTATTCTGATTTAAGTAATTTACCTTGTAAATTAGATTAGTAGTTGACACTGCAACAGTGTTTTTAAAACTATGTAGAAATGGCAGACGTTGACATAAAAAGATTTTATCTATTATAAACCCCTTTTAAGTTTACCAATTCTTTTTCAGATTCTTTTTAAGGGCTGTTTTTTTAAGGAATTGCTAGCTATACCACCTGTATACATGTGCATGTGTATGCGTACATGTAGAAAAATAGCACCAATTTGTGGAGCTATTTAATCTTCTGAGTGGAAATAATTACAGATAGATACTGAAATTATTATGTAAGAGTTAAAGTTAAGTCTATAAAATTTTAGATCCACAAAAGAACAGATACATAAACACTCTGAATAAAGCACTTATATGAAAACCATTCATATTATGAATGAATAAATATATATAACTTTTTTTTTTCTCCCTTTCATATGTAAACAGCCCATAGAACACTTTGTTTTGATGGGGGATTGCCTCCCTGCAAACAGTGTTGTTTCTGAAAAACACAGAGCTGTTTTAAGGAAATAACCCTTAGCACTGCTGATCCCCCTTCCTGCGTGATGTGAGATCTGCTACATGTTTCAGTGGCACCATTTCTATCTTAATTCATTTTTCTTTGAGTGGAATGGGAGCAGGCAAAGTGAATGCTTGCAACCTAAAGCAAGTAAACAAAGGTTGAACATCTTTTTCAGTAGATGCCAATTTATTGCAAGAGCCAGTGATTAATAGATTATAATTTGTGTCTATAGCATGACTATAGTTTGGTCCTTCACGGTCTTTTTAAATTACTTGGACTTAAAATAGAAATCGATTGTTGAAAAAGATTTTCAGTTCCTCAAATCTGTCATACAAAGTTAACCTTAATAAGCAACCCTTTAGAAAGGCATCAGTACTAATACACAGAAATAAAAGTGTTAATCGAAGAAGCAGTTTAAAATGACAATTTTGACTTTCAAATCTGCCTAGACAGATGTTAAGACTAATTCTAGGACAGATGCTGAGATTCCTCACTCTTTAAGGAAACAGGCATTTACAGACTACTTTAAATGGCACAAATATTTTTCAAACTGAGGTGAATACAGTAGATGCTCTTAATTTAAATCTTTTGAGAGTGAGGAGAATGCCTGTTACACCAAACAAGGCTTTAAACAGATTAAGAAAAGCAATAAAACAGGACTCCAAACCACTCACATCATCATGAGTTTTCCCAATGACAATTAATTGAGAGAAAGTCAAATATGGAGAAATAAAAAATATGGGTGATGTTTGTTTTTCAAAGTAGCTAGCTGTATCTTGCTTCTGTCATCTTAGATCCAGGTGAACCAGAATGGTCTCTGCTGATCTAAAACTGCACGACTTACTGAATTCTTCAAGTGCCTTTTGAAGTAACATGTTTTTCTTTTTATCTCTCCTTGGAATTCCCTGCCTCAGAGATACCTATTTAGCTGGAGACTAGACAGTGTTATGAACATTTATAGGTCAAACTGCTAATAAATAGATTAAAAGCAGGTTTTAGATTGCTTTTTAGTGGTCAGTAACTATTTCAGAACCATCTAATTCCACAATGATATATGACAAAATATTTAGACTGTATTTATCTTTCACTTCTCCTAGAAATGTCAGTTATAAATAACAAAATTTCATTTCAGAATTTATAGCAATCATTTTGCCTACATTAAACCCAGAACTGTGTTCTAAGGCATGGTTCAAGATAAATTCCTACTTACTGAAACTGAAGATTGAGTGGTCTTTGAAGTGAGATACAAACCACAAATTCTACTGCTTTTGTAATTTTAACCTTAACTAAGGTCAATGTAAATACCTAGAAAATAAAAAAATTAATTAGTTGCACTATAATGAAAGGGATTAATTATACAAATTGTAAGGCAGCAGAAAAACAAACAAACAAAACACAAAAAACCTAACACTGTGTAGCAACTAGCATGTTTTTGAACTTTATTTTCATTAGACACTTGTTTAATGAAGGTGTGTGTTTAATTTTTTTTCATAGGTTTTGTACTGGTTTTTTTTCATCATTTACATTTTGATGGACTTGCCTGACAAAAACCTTGATTTTTCTGCAGTACCTGCAGAAGTTGCATGAAAATTTAAGTAGTAAAATGGTTACAATCTTTTAGAAATGTATTTCTTTAAGATTGCAGTGCTTTACATTGCACTTTTCATTGCCAGAGGCAATCTAAAATACCTGTCCCTTCCTTATCACTGATCATTTAGAGACAAATGGAATAGTTTCCTCTAAAGACTCCCTTAAATTATGAATCAGAAGGCTTTTTTACTTGCAGTAGATTTTTAGATGAGTAGGTCAGATAGCACATGTATTTAAATTTGAGGTACAGAGCTTACAGTCATACTGTTTACAGAAATAGCTACCTAAAAGATTACAGAATTTAGCTGGGAGAGGAGGGCTGAGCCTATTAATGTGTTCCTATTGAAAACAATAATTATTTTACCATTAAGCCAGTGAAGATTATGAGCAATGCTGATTGGTATTGAAATTCCTGTATGAGTTTTATTTTCAAATGTGATACACATTGTAGAAAGTAAAGAAATTAGTGTAATATGCATATGTGATTATAGTAGCTCTAAAACTTAGAACAGAGACAAGATCAGCAACATCGTTATAAATTTAGTTATCTCATTACTAATTTTAAGCCAAAATCTACTAAAATTGAGACTGCCAGCACAAATGAATTTTAGTAAAGTTAATGAATTTCATGTGGTTACAGGTCCATACATATAGATATTTCTACAGAAAGAAAGTTTATCAATTTGCACAGAATATTCAATTTGTCTTAATATTTGCCCTTTTCACATCAACAAAAGTACTTCTGCACATCATGTATAAGAGTGGAGTCGCAGCATCCACCATTTTAAGAAAGAAAATTCAAGCTTCATATTTATGCTGCAGCTGTGTACCTTGTGGATCTTAAACCAGTGAGAAGGGTGAAGATATATGAATATTTTCGCATAACTTTCTAAATATAAATTATGAGCATGTGCCTGCCAAGTCTCAAATGGAAAATACATATGTATTAGTGTATCTTTTTTATTATTATTATTAATTCATCAGTATTCTATGAGATTATTGGCTGGAAAGACTTTTTTCCTCTGTATTTGTTTGTATATACTCTCATTTCTCTAATACATCTAGTTGTCTTCATATCTGAGTTCAGCAATAAAAATATTTTACCTTTCATATAGCAAACAAATTCATTGGCAGTATCAGCTATAAAAGAATCAATTTTGAAAGAAATGTAGAGATTCTATATAAACACAAAAGTCCTTTTAGTAGTCTTTTAATTTCATCTACACAATTTTTTGGAAAGAGAATATTTACCAAGAGTAGTGCAAGAATTCAAATTTTTACAGCTACTGAAAACAAATAAAGTCTTGACTTTTCTTTGCATTTGACAGGTGTGGCAATTGAATGAAGCTCTCACAAAATATTAAAGTATTACAGTACCTAAACATTCCTGTCCTAAAAACAAACAAAAACCAACAAACAAAACCAACCAACACAAAAAACCCACCCACTCCAAAACAATCAAAAGTCCTCAAAAGTCCCCATGTACTCAGGTGTATGGTATGCAAAGTAAAAGTAATTGAACTCATTAATTGAATCAGTTACTCATTCTCATCCTCTTCTCAGGCTGTTGATGGAATTTTAACCAGATGCTTCTACCTACATGTTTGATCTTGGTAGGAAGTTGTCTTTTGACCCATGCTTCATAAAGTCATCCTAAGTATCCTCAAAGGATGTGCTATGTTATTTGCTCCAGGATAATTCTGAACCTAAATTTTAGAGTGTTGCTAATTATTTAGCAAGTAATAATAAAAAAATAATTATTTATAAGTGACATGAAAATGTTTAGTATTAATCTTTGCAAAATACTTTGAGAAAATTGTTATGAAAGGCTCTATGGAAATAGAAGTACTGATTGATCTTAATGGATTCTCATAGAGCAGAAAGACAGCCATGTACTGTAATTCAACAGATTACCTGCAGTTTTGAAGTCTGTGTTGTGCTGGAGTGGATGGATAAGTCTTCAGTGGAAAGTGAGTCGAATATAATTTCTTGAATAACTACAAAGAGAGCACAATTTTTTCCAGAGAATGTCTTCAGTGACAGGGCTACAGTCTTTCTGATCTTCATAGAAATTATTGTCAGAGTACAGCAGGCAAACCTATACAGCTAATTTATGATTGTCACAGAAAAACTATAGTTACTGAAGAGATACGGTGAAATGATTTTATGTTTTGGGGGAGACATGGCCAATAAACATGATAAAAATACGTTACATTTAAAAACTTTTCTGAAGTGTTTGTAATCTTTGGTAATATATATTTTCTCAAACTATGTGACTCCCTCTTTGCCTGAATACATTAGAGACAGGCTTTTCAATCTTCTGTATGCTTGTCCTGGTTTTGCCTGGGATAGAGTTAATTTTCCTGAGCTGGGAGAGAGCATAGCCAGAGCTTCCGACCAGATTTTGCCAGGATAGTTAAATTTTTTGAGCTGGTAGGGGACACAGATGGAGTTCTGGGCCTGGATTGGCCATTGGAGTATTCCATATCATGTGAGGTTAGGCTCAGTATATAAAGGAGGTGGGTTCTCTCTGGCTTCTGATCTCATGGTGGGATCTTCATTAGGATTGCTGCCAGGGGCAGGCTGGGTATCAGTCGGTGGGTGGTGAGCAATCACATTGTGCACTACCTATTTGTACTTTCTATTATTGTTTTGTTACATTATAATCACTATACTGTTTTTTTTATTCCAACCTATGAGGTGTATTTTTTCCTTTTTATCCCTCCCCTATTTTGGCATGAATGACCAGCTGCATGGTGTTTGGCCGCCAGCCAAGTTCAAACAACGATAGTGCTGCTACGGGTACTCCAAACAGTCATTTCACATACTCTATCCAAGTTCTTTTCCACACATGCAAAACAGGCTTTAAAAAAAAAAAAACAAACACACACACACAAAAAAAAAAAAAAAAAAAAAAAAAAAAAACCAAAACAAGCAAAAACAAACAAACAAACAAAACAGGAAAGGCAGGGATTTCTCAGTCTTCAGTCTCATGGGGCAGCAGGAGAGTATAAAGCACCTTTACCACCTGTATTCACCTAGCGGCTGTGGCACCCTCTAATTTCTACAAGCCTAGATATAAGATGTGCAGGCCTGGCTTTAAAAGGCAGGAAATATAAACACTTAGCTACCTTCAGTAACACAATTTAGCTTTAGAAAAACTGTTTCTTAAAGAAAGACACGTTTATTTTGTGGAGGCAGGCTAGTTACCATTGTTGGTCTGTGGACTTTATTTATTCCCTGTCATTTTACATTTATTTGAATTTAGAAGGTGGTATGATTTTTTTTTCCCTATATGTAACACGATTTTTCTTTGAACAAAATTTGTGTGGCTTTTTTTTTTTTTTTTTTCCCCTATGGAGCACGTATCTTAAGGACGTGTCACTCCCAAGACACAAAAGAATCCATGTTACAATAAATAAAACAGCAAAATAACAAATTATTCAACATAGCTTTTTGTTGCATGAAAAATAGGTTTCTCTTCTGGATTTTTTTTAGGAATAAATCTTTAAATTATTAGATGGAAGCCTCTGAGAAAGTAAAATGAATTCTTTTGTCCCTGCTTTAAGCTTCCTAATTTGTTTAATGCTTAGTGAGGCATAAAAATTGGATCTGCAGCTGTGTAGTTACCCTTACCTGAGTTTCAATGGTATAGCCAAGATCTGAATTTTGTGTAAGACAACTTACACAGTTGTACTGAGAATTGTTTGGTGTCTTATGATCTTCCCATAATAGAGTAGATAATGAGCATTCTATTAATTTTTCTAAAGTAGTTGATAATTAGGAGACCCTTTCAGACTGCACCTGGGAACCTGACTTAGTCATAAAACCATGGAATTTAAAGTCAAGATGTGAATGAACAATTTGTCACTTAAGGATTTAGCCATGAGGTCACAGATCTCAAACTTATTTGACAACAGGACAGTATAGGAAAGGTCATCAATACTTAAAATCCTTTTCCAGGACTACAGTGTTCATGGTTCTTTTTTCCTCACTCTTAGATCTACTTGCACCATGTTATCAAACACAAAGAAATGGCCTCTACTTTCTTCACTAGTTCACAGTTCCATACAAATTTACCATATATCATGTTTTTTACACATTTTGGATATCTGTTCTTTGAGTTTTTTATTACCACTAAAATTGGTTTTACTGGTTTTACTGCAGTTTCCAAGGTTGTATCCATTTAATAACCAGTAAGTGAACATCGGTTAGTTGTTTACAACCCCAGGAGCTCCAGTATTATCTTGTGCTTATACTTTCAAGGTTTCTGCTGTCACACCATTGAGAATACTCCACTACACTGCATATTATTCAAGTGTCATAGATAGTTCATTCTGTACAGAATAAACAGTTATTACTACTAACTATGAGTTTAAAAAATATTTAGAGTTATAATTATGTGACAATTGTGCAACATCTAAAACAAGGTAAGACACGGCTCTAGACAGGCCAAATCAAATTTTTAAAAAGTCTGATAAACCTTGTGGGCTCTGTTCTTAGCTTAATGTATTATAACATTTACTGTGTTGCTAGGCTAAATTTGACTATGGACATATGTGCTATAATATTTTTACTACTTTTAAAGTAGTATTTCCACATTCAACAAGCTGGCATCCAAAGACGTTTTAAGAGCACAGAGGAACAGAACTGTGAGCACAGATGGTCTTACCAGGTGTCAAGATAACTTTTCTCAAGGACCACTTAACCTGAAAGAAGACAATCTCTTCTGAGTGGCAGTAAAGACCACTACCCTGTCATCTGATGATTTATAAAACACAAACAAATACTTTTTCAGTTTCTTTTTCCATTTATCATTCTTCTAAGACTTTATTTGTTGTCCTGGTTTGGGCCAGGATAGAGTCAACTTCCCATGGGCTGAGAGGGAGCACAGCTGAAGGGCTGTGTCCTAACCAATCATTGGAGCATTCCAGGGCATGTGACATCAAAGCTCAGTATATAGGTGGGCGTGTGCTCTCTCATGTTGTTTTAGTTTTGGCTTCCAGATCAGCTGAGTGGGATTCTCTGGTGTGGTCAGATTGCTGCTGGGGAAAGGCTTTGTACCAGTCACCATTTTCTGAGCCACTACAGCATTTTACCCATTTTGGACTACTATCATTATTGTTGATTTTACTAGTAAATTTTTGTTATTTAACCTACAAATTTATCTTTTTTTATCCCTCCCCTATTTCACCGAAGTGGGGAGGGGCGGCAAGGGAAGTAAACAACTGGCCATGTGGCGATTTGCTACCGTCTGAGCTTCAACCACATTGGTGGAAAAAGTTATTTGTTTCCTCTGTAAACAAAAGGTTTAGAAACATCAGTGTGTGATTTATTCAAAAGGTCTGATCAACTAATAGAAGGAAATAAATCTAGACTTCAGGAAGCCTGAAGTTTGTGACACTTAGTTTTTGTAGAATTTAAATTTTGCATCTTTGATCTGTTTGCAGATTAAATGTCTTCCCTTCAAATGATAGAGTGCTTTTTTTTTTTTAAAAAAAAAAAAAAAGCTAATCTAGCAATCCTGCCTTTACACAAATAGGAAAATTCATGTCACTTTAGAATGCTCCCACCAACTAACAGCTAACTTGAGACAAAACATAATTTAGTAATTCTCTCCTACCAACAGCCATTTGCTCCAGAATGAATTGTCTTCTTTCCTACCCCATTTGCAGAAATCTTTTTGGCTATACAAGGTAAGTAATTAAATGTCCATCCAATGAAGCAAAAAGCGACT
This sequence comes from Athene cunicularia, assembly GCF_003259725.1. Classification (NCBI taxonomy): domain Eukaryota; kingdom Metazoa; phylum Chordata; class Aves; order Strigiformes; family Strigidae; genus Athene; species Athene cunicularia. The sequence goes on from NW_020799098.1 coordinate 22,780,107, forward strand.
AACTTCACAATCTAGCAACAAAAGTGTTTCATTATTAGGAGTTAATCTATTTGATTTCAAGGTAGTTCCATCTGTTTTCTGCTCATGACTGAAAGTCTTAGATCTGATTTTGATTTGACTAATGAGAGAAATTTCCAATTTCAATTACCCTTTAAACCCATAAAGAGACAAAGATTTCTTAACTCTTCTGAGAACACATTTGGTACCAAAATATCCTTATCCTTCTTCTCACTGCTCTTCACTGGGAATTTACCATTGAATTTTATGATAGAAGAGCTGTGTTCTGGGGAAAATACAGTGAAATATCAAAGGAAAATTAGGAAGGCCTGTTGAAAAAGTAATGATATATAACAGTTTTAAACAATTTGAAAAACTGGTTGTAAAATTGAAATATCATCTTTCTGTGACATACGACTACAAATTTATCAACAATTTGCACATTATTGCAATTGTTACTATTACAAATATGACTTGTTCAATGGTACTGAAAATAGAGATTTCCTAGTATCATTATCATGAGTTTAAAAGCAATAGTATGAGAAAAATAAACAATAGAGATATGATTTTTAGTAAGAGGTGCAGTTTAATGAAGTTTTATGTGTGTTTACATTGGCTGATTTGCCACAAGCTTTAACTGTAGGCAGAGCTAATATAAATCTGCTCCTGCTTATGAATACATGGCCTTGTTGTATGATTACCCTGGTAGCTTTTCCCTATAGTTCATTTAGAACTCTGTCAAAGGCAAATCCCGAATTTTCTAAATCCAAGCCAACTTCTCTGAGGATCACCTGCATATGAGAAGAGATATCAAATTCTTTGTATTAAAAAAAAAAAAAATCCCTCGGTTTTAAATCCAGATTGTCTAAATAATACAATTTAAACAGTGTATTCTTCAGGGAGAAAACATGCAAGGAACCATTCTTCTACTACAAATCTGTATTTCAGTTAAAGGTAGTATGATAATTCATGAGATAACACTTTAAAACTGGCAGTACCCCCAAACTTGATTTTAGAACCTTTCCCTAGTCTGTTTTAAAGTTTATAATTGCCAATCCTTTATTAAAAAAAAATAAACACATCTACCTTGAGACCAACATAGATCTTCTCATTAGAATTTGTCAAGTCCTCATATGTACACAAAGAAGCACAAGTGTAGAGTTTATATTTTACATAATCCCCATCTGGAGAGAGGGAAGAAATTTGTTCAGTTCCTGATAAAGAAAAATAGCATTAACAACTAACCAAAGCAGCTTTTAATATTGGTATTGCTAAAGAACACACATTACAGAAGAGGGAATGAGTTAAGAGGTCAGAAGTAGATTAATAATTAGTGTACTTAAACAAATATTATAAATATTACCCCAAATCACAGGAGAATGAAAGGAAGAAATTTTTCCAAATGACTGTTTTCCATTTAAAAAAATGCAGATTATCAAAAGTAAAACATCAATCAGAATCATGATAATTGTGAAAAAATACATGTGTAAAAAATATTAAGTGCTTAATTTTGACATTTAAAAATATATTCAGTATCCTTAGAAATACTCTCATTTTGAAGTCTACTTTCTCATCTAGAATAGTTTAAAATGTGAAAAAATGGGTAGTGATATACATATTTTTAATCTATTTTGTAATAAGATATCTCTGGCTTCTTGAATATCACATATAATTAATTTTACTAATTCTTTACATTCTGCAGATGCCAGGTAATTATTTGCTCAATTTATGTCTGCACACTTTTCAGAAGTAACCGTGCCCTCTTTTGCTGAGGATGGTGAAAAGCAATTTCTCAATCTAACCACAGGAAAATGAAAAGTACATTTCTGCATGACTTCATAAATAAACCTAGACCTTTCACCTGGGACAGACCTGCCTGCAAAAGGTATGCCCAGGTGAAATACGTCCTACAGCAGGTGGCTGAGCTGCAGGGGGTGGTGAGAAGGCTACATAGCGTCAGGGAGGCTGAGGATGCATAAAGATAAATGGTTCCAAGTGCAGTCCATAGGGGATACACAGACAAAAACTCCCTTACCAGCAAACATGGAAGGGAGAGGGGACAATAATGCAGATGAATGGAAGCCTGCAATGACAAGGACCTGCGGGAGGAAAAGACCTACCCTGAAGCCTAAGGTGTCCTTGCAGAACAGTTTCGCTGCCTTGCAGCCTGAAGAGGAAAGACCCATTACAAATGGAGAGATGCTGGAAGTGAGTAAGGCAGCCAGGTTTGCTCCCTGTATTATAACTAAGAAAAGGTGATGGGTGATAGTGGTAGACGACTCTCTTCTGGGAAGAGTCCCATTTTTAAAAAGAGAAATAAAGAGGTTCTGGGGAATTACATGACAGTCAGTCTCACTTCTGTGTCTGGCAAGATCATGGAATGGATCCTCCTGGAAACTATGTTAGGGCACATGGAAAATAAGGAGGTAATTGGTGACAGACAACATGGCTTCACTAAGGGCAAATCATGCATGAAAAATAGTAGTGGCCTTCTACAACAGGGTTACAGCACTGGTGGATAAGAGAAGAGAAACAGATGTAATCTACCTAGACTTGTGCAAAGCACATGACACTCCTGCATGATGTCCTTGTCTCTAAATTGGAGAGATGTGGATTTGACAGATGGATCACTCAGCAAATAAGAAATTTACTGGAGGTCACACTCAGATAGTTGCAGTCAACAGCTCAATGTCCAAGTAGAGAGCAGTGATGAGTGGCGTTCCTCAGGGGTTGGTATCAGAATGGGCACTGTTTAACATCTTTGTTGGACACACAGACAGCGGGATTGAGTGTGCCCTCAGCAAGTTTACTGACAACACAAAACTGTGTGGTGTGGTTGACATGCTGGAGGGAAGGGATGTGCCATCCAGAGGGACCTGGGCAGGCTTGAGGCATGGGCTTGTGCAAACCTCAAGAAATTCAACAAGGCCAAGTGCCAGGTCCTGCACATAGTGTGGGGCAATCCCAAGCACGAATAGAGACTGAGCGATGAGTGGATTGAATGCAGCCCTGCGGAGGACTTAGGGGTACTGCTGGGTGGAACACTGACTATGAGCCAGCAATGTGTGTTCACAGCCCACAAAGCCAACTGCATCCTGGACTACATCAAGAGAAGTGTGGCCAGGGGGTTGAGGGAGGTGATTCTGCCCCTCTGCTCTGCTTTGATGAGACCCCACCTGGAGTCCTGTGTCCAGCTCTGGGCCCCCAACATAGGAAGCACATGGATCTGTTCAAGAAGGTCCAGGGGAGGGCCATGAAGATGATCAGGATGCTGGAGAACCTCCCGTATGAGGACAGACTGAAAGAGATGGGGTTGTTCAGCCTGGAGAAGAGAAGGATTCAGGGATACCTCATAGTGGGCTTCCAGTACTTAAAGGGGACCTACAAGAAAGGTGTGGAGGGACTCTTGATCAGGGAGTGTAGTGATAGGACATGGGATTATGGCTTTAAATTGAAGAGAGATTTAGATTAGATAAAAAGGAGAAAGTCTTTACTCTGAGGGTTGTGAGACACTAGAACAGGTTTTGCAGAAAAGTTTTGGATGGCTCCTCCCTGGCAGTGTTCAAGGCCAGGTTGGATGGGGCTTTAAGTGACTTGGTCTAGTGGAAGGTGTCCCTGCCCATTGCAGGGGTATTGGAAGTAGATGATCTTTAAGGCCCCTTCCAACTCAAACCATTTTATGATTCTATGATTCTACTGTTCATATGCGATAACTGCTTATATTCAGACACTATTTTATTTTTTTAGTTAACCAGGAAATTTAGTTATTAAGAATGTATTTATATTTGCAAGCTAAAGTCTTCAGAGAATTTGAAGATGGATGCTTAAAATGCCATCATCACTATTTCTACAATGAAATATTGAGACACTATTCTCAGCATGCTTTAAATACTAGAATACAATAATAAAGTCTATTGACTCTCTTAGCCCTTCTGGAAGAAAAATTTTGAATAAGCTAAACATTGCGGATAAAATAATTTCACTATTCTGCTGTTCTTCATTTGCATCAGCGTTCAACTGTTTGCTTTGTTTTTGAGAAGTAGGTAGATTACTATTAGGTGAAAAAAATAAGTGATTGCTATAAAACTTTCTATTTAGATCTAAATTATAGAGACATTGACAGTATGATTATTCCATGCTGAATTCCTGGTTATCCTGAAGTTTAAGTTATAGAACTGGTTTGTAGACATCTGTGATGTCATTAGTTGCAACCATGACTTTTATTTTTTTCCCATTACTGTAGTAACAAAACTTGCCTATCATTCTCTAGCCTCTCTCTCTCCCTCGCTTGGTATGAACTCCAAAAAAAATTTAAGTTTGACTTCTTCTGGTAAAGAGAAGATTGATTTTTGCTCTTAGACAGTCCTTGTACATTAGAGGTAAGAATTTAACCCTATATGAAGAGTGTATATGAAGGCTTATACTTTTTTTTTAAAACTAGAGAGTTGAAGTTGCACTTCAGTCCTACTCATACTAGATCTAATTGTAGGAAGGCTATCTTTCCCTTTTATTACACAGACACTTCAAGGAAAGGCTACAAATAAAAGGACTATAGCAAGCTTCCTGCAGTTTCCCAGTTGAAACTTTCAGCCCTACTGTATCCGAGGTATCAACAGATGCAGCTGGAGCTCCTGGGTTCTCTACTGATCCATTCTTGGTCTATATACTTGGCCATATGGGCAGTATCCTGTGAACATTCAGAAGGCCCCACATTAGACTGCATAATCCTACAGAATATACAAAAATCCTATTAAAATTACTGCTTTTCTGAGTATCACAACACAATTTCATAGACATCTTAAAAAAAAAAACCAAAAAAAACCCAAAAGCCAGCTGTTGATCGTACACGCTTCGCATGCGTGGTGAATTCAATTAGTTGCACTTGCTGTCAGGGCCCTGAGGTCAGCCATGGCCTCTGTGGCCCCTAATCAGTCTCACCCGGGGCCACCACCCTCATCCCTGTGCCCAGGAGCCCCACTTAAGACAGGACAGTCCAGGAGCGGGGCTAGGACTGAGCTGGAAGTGGGGTCCTGGGCCACTGGCAGCAGTGGGGGAAGGCCCAGGGCAGGCTGCACAAGGCCAGGGAGGCCTGTGTGTGAACTCGGGGCCTGACACTTGCTTCAAGGGTGGACAAAGAAATGCTGCTTATCTTTCATGGTTTCTCTTGGACTTCACCATAGAATATCTGGCAAGATAAAGCTAGCTGTCAATAATATTAAAAAAAAAAAAAAAAAAAAAAAAAAAAAAAAAAAAAAAAAAAAAAAAAAAAAGATGTAATTAGGGATGTGGGAAACAAAACAAAGGACAAAAATTTGTGTCTGCCTTCAGAGATCATCATGAAAAGCAACTAGTCCAGACTAAGAATTACAATTTTCAGACTGAACTCTGGAATATACTGACACTTTTCAAGCAGGGTAAACTTCAACTGTGGCTTTTCAGCACCAGTATTTGTCTTGTGGATTAAAATGAAAATTTCCTAAACTTTTACTTTTTTGAGGTTTTTGCCTCCTATTCGCCTGCTTTAGTCTCCCCTTTCTCTGATGGTATAAAAGAATCTAAAAAAGTCACACTCTGAACACAGAATGTCACTACTTCACTACAGTGACAGTAGTACACTCAGTTCTGGGCCACAATGATTCTTAAGAGACTAGAGTATCTGTGAGAGATGCTGAGGGAGCTGGAAATGTTTATCTGGAGAAGAGTCAGGGGGATCTTATGAATGTGTATAAATACCTGATTACACAGTGTAAAGAGGAAAAAGGAGACTCAGTGGTGCCCAGTAAAACAGCAAGAATAAATGGGCAAAAACAGAAATTCAGGGTGGATTACTGCCATTTAAGTATCAGGGTGGGGAAATAAAACACACTGTGAGAATGTTTGAGCAGTGGAACAAATTGCCCAGAGAGGTTGTGATTCTGAGTAGCCTGCCCTAGCTGAACCTCTCTGAGCAGGGATTTGGGCTAGATGATCTCAAGAGATGCTTCAAATCTCAGCCATTCTGTGATTCTACTTGCTTGTACAGGTGACCACTGGTTTGCGAAAGAGAAGACATCATGTTAATTGAAGAAAAATTATTGAGACTAAGAGTAAGGGTACGTGGAAGGAGAAAGTGTCTTCTCCCTCCTTTCCTGCTGTATCTGGTCAAGAACCTTTTAAATGCAAAAGGCAATAATAAGAAAAGAGGGAAACTATAAGTAAACATAATAAGAGACAGACATGATCAACAAATGATAAGGAAGGCAATAAGGGGAACTAAAGCTGGTCAGTCACTAAGTGATGAGAGTATGTATAATGTGGGGACATTTATTTCTGTAAGATAATGTCAAAATGGTATGACGAGAAGGGGAAAATAACAAAACATACAGAGACACAGTGCTATCAGACAAACTTAAAGGAGACAATAACTTGAAACAGACCTGGTAAGTCTCACTAATTGATGGGCTATCAAGAAGCTTCAGGCAAACCATGAGCTTGAAGATAATAAGAGAGTCCAGGGTGTTGCAGAGGGTTGTTGGAGCTATGCAAACTGATGGGAGGAATATGCAGGTGACAGAGATCAGGTAAGAACAAAGGAATAGACAGAAAGGGGTATAAAAGTGGTCAGTCTTTTGTAAAATGGAGCTGGTCAGTATGCTTGTCTGATTGAGTCCTGTGCCTGATCACCACAGTCTGTCCTATCTTCTTACTAAATACTTTCTCAATTATCTCTCTGCATAATCTCACACTCTATTATCCATGTGTTTTTGAAGACCTATGATTTAAATTTTAGAAAATGTTCCAGCAAAACATACATGTAATTGCAAGGCATTAAAGGAATTCTCAAAACCTAGAATTTTGACCACAGAGGGTTATCTTTTAAACAGAATTTATGTTAGGTCACGTATATATCAATCAATTCTTGTCATTTATAATTAGAAGTTATATATAGCTTTTATGAAATTAAATGCATCCCTGCTGTTTATATGAATATTGTAGTGTGGGAAAAAATGCTTACTTGACATCAGTGAAGAAAATTCATCCCACAACTTATGAAGTACCCAGGGAGAGCTTTGCTGTTTCCTTATTATGTTCCATTTGAGCTCTATAAAGCTCACACCATGCAAATCATAAAATCCTGTATTATTTATGATTTCTACTGTTTCACCACTTACAGTCAATAAATTTATAGGTGAAACTCCATTTCCTAGACTACTCTGTGTTCAATATTACGAATTTTATACTCTTTTTTTCTGACTGAGTTTATTATTTCAGTGTATAGGACAGCTAAACTCCCCAGAAACTGCTGCCCACTTGACTAGTAATAGGTATGTAAAGCCACAGGTTTAGTGGCATTTTATATGACCAACTGAAATATTAAATACTTCATCCACATCCCTAATAAACAATGACTGGTTTCCCTTCTTGGGTCTTAAACAATGGCACAATAGTTTCATTAAAACTTTGCGGTTTCATAGTGACAAATCATCAAGAATAAAATATGATGGTTGAATCTAAACTAATGCAGTTTCACTGAAACCATAAGGATTGTTGGTTTATAAACAACACAAAATAGTATATATGACAAAGTTCTCTGGAACCACATGGTTTCATCAGTAACAGGGCAGAATGGGAGTTTTGAAATTCTCATCAATAGTTCCATTTTGTGCTGTTTATTTGTCCTTTTCAAGTGGCAGTTGCAGATTCTATTTCCCTTTTATTTTGTAATTGACACCTCACGTCAGGTGCAAAGACTGCATAATCGGTCAAAATAAAATAGAAATTACCATGGGAAAGTATTTCAATAATTATGCTTTTCTATTGAGATATATACTTTTATTCTTTTACACAATATATTTATTGTAATTCCTATTGCTTTATTTATTTATTTGTTTCATTTCTTCCTCCCTCATGAAGCTGGAAATAAAAACGGGACAGCTCTGTGCAACCATACACCTCACAGGTTGTCATTACTGTGAACCTTCAGCAAGGGGACTACAGATTAAGACCACAGTTACAGAAATTCTAACTCAAAATGTTGTGGTGCCTGGGAAAAAAACAAAACTTTGCAAACTGTTACAGAGTGAAGAATACAGCCATACAACTCCCAAAGTGAAAGAAGAATTAGACTTTACATTCTGAGCACTTTCTGATTCCATGGTTCCTTTTGTGCTAAAGAATAAATATGTATTGTATTTTTGTTTGCCTTTTAACACTGTTTCAGCTATTTCAGTGCGGTGGGCAGAGGAAGCAAGCAGCCGATTCAATGTGAATGATAGAGCAAGCTTCAAGTTTATTGAGAGAAATCACACCTTATATAAGCAGTCTACAATACACTACTTGTAACTCTATTGGATACATTAAAGAAACTACATTATAATATCTCAGCCATTGGGTACATCTAAAAAGTCACATTATAATATACCAGCCCCTTGTGGCATCTCTGGTATGCATAAACATCTTCCTAGCTGTAAACCTGCTTCTCTCCCAGGGCTGCTTCCCTTCACCCCCCAAGGTTGTAATGCGCCCCAACTTATCTCCTTGTTCTCACAACAGTCCTTGTTATCATCAATGTACGCTGGATTTTTTCCTCTGTTTACCTCAGGTGGCTGGGACCGACTTCTGCAGGGAGCTATGGCCTTGCTCTCTGCAAGCCGTTCTCCAACATTCCAGTTCATGTGTTTGCAATGGCAAAGAAATGAGACTCCACACATGTAAGTGCCAGCTAGCTCACAAAAGAGTAAGACCACCAATGTTCCTCTGCTTCAGAATGTAAAGGACTGGCAAGGGTTTCGCCAGTCTACATAGTCTGTGCTAAAACTCAAGATTCTAAAGGTGTAGATAGGCGAGAGTGATTTATTTTTATTTTTTTTAAGAGAAGGGCTTAAATGTGTGTGTTTTAAAAAATATTTCTGATGTGAATGAATGCTAGATACACATATGTGAAAGATGTCACTGAAAAGATGAAGTTCAACTAAACAGTCCTTTCTAGAAGAACATAATAGCCAAAACATTTCCGTTTCAGAAAAGACTTTCTGTTTACTGAGGAGGATGAGAAAGACAACAGGAAACAAATCTTGGTCTAACCAAACAAATTGCTTCACCAGTTTTGTGGATGAATCATTAAACAAATCAAATTAAAAAAAAATAAAAAAAAATAAAAAAAATCGTTACATTGACTTTTGAGGACTCCCTAATCTAATATTTGCAAGTTTAAAATAATGTATTTTTTTAAAAAAAAAAAAAAATCAATCTCCTTCACTGGAACTTCTCTAAAAGAAGCTAAAAAGTATAACACTCTGTCACAAAACTCAGAGCTCTAAATGAGCTACTACAGCCTTAGGGCATTTCTAAGTTTCATTTTTGGTTTTGCATTGTGAAAAATTTCAGAGACAACCAGAATTTTTTACTGTACAATTGCTCTTCTCTTCCTTCTAGCCACACATTCATTTAGTGCTATTAGCCTTTCAAATTCACTGTATCTCAAATGCACATTTGGCAAATTCTCTGCATCCCAGTAGAAAATGAGAAAGATGATCCCAAAGCGCTGTGGAGTATCTTTTTCTTTTTCTTTTCTTACCCCCCCCCAAAAAAAAAAAAATGGTTAAACATTTTGTCCAAACTATTTTTAATTTTTTTTTTTTCCTACATGAGACTTAACTTCCAAAATGTTTGTCATCTTGGATAAAATGCTTTTTGTCACAAAATATATTGATGCAGTAACTCTGGACAGAATTTCCAAGCTCCACATATTCAAGGATAATTCAATCCTTGCAAGATCCAAATGACAATCTGGAAGAGTGCATCGTTTCCATTGACAATAGCTGGAATCCAGGGTATTTCCTAGTTTAGGTATTGCATCTAAATGCCTTAATTTGAATGCCTGACCTAGCTGTCTCATATTTTGTGAGAGGAAAAATTACATATGAAAGGTAATCTAGTCTAACATCAAAATGTGGTCTATTAATTAAAAAGAAAAAAAAAAAAAAAAAGAAGGAAAATGCAACATCAAATAACAAAATTTCACTTCTTGGATGTCATAAAATAGACTAATTTTAAATGTCTGTCCTTTTGATGTTTGCCTGAAAATGTGGATTTTTCCATTATTGCACTTGTCACATCATTCTGACAGTCCTGCATAATTGATACTCAGAATGTATTTTAGGATTCCAGAATTAAACTTAGATTATTTTTTTTTAATGAGTCTGACAGTTCAATAATTCCCATATAAAGTAAGATGGTATAAGACAATTTTAAAAATGCTCCTCTTATAAAGTTTTTGCTTATTCTTAGCATCATTACATTTTTGCTGTCTCACTAATATTCTAACATTTCATATACATATTTATGTATGTACAGGTATTTAAGTAATGGAATGTCACTTGTTAGAAATAAGCAGTTGTATTGTTATTTAAAAGGTAATAAAACCATCTCAACTTACAGAAAAATATTTTTCAAAAGAGCAAAATCTCTATGTCCATATAAACTCTTCTACACAACTGTCATAGTGAATAGATTAGTAAAGTGAAAGAAAGATGTTTCTATATATTGAGCAGAATTAATAGTAGACTGAACTGTTGAGGGAAGGTGTACATGTCACAACAATGCAAAGAAGGAAAAATTCAAAGCACAATGCAGTGTGTGAAATCAGTGTAAACTGCAAATTCTGACCTTGGGGAATGATGACTGAGCCACTCCACATCACTTAGTGAAGGGAAAATATTCTGCTTGAAGTTGAATAACTGCAAGGATATTAAACTCAACAGATTCAAGAAAGGATCTTGATAGAGTGATGAAAAGTTTCTTGACCTGGAAAATTGTTGCAGTGCTACAAAGCCTGCACAGAAAAAAAACAGGACCACTTTAAGTTATGCATAAAATTATGACAGAACAGTATATTACATCTCCCTTAGATTTACAATCCATTACAGCAACATTAATAATAATAATCTTTGTGCATTTTGTCTTTTATTTCACATGTCCTGTCTCATATTCCCTCAGCCAACCTTCCTAGACAGAGTCAGAGACACATATGCCTATAAGGAAAGAGCTGACAATCTCTAATATTAATCTTGCTCATAACTTAGTCCTCCTGTAACATGTTTTATTTTCTGTCTTTTTTTCCTTCGTCTTTGACTGTCTTTCACATCAGCCTGTGGAGAAAAGATGTGACAAGTTTAGAGGTCAGTAAATACTCAGACTTGTTTGTTTATACTTTCCATCACTAATTAAAATTTTAAAATAATTTGGTAAATTTCATTTCCCCCTGCATGTTACAAGATATAAACCCAAAGATTTAGCTTCCTCTGTAGTTATTAAGAAGGAGTCAGGAGGAAGACCATGAAAAGAACCATGACATTTTATCACTAGACCTCAAATGACCTAAATAACCTGCACTTGACCCATAAATCACGAGTCTTTTCCACAAATAAGTGCCTTAAAGTGAGTGGAAAATATTGATTTTAAAATGTGTTTCAAAATTTCATTGTATATCTCACAGAGAATGACAAGGCTTACCAAAAGTCAACCTTTCTAAAGTCTTGCTTTCAAAGTTCATTGCTGCTTTTCTTTCGAGAAATCTTAATTTTGGGATTCAGCTGCTCAACAAAAAGGAACAGAAAGGCAGTATGGACTACATTACTGTAATTATAATGTAAGAGCAAGAAGAAAACACACCCATTTTTTTGATTTATCTCAGGTAGTCTTGCCAGAATCAAAATAGGAGTCAGAATTGTATGACCAATGAATGTTTAAAATACTGTCTATCCTTAACCATAGTAAAATGAAATGCATTATTATTTTATATTAAAATAAAGGCCAAGTTATTATGTTCCAAAGCATTATGTGGCTCTGTTTTGAATACAGTGAATCTGTCCTGGTTTTGGCTTGAATAGAGTTATCTTCTTGAGCTGGGCAAGAGCATAGCCAGGTCGCCTGACTTGGATTTCAGCCAGGATAGAGTTAACTTTGTTTGAGTTGGGAAGGAGCACAGCTGAAGTGCTGGGCCCGGATTGGCCACTGGAGCATTCCATATCATGTGCTGTTAGGATCAGTATATAAAGGAGGCGGGTTCTCTCTTGCTTCCCATCAAGCAGCAGGATCTTCATTCTGTTGGAATCGCTGCCAGGGGCAGGCAGGGTATTTGTTGGTGTGTGGTGAGCAATCACATTGTGCACTACCCATTTGTATTTTCCATTATTATTTTGTTACATTACAATCACTAACCTGTTGTTTTGTTTTTTTTTTTATTCTAACATATGAGGGGTATTTTTTCCCTTTTGTTCCTCCCCTATTTCCCCAGGTGGGGGAAAAGGGTGAGCGACTGGTTGCATGGTGTTTGGCTGATGGCCAAGTTCAAACCACAACATTATCTTAATAGTGATCTTCACATCAGAAGAATGTATTGATTTTCCTGTGGAGGTATACATATCTTACTATAAATATGAATCTTTGGTTCTCAAAATATTTTATACAGTCATCATATGCATTAATATGGGGGAAACATTAAGAAAATAAATATAATCTTGAATTTTATTTTCTCTGAATTGTAGAAATCTGAGCTCAAACTTCATCTCCTAGAAATCAAACTTTAGCAGCTTCTCAAGAAAAAGTATCAAGTATAAGCATAGTTTAATTTAATGTGTTTCCAGTTCGGCATGGGTCTTAAAGGAATTAAAATCTGAATATTGCATATACACAATATATAATCAGCTGTAGAGATTGCTTATAAAAGAAGCAATGGCATAGAAGAAAACAATGATAGCTCTACACATTAGAAATACTTTTCCAACCTTCACAATAGTAGGTGTAATCCAAAAAAAACTTACCTGTGGCTTTGTCAAAACCAGGGGATGCAGCAGTGTTTGCAGGCCATCAGGTCCAGATGCATTCTTTGGCCCTTCCTCACCCCACATGCTCTGCTTTCCTCTAAGAACATAGTTTCCATTAAAAAGAAATCAAGAACTCTAGGTTAGGTGAAAACCATACTGTGCTCTGACCAGAACTGCAATCTCAGGGTACACTAAACTGTGCACTGAAGCATCAGTTTAGAGGAAGCTGTAAATATGAGGATTAAGTGGTTTTTGAACTTAGAACTCCACATGTTGCAGAGTAGTAAGTTTTGTGTTTACATTGTGCATTCCATACTGAAGGTCTGAAAGATGCTTGGTTTCAAGTGCTAACCTTGTTTTGCCATAGCTTTAACAGCTGGGTATGTTTGTCAAGTCTTTAGCTATCCTTGTGGAGAAAGAATGAAACATTATTTTCTCCATAAAACAGGTTCTGTCTCGTTGCACATCTGGACAAAAATATAGTTCATAGACACCGAAAGCAAGTGTGGAAATCAGAGAAAAATTAGTTTCTGAAAGTTGGATGTCTATGAAGGAGCTGTCAGGAGTACTATTCTGAAGTGCAGAGAGTTCTTCCTCTTTAGTAAAAATAATTATTGGAATATAGGGAGTTTTGACATTTCTGACAGAATTGTCTTTCTCTTAGTGAAGATGACTGTTTAACTGTTTAAAAAAAAAAAAAAAAAAAAAAGATATAAACTGGTTACTGAATAACTAAATAAACTGTAAAATCTGTTAAACACATTTTCGTAAGCATATTCATTCATATATCCAGATTTAATGAAGAAAACTATACCTCATTTCTCTATGAGTACATTAGATGTAATAGGCCAATATAAAAATATGTCGGCATTGACTGTGTAGTCTAGTGGGCAGAATACTGGGTGAGGAAATATCTGTAGCAAGGAAATCATTGAAGGGTTTGGAAAGGATATAGATGATCCTGGTAAGAGAGAAGTTTGCCAGCTCTTTTGATAAAGAGAAAGAAAGGTATTATAACCCAGATAACACAGAGCATTATAAATTTTGGTATGTTTAAATCATAATACAGGCTTGAGAAATGAGCTAACAGGAATTTCATAAAGTTCAACAAGGAGAAATGTTAAATCCTGCATCTAAGAGGGAATAACCCCAGACATCAGCATTTGCTGGGAGCCATGCAGCTGGAAAGCATGTTAGCAGAAAATAGACCTGGGGGTCCTGATGGACACCAAGTTTAACATACACGAACAATGTGCGCTTGGCTAATGGTATCCCAGGCTGCAATTAGGCAGAATGTTGCCAGCAGGTAGTGATCCTTCCCCTCCACTCGGAACTGGTGAGGGCCACACCTGGAGTGCTGGTTCCATTTCTGAGCTCCCCAGTACAAGAAGGACAGGGACATATTTGATGGAGTCCAGCAAAAGGCCACTAAGATAGTGAAGAGATTGGAGCATCTCTCCTATGAGGAAAGGCTGAGAGAGCTGGGACTGTTTAACCTAAAGAAAAGGCTCGGAGGGATTTTATCAATGTGTACAAATACCTGAAGAGAGAGCATACCAAAAACGGAGACAGGCTCTTTTCAGTGGTGCCCAGCAACAGGACAAGAAGCGAAGGGCACAAAATTAAATACAGGACCTTCCATGTGAACATCAGGAAACATTCTTTTACTGTGAAACTGTCCAAGCACTGGCACAGCTTGGCCATAGATGTTGTGGAGCCTCCATCCTTGAAGATATTCAAAAGTTGCCTGGACATGGTCCTGGGCAACTGGTTCTAGGTGGCCTTGCTTGAGCAATTATGCACAAAAATTAAGAGCATGCTCTATAATCTTATTTCTCTGCAATCTATGTGTTCTAAATTAAACAATTAAACTAAAATAATTAAATAATCTAATAATGAAATAATTGAGATTTACCACTTAAGGCAAAAGCATGCCAAAATAAAATAAGTTCTAGATCCTTTAGCTGATGAAATCCTAGCTTTTCATTATGTTGACTTTTGTATGTTAAAATACCATTGCATTTATTGTAGAGAATTATTACTTGTCTTGCTTCAGGCATCACTGTAAGAAAAAAATTGGTATCTTTTTCTTTTCAAGTCGTGGTAAGCTTTTAGATTTTTTAAGTGACTAGTTTATATTTGAAATACAATATATGGATATTATTTCCTTATGGATTTATTTTTCCTTTTATGGATTATATGGATATTATTTCCTTATTTGAAATAGAAGTATCTTTACTGCTAATTACAGCAGTAACATATACTCACATTTTTTTTTCTGAGAAATACACATTCTGTAAACTGAGTGTGAACTGAACATATTGTACTCAGACCTTTGGAGCCTGCCAATAGAACATAGAACTGCCTACACCTGTGTCTGATTTCTGCATAAATATTCCCAGTCACTTTCTCCATATTCTTCTACTTACAGCATCTTCAACTGCCAAAAATTATGAGGGGAAAAACAGGCAAAAGACAGGCTCCTTAGGGAGGACAACAAGAAAATCACTTCAGTTGAAACACTAACAAAACCAACACTTAACAGACAGAATGGGACAGTGAGAAGCCTTACATATCTCCTTAAAACACCTCCCCCCACCCCTCCCTTCTCCCCAGGCTCAGTTTTGTTCCTGATATTTCCACCTCGTCCCCCAGCAGTGCAGGGGCAGGGGATGGGGGATGCGGTCAGTCTGGCCACTTCTTCCTACAAGGTGTGTGCGTGGGGGTACACTCTTCTGCACTCTCTCCTGCTCCACGTGTCGTCCCTCTTACAGGGGACAGTCCTCCATAAACTCTTTCTTCCCATAGGATGCATTCTCCTCAAGATGCTCTGGCATGGGTCATCTCCACATGTTTCAGTCTTCCCACAACCATGGGGGCTGCTTCTTCCCACAGAGACCTAGGGGTCCCCCACAGGACACAGGTGAATCTCTGCTCCTCTGGGGACCTCCATGGGTGGCAGGAGGGTGGCCTTGCTGTCTCACCATGGGATACAGGGTGATCTCTGCTCTAGCATACCTCCTCCTTTCTTCCCCAGACATCAGTGTTCATATAGGTGTCCTTCTAGTAATTCACCCCCCAAGTCCCACCCCCTCACAGGTTCCTTTTCTTAAATACATTATCACAGATGCACAGCAACCATCACTAATTGGTTCAGCCTTGGCCAGAGGCAGGTCCTACTTGGAGTGGGGGAGTTTTTGAGAAGCTTCTTACAGGGGACCACTGCTGTAGTGATGGACAGAAACAAACTGCAACTCAGAGTTATAAAGGAGGTATGTTTATTCCAGTGCTGGGGTGCAAGGGGATTTCTCCACAAAGCTTGCACACCGACAGCATATTTTACCAAAAACTTATAGTGCACATATACATATTCATTGGATTACATAATACAAACATACATATGCATAAGCAAGGTTGAGTTAGTTTCAAAGGCTGATGTCAACAGTTTATGTTATCTTTGTGCCTGCACATTACCTCCTGGTGGTCATATTTGGGGGTCTTTTGGAGGAAGGCCCACAGTCTTCTTCACCTTGTACTTTTCCTCAGAGCATATTCTCTTAGCCGATTTCTTGAACAAGGGTGGTTCCAGCCAGTTTACTACCTCTATCTTATCTAAAAGCACTAGCTTAATAGTTTCTACTGTCCATATATAGTCTACAAAGACTCAACTTGTTAGAACACGTCTGCTTTCCAAGGACATGTCTCTTATTTTTGCCGATCATGGTAGTTCTTGGTATGTTTCCACAGAAAACAGCCTTGTTTTGATGCACACAGTAGTCCTTGGTAAGTTTCCACAGAACAGTCAGGGCAAGCAGGATTATTAAGCAGTATTCAGTTATCATTATAAATTGCTATAAGTAAATAAGTTCCAAAGCAGGTGATCATTTCCCTGTATCAGTAGCCTGCTCACCTGCCACGAAAAACCACCACACAAATCCAGCACAGAGTTAACTGCAACGTGTATCACCTACATATAACATTTAAAAAAAAAAATATTTTCAGCTGTGATCACAGATATTAACCATGTTATTTTCTCAAACTTAGTCAACACTTTCTGTGCAACATCTTGATTGTTCTTATATTATTGATATAACTGTTATCGTACAAATTTCATAATCAGAAACCAAATGGCGAAAATGGACTGATTTTAAGAATCATCATAAGTAAATTCAATCCAATCCCAAAATTTCCCTTTAAAATTCCTTGGGGTCTCCCTCTGAACAAAGTTGAAACTGTCAGAGTTTTTTAGGTTTTGTTTTTAAAAAAAAGTAATTCTATTTATGATACAGAAAAAAAAAATATAAGTAAAGCACAAAAGAAATATTTCCTCAGCTGGAATACCATGTTTAGATTTGAGCACTGTACTTCCAAAAACATGGGCACTAAGAAATCTAACATAAAATCCACAGAAGAAAAAAGTGAATTAATTGAGTTTCCTGTATTTAGAATGGAGAAAACTTGAAGAAACAATGTTCATATATTCTACAGGTTGTTACAGAAAGGAAAGTTCTCTGTGTCTATGGGGAATAGAATGAAAAGGAAAGAGCTAGAATTTAAGAAAAATTAAATTAGATGTAAGGCAGGGTAAGCACTGGAATATGAACGATTTTATTCTGTTAAAAACAAGTGAGACAAGCATCTACTTGTTTCAGTTTCTATGTTTAGGAGCACCAAGCTGGGGTAGATAAGTTTATGAGGTGTCCCCATGAATTATTTTCTATTTGTTTATGATTCTGGAGGCAATCATGCCTTCTGCTTTACTAAGATTTAATGCACAAGGCTTATAAATACATTAATGTGTATGTGTTCAAAGTACTTAGCAGAAGATTCCAAAGTCTGTAAGAAAAATTAGACCAATTCATAAGTAACATAATTAAACATTTAAATCGGTTGCATATTAATTAAAAATCCCTAATAAAATTTAGAAAATGTGGGTAATCACTGTGTAAGAAAATAAAGCAAATATTGGTTTATAACCTGTGCCTAGTTTATTTATTGCACTTCAAGTATAACTTCTTAAAGAACAAGAATGGTCTGTTCCAACGGGCAAAATGTCACGCAGGTGAGACAGAAGGCGAGCGTGGATGAACATGGAGCTCCTGATTGAGCTCAGATATGAAAAAGAAATATACAGATGGTAGAAGCAGGGACATGGAAACGACAAAAAGACATTGCCCACTCACATAGAAATGGCGTGAGGAAAGCCAAAGCTCAGCTGAAGCTGATGCTAGTGAAGGAGGCAAAGGGCAACATGAAAGGATTTTCTAAGTACATTGTCAGAAGGAGGAAGGTTGGGGGCTCAGTGCGGCAAAGGACCTGGTGACAAAGGTAGTGAAAAGGCCTTTTCTAAAGGCCTTATTCTTTGATTCTATGATTCAGAAGTTCAGAATATATTCAGTAAAGAAAAAAAGTATTTGAAGTAGTAAACAAAGTTAAATCAGAACACTATTTTAATATTAACTGGGCTGATACCATCAAAATAAACAGTGAGAAAAATAATATCTAAATTAAAAAAAAAAAAAAAAAACAAAAAAACCACACCAACATGGCAATAGATGTTCACATTAGAAAATTATAGTAAAATTATCAATACCACAAGAAAATTGTATATGCAATTATAGAAAAATACAGATTTCATGCTAGAAGTGTCCTAATCCAACCTTCTTCTCAGCTGTGGCAGGTGCACCCGCCCAAGGAGAGCAGAGCTTCTTGGCTGCTGAAGTGCAGCAGCTCGGGGCTGCCTTTGTTCTCAGGTCTTCACAGTAGTTGGGGCCTTTGGCCAATGGGAGAGACTAATGACCACAGGTCAAGTTCGGCCTGGGGATCAATGGAGTCCCCTTTCCTCTGTAACATCAGCCCAAGCCTCACATTCATGTTAAAGCAGATTGCTCAGGGCTTTTTACAGTCAAGTTTTGGAAATCACCAAGGATGAACATCCCACAGCTTCTCAAAAATACCTGTTCCAGGGCTTAGCAGTTTCCAAGGTGAATATTTTTTTCCTCATATGTACTTGAACTTTTCTTTGATGCAAATGTCATCGTTGCCCTTCTACTGTGTGCCTCTTCTCTCTTTAGTGCTTCCTTCTGTAGTCTAAACAAGAATTGCAGCTCCTCCAGCCTCTTCTCACACATAGTATCACCCATACCCCTAACCACCTTAGTGACTTTTCACTGGTCTTGTTCTGATTTGTTGCTATAGTTCTTATAATAGAAGGACCAAAATGGAGCACAGTATTCCAGATGTGGCTTCACAGATATTGAATAGACAAGAAAAATCTCTTTCCTTAACATGTTGCCAACATTCTTGTTAATGTAATCCAAAAAAAATGGTGAATTGTCTTTACCACAACAGTGCACTGCTGTCTCGTTTTCAACTCGTTCTCAACCAGAACAAATAGGCCCTTTTTTTTTTTTTTTTTTTTTTTACCCTGCGGATATACTGTAATCAGTTGTCCACAGCATATGTGAATACAGGAGTTTTCTTTGCTGATCTTGGAAGCATATGATACATTCTTTCCTGATGGATTTCAAAATGCCTGGACCTCACCCAGTATCTTGGAAGCCAAGAAGACAGGAAACAACCTTGGGCAAAAATGTTATCAAATGTAGTTAAATAAGTAACACATCCTGAATGATTACTGCTAAATGTATAAACTTTGTTTATATCAAAATGAGAAATAATAATTTGATTTCAAGCTAATAGCACTCATATGGTTCAAATACATATTCCGTTTTCTACAGTATTGTTAAGACTCAATAGCATGTGCAAGCTGGGTAAATTCCACCAGTATTTTTCTCGGTTAGCAAATTAAATCATATTAAAATCACTGGTGATCTGCCTTTATAATATTTTTGCTTTCTTGGCTTTTTCTCTTTCTCTGTAAATGTTTCTGGTGTGAAGCTATGTTGCTATGTGCCAGCACAGTAGTTTCCTCTGTCCTCAAAAAGCAGACATATGTTGGCACTTATCCATCTCTAATTTTGTCAGAGTACTTCACTTTCTCTCTCAGTGTTCTTTCTGGCACAGATCTTTGCCAGCAACTGGCAAAAAAACAACTGGAAATGAAAAAAAAAAAAATTACTTTCAGGGGCAATCCTTGTCAGCAACACTACTTGACTTTGATCCTTGCCAGAGATTGCCTCTTCTGCCTGCAGACATCTGCATTGTTGGTTTTGTTGCTGCTGCCCCCATTAATTTCAGGGTCCCAGTTGTCCTTTAAGAATATCCATTCAAGCCAATTATTTGTATTAAGCTAGTTAGAAAAAGCAGCACTAATGCAATCAAATGTCCTGATTTAATGTTCAAAATTCTGTGCAGGTATATGAACTGGTATTTGAGATGTAGTACAGAGGGTTTTTAAAAAAAAAAAAAAAAAAAAAATTACTGTAAAATATCTACTGAAAAAAAAGATAAAAGATCCATGTATACTGCCCAAGAGAAATGGTAATCACTAAATTACTAGAATGTCCTAGAGCCCAAGTCTGTCTTCTCTATACACTCCCTTCAGGCATTTACATTTATTGTTAACATTCCCACATGATCCTTACCTTCTTTAGCCTCAAAAGCTCCAGCTCTTTCAGCTTCTCTTTGTATGATAAATGCTCCAACCTCTTCATCAGCTTTGTGACCCTTCACTGAACTCATTCTATGTCTCTCTTGTACTGAGGATGCCATGCTTGGACACAGCACTCCAGGTCACCAGTGCTGCTGGCAACGCTCTGCCTAATGCACCCCAGGACACTGTTGGCCGACTTTGTCACAAGGGTACACTGCTGGCTCATGTTTAGCCTGTCTACCAGCATCTCCAGGAGCTTTTCTGCAAAGCTGCTTTCCACATAGTTATCTCCCAGACTATAACGTTTGTCACAGATTAAAATATTGACACAGTAATAATTTAGTGAGAAATGTAGATTTATTAATAACTAACAGCAATTTATCATTACAAAATAATTCAAAAATGTTGAAAGAAAGAAAAAAAACAACTTATTTACAGATTCGAAAAATGAGAAGATTCACACTAACTTACTAATGGTACCTTAATTTATACATATATACATGTACACACACAAAATGTACAAACACACACACACAGACAAAAAGTATTTGGATCCAGTAGAATGAAGTACATACCCACACACCTATAAACAAAGAAAGAACAGGTGAAAGAGAAGCTAGCTCAAATTGAAATTTTCCTCTTGAGTTTAGAGCAAATACTCCCAATGCCTTGGCATTCCTCAATGGGCGATAGTTGAGACTCGAGCGGGTGGACTTCGCCCTGGCCTTCCACTTGGAGCAGATGGCACTTTAAGAAAGGCATCCCAGCTCAGGGGAGATGCTGGTCACAGCCCCGCTGCAATCCAGGAGAGCACAAAGGGTGTCTCTGGTGGTCGCAGTTTATAGAGTTCAAGATAATTGACTTTTGTCAGATACCTTCTGGTGCCTTCGGGCAGTTGCACAAGAACTTGATGAATGTGCAATTGTTATTGTTCACATTTAACCACATCCCAGACACAGGTGGGCCAGGCCATTAAGAGGTGATGGGCCATTATAACCGTTTCTGAGCAGGAGGGGTAGGAGCCAGGCTCCTAAAGAGTGAGCCTTAACATTATCAGTCCTTATCTCCAAGGATTGGTGTATAGCTCAGGGGATGTGGGTGGAATCACACCTATGTTACAAAGGCTCTCAAATAAACAACCCACTACCAAAAAAAAAATATTATTAAGACAATTGACTAGCTCTCTGCAAATCATAGATTCGAGTGTCTGTGAGAGGAGAACAGAACAGCTTTCTAGGGTTTAACGACAACCCAAAACGTGTAACAAAGAACTCTACAGGGTTTAATGGCAACCCAAAATGCAGAAAAAGCCCCACTCCCTGGGGTTTTACGCAACCCAAGACGTTCTCTCACTCACCTGACCAGGGAGGGCTCTCAACCTGGAGGACCTGCTCAGGGCAGGGTCCCGACCCAAGGCACCTCGAGGAGGCTCCTTGGGCAGCGTCCTGACCCAAGGGGAGAGTCCTCGCCCGCAGCTGCTGCTCCAGGGGACGAGCTCCCGATGGCTCCCCCAGGGGACTCCATTGATCCCCAGGCCCGACCTGACCTGTGGTCAATAGCGGCTCCCATTGGGCAAAGGCCCCAACCACCGCGAGGCCCCGAGGACAAAGGCAGCCCCGAGCTGCTGCACTTCAGCAGCCAAGAAGCTCTGCTCTCCTTGGGCAGGTGCACCTGCCACAACATAGCACCAAGCAGCCCAACAAGGAGGGGCGGGGAGGGGTAGGAATTGCACCACCACAAATGGTGTACCTTCAACTTCACTGAAAAGTGACTATAGTCACTGAAAAGTGACTATATTTCTTTATAGTAGTAAAGGTACATATATATCTATACTGCAATCATTTTTCTTAGACACCTTTACAATGTCTGATAACTTGAAAAATTCACCTAAAGTATGAGGCACTGACAGTTGATTGAACTATAGATCTTGCATATGTCAAGACTTTTTCAGAATAGCTATGTTATTCTGGAGAATAGATGTTTGAATATACATGACATTCAAGGTATATTTTATGTTGATATAAATAGTCTACACAGTCTGGAGAAAAAAAAAATCAAAATCAGCTAATCTAATTTTGAACAGAAAGGGGGATTATGATTTAACAATTTTGCAAAATCTCTAGTTTTTCATTGCGAGTTTTCTGAAAAAAAACCTTTTTCCTGACCTATGATTATCAAAATTAAATTGTATTTACACCACTAAGAGTCTCATGGGACTGGAAGAGAATGACACTAGCTTGTGTGTTCTTGACTACTTATGACCAATTTTCTACACTTTAGGGATTTATTTTTTTTTTAATACAAATTGCAATATCTCAAGAGTTTTCTTTACAAAATAACACACTGTTTGTTTCAGTCAGCTGCCTACATGTTACTTATAATGCAGTTGCCTGCATGCTTGTATTAACAATCTTTCAGCATATTTCAGGGGTCATCTTCTACAAAGAAGTCAACAATCACTACCTATTAAAAATATATTTTGTCACAACTCTGAAAATGTTCCACAAAACTAGTATTAGTACAGTACTGTCCTACTACACTGATGTAGAGAAGGAGGGAGGGGCTTGACAAAAAATTTAGCCGAAGGAATGTATTAGGCACCAAGAAAGTCAGAATTTTAAAAAGCCTGTATTTTAGCAAATATTTCAAATCACTACTTACTGCATATGAGAGATTTTCAAACACTCAGCTTTCTGTTGGAGTTAAAGGAGAAACTCAATATTGTTAAAACTGTTGCATAAATTAGTTAAATGACCTGTTAAATTACCGACTGGAGATCTTCCTCCTTTACACTTTTTTTTTCAATAAGAATTTTGAGGAAAACATATGCGTGTTTATATTCGAATTAAAATGTGAGTGCTATAATTTACATAATGACATAACATAAAATACTATTCTGCTTTTTATTTGCATCTTAATCTAGGATTAAAAAAAAAAAAAAAAAGTATGAGAGCCCTATGAGACACATAGGTTATACTTGGATAACTCAATAAATATATCAATATCGCATGCTGGTATCCTTGAAATTAGACTCAGAGTCTTGGTTTATACATTGCTGGTCCCGGCTTGGTCCTCTTGAAAACTTTGGAAATACTTCAAGTTTCTTTCTTGGATTCAGGGTTAGTGGGAATATAGTATAGATTACACCATTAAATAGTACCTAGACTTTCATTTTCTTTCTTTGATGATAGTGGTTTTGAGCTGAGAGTTTTAGACTCTAACTTCTCAGTAGATATGAAAAATTTTAATTAATTCAGAAATGCTGAAGATATCATGTGTAGCAAATGTCTCCAGAAGTATGTAATCTGTAATGTTCCCGGACAGCTCCTCTCTGTGGGTGTTTCATTACTTTCATATGTATTTTATCTAAACCTTGATTACAGATCAATCAGACTTCTGAAGCATTTCAAGATACAGCTACTTTAAGTGCCTCTTTTCTCTCATGAGTATTATTATCTTAGAATAAACACACCTCTTGCAATCCTCCTCTTACTAACACAAGAGGGTTTTTACACATAAAAATAAATTACTGTCTTCACTGAAAACTGTCAGTTAAGGTTAGGATATTTCACATGAGACATTGCCAAAAATTAAAACATTCATGCAAAAATCTAGTGTATTCACAATGATTTTAGAGCCTGAGCGATTTTAGTTTGTATTTTAAATGTTCAGTCTGGAGAAAAACAACACAACGTATCTTTTCTAAAAAGAATAGATTGTGATTTTACATGTGCACAGCACATCAATATAACCTCAAAAAATCTTTCTGTTGCATTTAGTGCACAGATTTAGAATATTTACATGTTGTCTTAGAAACTAATTTAATATCACAAAATGGAGGATAATCGTTCATAGCCATAAATATGTAATTTTTAAAAAATGCCTTGAAACATGGCTAATGTAAGTTAAAACTAAAATTTCCAGTTTGTAATAAGTAAATAATGTAAGCAGAGTTAATACATTTCTCAGATTTTTTTTTTTTTTTTCATTTTGAATACTGAGTCGGTTCCTCAAAGCCAATAGAATAATTTCACTGTCTGAACTGTAGTGGTTTAGGCCCAGAGAGCAACTGAGCACCACATTGCAGCAGTTCACTCACCCCTTCCCCCCAGTGCTGGGAAGGAGAAAAATGTATCAAGAGATTCAGAAATAGAGATGGGGGCAGGGAGGGGTCACTCACCCATTTAACAGGCAAAAGACAGGCTCCTTGGGGATGACAACAAGAACATCACTTCAATTGAAACACTAACAAAACCAACACTTAACAGACAGAACAGGACAGTGAGAAGCCTTACCATATCTCCTTAAAACACCTCCCCCCACCCCTCCCTTCTCCCCAGGCTCAGTTTTGTTCCTGATATTTCCACCTCCTCCCCCAGCAGTGCAGGGGCAGGGGATGAGGGATGCGGTCAGTCTGGCCACTTCTTCCTACAAGGTGTGTGCGTGGGGGCACACTCTTCTGCACTCTCTCCTGCTCCACGTGTCGTCCCTCTCACAGGGGACATTCCTCCACCAACTCTCTCTGCCGTGACTCCTCCCCACGGGCTGCATTCTTCTCAAGATGTTCTGGCTTGGGTCACCTCCATGTGTTTCGTTCCTCCCAGTGCTGAACTACGACCACCCGGGCTTCTTCTTCCCACAGACTCCCGGGGGTCCCACAAAGGACACAGGTGAACCTCTGCTCCTCCCATGACCTCCATGGGTGGCAGGCGGTGGCCCTGCTGTCTCACCATGGGATACAGGGGGATCTCTGCTCCAGCCACCTCCCCCTTTCCTCCCACTGACCTGGGTGTTCACATAGGTGTCCTTCTCGTAACTCATTCTTGAATTCCCAAGCCCCTGATTTGCGCAAACAAACTCTACAACTCAGAGAGAGTTATAAAGCAGGTATGATGGGTGCAAGGGGAGTTTTCCACAAAGCTTGCACACCCACCGCACATTTTAACAGAAACTTATATAATGTAGATATACATACTCATTGGAATACATAATACAAATATACATATACATGAGTAAGTCTGGGTTAGTTTGAAAGGCTGGTGTCAGCAGTTTATGTCATCGTTGCGCCTGTGCATAGCCTCCTCATGGTCGTCTTTGGGGGTCTTTTGGAGGAAGGATCGTAGTCTTTCTCACCTTGTACTTTTCCTCAGAGCATGCACAGATTCTCTTACCCAATTTCTTGAACAAGAATGGTTTCAGCTGGTTTATTCATTCTATCTTATCTAAAAGTACCAGTGTATCAATTTGTACCATTCATATATGGCTATGTATTCATTACAAAGATTAAACTAACTAGAGTACATCTGCTTTCTGAGGACAAGAAATATATTTTTGTTGAACATATTATAGTAATTCTTGGTAAATTTCCACAGAAAACTGCTTTGTTTTAATGCACACAGTAGTCCTTGGTAACAATCGATGGAACAGTCAGGGCAAGCAGGATTATTAATCAGTATTCATAAATCATTATAAGTTGCTATAAGTAAATAAGTTGCAAAGTAGGTGATCATTTCCTTGTATCACCCCTCTCAGGTTCCCCTTTTTAAATATGCTATTGCAGAGCTGCAGCCACCATCGCTTATTAGCCTGGCCTTGGTGCAGAGCCAGATCCGACTTGGAGCTGGGGGAGTTTTCAAGAAGCTTCTCACAGAGGGCAACTGCTGTAGCCCTCTCCTCTGCTACAAAAACTCTGCCACAGAAACCCAGCACAGAACATCTGCTCTTTTTTTTGCTACTGAATTAGTATCAGCCCTGCACGAACTACTTTAGTGAAAATATAGATGAAAAAATTTCTTACTTTAGGCACTGTATAACCTAAGGCTTTTCCCCACCATTCAGATAAAGCAAGCAATCAAGCTAACTAGAAGAAAGAATTAAGTCACAATATCTTCCTTTGTGTGCCAGAGTTTTATTCTGTAAAACTCTCAGTAAAACACTGGTCTTTCAAACAAAATATTTAAGGATTTTTGGAGATTAAATATAGCAAACAATTTTGTACACATTAAAGAAAACATCCAAGGCATGAAGTTAATTCCACAGTTAGAGGAATATAGATGTGGCATTGTAAAAGACTTTTGAGAGTTTTATTCTGTTGCAGATAATGTCATCCATAGATTGGCTGAAGAAAGGGAAGGACAGGGGAGTTTATTAGGACCCTGCCTTGAATAGAACAAAGGAGGAGAAGGGAAAAGAAAAAAGTAAGAGAAGAAAAAAAGATCAGAAGCTGGAAAATCTAAAACCTTTAAAAGAGAGTAAGATCATTTTGAACATTAACAGGAAATATCTCATTTTGAAACTTCTGGACAGATTTTGACTGATATGTTACATTAGCAGATACAAATACTTTCAGACATTTGTACCAAATTCCCCATCAGTGTAAGATTATTAGAAGGAACAGCCAACACATGTTTCCTGGAAACAGACATCAAATTCAGTTCACCTGCAAACCCTATGACAGAATACGATCACACAACAGACATGAGAACTATGTTTATATAATACCAGACATGTGAATATATAGATGTGGGAGGAAGCAAACCACCGTGAGCTGCTGTGTTACCACCTTGAGTTACTCTGGGAAACACAAACAACATAAACCTTTGTAAAATACTGTTACACCCTCTCAACCTTCTTTCAATCCTCTGTCCATAGTCTGCTCAATATGGAAGTTAGGGTTTTATGGCTTTTGGTGATGTAAATATTTTATTATATTTTTCACTGGGTTCGGATGTAAAGGAATCTTTGTATTAAAAGACTCATATGTGCATGTATTGCCTAGTGAGTTGCTCTCTAGGCAATCTGCAACAGGAATATTTACTTTTTCTACAGTACTCAGTTATACAAAATTTTTTAAATATAATCTTTAATGTTATACTTTCAGATACTCTAGTGAATTTGTGGCAATAATAACATTCACAGAGTAATTCTAACTGCTGATGTTCAGTAACTGTACTTTCCATAGTGTTCTAGATTTGTTATTTTGCTAATCGTAACCGTACCACAGTTTGGATTTTCTTTCAAAATTCAGTTATGTATCTGCAAGATATAAATTAAATGAAAAAAAAATAGATTTATATTAAGTTTATGTCATCTTAAATCAGTGTAATTCCAATATACTTAGAGTAGCATTATTTCAATTTAATCTTACTTTGCATATGGTACTTTGAGATTGCTAATTCTTAAGCTTTCTTTATAAAATACTTCATAAAAGATCTCTCATTTTCTCGTACACATAAAATTGGATTATTTTTTTCCCATTTGATATTTGTCATAGATTTCCTTTTTAAATAATTGAACACCAGCTTGTGTCCAAATGCAATAAGTTATTTTAGAGCCATCCGGGTTCTTTCAATTCCATTTAAAATATTTGAAAGAGCATTCCAAAGTAATCAGTCTTAACACAGCAGCTATGTCACCATCCAGTCCCCAGAAGCAGAATTAGCTAATCATAAAATATTCTTGCTAGAAGATTAGCTTAAATGTGCATTGCATATACACTTTTTTCTATGATTTCTTTTAATCACTTTAATACAGGTTAAGCTTTCCCCCGAAACTTTGGAGTTTACTTTTTTCTTTTTCATGAACAAAATGTCATATATAATGCAGTGTTTCTCCTCATCTGAACAGAGAAATGAACCATTTAAAAGCACTTTTTCTCATGAGAATTCTACGTTTCAATTCCTAACAGATCATGAGGTTCACTCTACCTCTTCTACTACTGTTGCTACCTAATGAATGTAGTATTATCTGTCAAAATAATATATATCATAAAAAAAACAAACAAACAAAAAAAAAAACAAAAACCAAAAAACACCACAGAATAATTTGTTCTATCTCCAGAAGACAAAAGAATTTAATTTCTGATGATGGTACCATTACACTTGTTTCTACAGCTGAACCCAAGTAGCAGTCCTAAGTAGCAGTTACAGGAATTAAAGAAGCATCCTCATAATATATTTATTTTCTGGTAGCTAAAACAAACCCTGGGGACAACCCACACCCTACATCGTAAAGAAAAAGAAAAATCTCTTCTATTCTTGGTGGATGGTATTCCACTATATCAGTAAGAAAGGAGGTAGAATTCAAACTACAAAACATTACAATAACCTGAAGCAATATCTTTAAGGGATGATCAGACCACTTCATGTTTCCTATCTCTCCAATCAAGGTAAGAAGATGATGTAGAAGAATAAATTAGGTATTTAGAGTTTAATTCAATGAAAAGGAATAATAGAATTAAACGGCAGGACTCATAATCTATTTATAACAGCTTGTCCCCTAGAACTTCTTCTGTCTAATATCTGGATGCTGGTTTCATGCTATTAACTCATAATCTCACAATTTCCCTGAATACCAAAGTCCCAGTTAGGATCATGTTATAAGAAAAGAAAGAGAGAAAGAAAGAGAGAAAGAAAGAGAGAAAGAAAGAGAGAAAGAAAGAGAGAAAGAGAGAAAGAGAGAAAGGAAAGAAAGGAAGAAAGGAAGAAAGGAAGAAAGGAAGAAAGGAAGAAAGGAAGAAAGGAAGAAAGGAAG